>NC_092709.1:353641470-353988179 GCF_047496885.1 Scyliorhinus torazame | reverse complement strand
GGCCGACCCCCCTCTGGGTGAAGAAATGTCTCCTCATCTCTGTCCGAAATGGTCTACCCGTCTCCTCAAGCTGTGACCCCTGGTTCTGGACACCCCCACCATCGGGGACATCTTCCCTGCATCTACCCTGTCTAGTCCTGTTAGAATTTTATAAGTCTCTATGAGATCCCCCCTCATTTTTCTGATCTCCAGCGAGAACAATCCCAACCTAGTCAATCTCTCCTCGTACGTCAGTCCCGCCATCCCTGGAATCAGTCTGATAACTGCACTCCCTCGAGAGCAAGAACATCCTTCCTCAGAGAAGGAAACCAAAACTTCCCACAATACTCCAAGTGTGGCCTCACCAACGCCCCTGTATAGTTGCAGCAACACATCCCTGCTCCTGTACTCGAATCCTCTCGCAATGAAGGCCAGTATACCATTTGCCTTCTTTACCGCCTTCAACCTCACATTTATCCAAATTTTACCATTTGTAACTCCTCAGATACTGTAGTCCATGTCTAAACAGAACAAGACCTGGACAATATCCAGGTTTGGGCTGACAAATGCCAAGTAACATTCGTGCCACACAAGTGCCAGGCAATGACCATCTCCTACAAGAGAGGATCTCACTATCTCCTATTAACATTCAACGGCATTATCATCGCAGATCCCCCCACAATCAACATCCTGTGGTTACCGTTGACCACAAACTGAACTGGACTAGCTATATAATTAGTGTAGAGACAAGAGCAGTTCAGAGACTTGACATTCCGCAGAGAGTAACTCACCTCCTGACTCCCCCAAAGCCTGTCCACCATCCACAAGGCACAAGTCAGGAGTGTGATGGAATACTCTCCACTTGCCTGGATGAGTGCAGCTCCAACAACACTCAAGAAGCTCAACACCATCCAGGACAAAGCAGCCCCGCTTGATTGCTCCCGCTTCCACAGACATTCAAACCCTCCACCACTGACAGACAGTAACAGCCGTGTGTACCATCTACAAGATGCACTGCAGTAACTCACCAAGGTTCCTCAGGCAGCACCTTCCAAACCCACGACCACTACTAGAAGGACAAGAGCAGCAGATACCTGGGAACCCCACCACCTGGAGGTTCCCCTCCAAGTCACTCACCACCCTGACTTGGAAATATATCGCCGTTCCGTCACTGTCGCTGGGGCAACATCCCGGAGCTCCCTCCCTAACAGCACAGTGGGTGTACCTACACCAGAGGGACTGCAGCGGCTCAAGAAGGCAGCTCACCACCACCTTCTGAAGGGCAACTAGAGACGGGCAATACATGCTCTGGGTTCCAGAGGGAGAGCGAGTGAGGGAGGGAGGGAGGAGAGTCTGAGGCAGATTGAGAGATGCTGGCTCGGGTGTATCTGAGCGTCAGTGCATTGTTGTCCACCAACGTTGTCCATATCCTCTCCAAGCCCTCACCGTCATCTCTTTCCCATCCCCTCCCCGATCAGCCTTCCCCTCCCCTCCCTCACCATCCCTCCATCCCATCCCCTCCCCCCTCCCTCACCATCCCCTCCACGCTCACCCCTCCCCTCTCCCTCACCATCCCCTCCCCTCAACATCCATTCCTCCCCACCCTCTCCCCTCCCTCACCATCCCCTCCACGCTCACCCCCTCCCCTCTCCCTCACCATCCCCTCCCCTCAACATCCATTCCTCCCCACCCTCTCCCCTCCCTCACCATCCCCTCCACGCTCACCCCCTCCCCTCTCTCTCACCCTCCCCACCCCCTCCCCTTTCCCTCACCATCCCCTCCACGCTCACCCCCACCCTCTCTCTCACCATCCCCTCCCCTCAACATCCATTCCTCCGCACCCTCTCCCCGCCCTCACCATCCCCTCCACGCTCACTCCCTCCCCTCTCCCTCACCATCCCCTCCCCTCAACATCCATTCCTCCCCACCCTCTCCCCTCCCCTCAACACCCATTCCTCCCCACCCTCTCCCCTCCCCTCCACGCTCACCCCCTCCCCTCTCCCTCACCATCCCCTCCCCTCAACATCCATTCTTCCCCACCCCCTCCCCTCCCTCACCATCCCCTCCACGCTCACCCCCACCCTCTCTCTCACCATCCCCTCCCCTCAACATCCATTCCTCCCCACCCTCTCCCCTCTCTCACCATCCCCTCCCCTTTCCCTCACTATCCCTTCCCCACTCCTCCCTTCTCCCTCCCCTCCTCCCATCTCCCCTACCATGCCCTCCCCACCCCTCATCCTCCCCTCTTCCCCACGCCGCCCCTCATCGTTCTCTCCTCCCCATCCCCTCCCCTCCCCATCCCCTCCCCTCCCCATCCCCTCCCCTCCCCATCACCATCCCCTCCTCCCCCTCACCATCCCCCCATCTCCACCTCCTCTCCCTCACCATCCCCCCCCCAACCCCTCAGCTCTCTCTCTCGCCATCAGCTCCCCCCCCCCTCTCCCTCCCCATCCCCTCCTACCCACTCCCTTCTCTCCCCCTCACCATCCTATCCTCCCACCCCCTCCCATCTCCTTCCCCATCCCCTCACCCCCTCCCCTCAACGTTCCGTCCTCCCCTCTCCCTCAACATCCCCTCCGCTCAAACCCTCCCCTCTCCATGGCGCTGCCCTGCTCTGGGTTCCAGAGGGAGAGTGAGTGAGGGAGGGGGGAGGAGAGTCTGAGGCAGATTGGGAGATGCTGGCTCGGGTGTACCTGAGCGGCGGTGCATTGCCTGATGGGTATTCCAGCTGGGAAGCCAAGAGATGGAAATCTTGGCGTAGGATTGTCTCACTTGGCAATTTCGCAAGACTTTAAATCTCACCTCCTGCCCTGGCCTCACTTGGACAGAGGCCGTTACATACTCATGCATATCACCAACTTTATTTCCTGAATGTTTACCCTTGCTGTATGTGATTACTCGACTTTGAATTCCTTTCCGTGCTTGGTAAACACATTCTGCGATGCTGTGGGCCTCGGGGTTACAAAGAAAACACTTACCGGGGAGAGGCCTCCATCCATACTCTGCAGTGAGCAGCTGATGGGTCTTACAGATGCTGGTGTGTCCACAGGAGACAGTAGCTGGAGAATCTGCCTGGCTCCCTCTGTCCCTCTCTCCCTAACTTTCTGTCCCTTTCTCCCTAACTTTCTGACCCTCTCTCCCTAACTTTCTGTCCCTCTCTCCCTAACTTTCTGTCCCTCTCTCCTGCTCCCTGGCTCCCTAGCCCTCTGCCCTGCTCCCTCTCTCTCTCTATTCCTTGATCTTGCTCCCTCTCTCTATTTCTCTCCTGCGCCCTGTCTCTCTATTCCTCTCTCTCCATCTCTCTCTGTGACTCTTTCTGTCCTGCTCCCACTATCTCTTGCCCCCCATGCCTACCGCTGTCCCATTCCCTGCATCTCTTGCAATCTCTATTTCTACTTACACCCGTCTCTCTCGCTCCCGATACTTTCCCTGCACCTGAACGTCACTTATACTATCTTATACGAGCTGCATCATTTTTGCACCTGCAATCTGGTGCTTCCCCTTTCCCATCCTGATCAACCAGGATTGTCTCCACTCTCTCGTTCTCGGCCGCCCTTCCCCTGCCCGTCTGCTGCTTCCTCCTCTCTCTGCCCGCTCAGCTCTGTTTCCCCTCCTGCTGTGCCATCCTCCTGTGCAGGTGAGTCAGGAAGCAACAGTGAAGGGCCTCGAACCCTACACCGGGGAGTAACTACGACCGAGGGAAATGACATCAGAGATGGCCGATAACTCTTTCTTGCCTGAGGGTGTAATCGCAGTGTTACACTGTTCATACCAAACACTGCTGGGTGTGGCACTATAACCTGCTCAAATCACTGTGCAGTCAGAGGGAGAGTGGTGCAAAGACTATCCAAACATTTCAACGGCATTTACTCCCTAACCTTCTAGAAATTTCTTCAACTTTTTTTTTAACTGCTTATTTGACCATGACAAGGTAAGAGATATCAAACACAGAGTGCTGGAGAGATCCTCCAGGTACAGCACGGGGATAGATACAGAGTAAAACTCCCTCCACACTATCCCCATCAAACACTCCCAGGACAAGTACAACACGGGGTTAGATACAGAGTAAAGCTCCCTCCACACTATCCCCATCAAACACTCCCAGGGCAGGTACAGCACGGGGTCAAATACAGAGTAAAGCTCCCTCTCCACTGTCCCCATCAAACACTCCCAGGACAGGTACAGCACGGGTTTGGATACATAGTAAAGCTCCCTCCACACTATCCCCATCAAACACGCCCAGGACAGGTACAGCACGGGGTTAGATACAGAGTAAAGATCGCTCTACATTGCCCCCATCAAACACTCCCAGGACAGGTACAGCACCGGGTTAGATACAGAGTAAAGCTCCCTCTACACTGTCCCCATCAAACACTCCCAGGGCAGGTACAGCACGGGGTCAGATACAGAGTAAAGCTCCCTCTCCACTGTCCCCATCAAACACTCCCAGGACAGGTACAGCACGGGGTTAGATGCAGAGTAAAGCTCCCTCCACGCTATCCCCATCAAACACTCCCAGGACAGGTACAGCACGGGGTTAAATACAGAATAAATCTCCCTCTGCACTGTCCCCATCAAACACTCCCAGAACAGGTGCAGCACGGGGTTAGATACAAAGTAAATCTCCCTCTGCATTGTCCCCATCAAACACTCCCAGGACAGGTGCAGCACGGGGTTAGATACAGAGTAAATCTCCCTCTGCACTGTCCCCATCAAACATTCCCAGGACAGCTACAGCACGGGGTTAGATACAGAGTAAAGCTCCCTCTACACTGTCCCCATCAAACACTCCCAGGACAGGTACAGCACGGTGTTAGATACAGAGTAAAGCTCCCTCTACACTGTCCCCATCAAACACTCCCAGGTCAGGTACAGCACGGGGTTAGATACAGAGTAAAGCTCCCTCTACACTGTCCCCCATCAAACACTCCCAGGACAGGTACAGCACGGGGTTAGATACAGACTAAAGCTCCCTCTACACTGTCCCCATCAAACACTCCCAGGACAGGTACAGCACGGGGTTAGATAGAGAGTAAAGCTCCCTCTACACTGTCCCCATCAAACATTGCCAGGACAGATGCAGCACGGGGTTAGATACAGAATAAATCTCCCTCTGCATTGTCCCCATTAAACACTCCCAGGACAGGTGCAGCACGGAGTTAGATACAGAATAAATCTCCCTCTACACTGTCCCCATCAAACACTCCCACGATAGGTACAGCACGGGGTTAGATACAGAGTAAAGCTCCCTCTACACTGTCCCCCATCAAACACTCCCAGGACATGTGCAGCACAGGGTTAGATACAGAGTAAAGCTCCCTCTACACTGTCCCCATCAAACACTCCCAGGACAGGTATAGCACAGGGTTAGATACAGAGTAAAGCTCCCTCTACACTGTCCCCATCAAACACTCCCAGGACAGGTACAGCACAGGGTTAGGTACAGAGTAAAGCTCCCTCTACACTGCCCCCATCAAACACTCCCAGGACAGGTACAGCACAGGGTTAGATACAGAGTAAAGCTCCCTCTACACTGTCCCCATTAAACACTCCCAGGACAGGTACAGCACAGGGTTAGATACAGAGTAAAGCTCCCTCTACACTGTCCCCATCAAACACTCGCAGGACAGGTACAGCACCGGGTTAGATACAGAGTAAAGCTCCCTCTACACTGTCCCCATCAAACAGTCCCAGGACAGGTACAGCACGGGGTTAGATACAGAGTAAAGCTCCCTCTACACTGTCCCCATCAAACACTCCCAGGACAGGTACAGCACAGGGTTATATACAGAGTAAAGCTCCATCTACACTGTCCCCATCAAACACTCCCAGGACAGGTACAGCACGGGTTTAGATACAGAGTAAAGCTCCCTCTACACTGTCCCCATCAAACACTCCCAGGACAGGTACAGCACGGGGTTAGATGCAGAGTAAAGCTCCCTCCACGCTATCCCCATCAAACACTCCCAGGACAGGTACAGCATGGGGTTAGATACAGAGTAAAGCTCCATCTACACTGTCCCCATCAAACACTCCCAGGACAGGTGCAGCACGGGGTTAAATACAGAATAAATCTCCCTCTGCACTGTCCTCATCAAACACTCCCAGGACAGGTGCAGCACGGGATTAGATACAGAGTAAATCTCCCTCTGCATTGTCCCCATCAAACACTCCCAGGACAGGTGCAGCACGGGGTTAGATACAGAGTAAATCTCCCTCTGCACTGTCCCCATCAAACATTCCCAGGACAGCTACAGCACGGGGTTAGATACAGAGTAAAGCTCCCTCTACGCTGTCCCCATCAAACACTCCCAGGACAGGTACAGCACGGTGTTAGATACAGAGTAAAGCTCCCTCTACACTGTCCCCATCAAACACTCCCAGGTCAGGTACAGCATGGGGTTAGATACAGAGTAAAGCTCCCTCTACACTGTCCCCCATCAAACACTCCCAGGACAGGTACAGCACGGGGTTAGATACAGACTAAAGCTCCCTCTACACTGTCCCCATCAAAATTGGGAGTGTTGTCCCACAGACTAGATCAAGCAACAGCCTGATCTGGAGTCATACTGTACAATGTCGCAAACACCACCATCACCAACCCAGGGTATGTCCTGTCCCACAAGGAGGCGGTACAAGGGTATATAGTCGAGAGGGATCACAAGAGTATATAGCCTTGGGATCTTCAACATCAACTCTAGACCTCATGATGGCTTATGGCATCAGGTTAAACATAAACCTCCTGCTGATTACCACCTCACCCTCCTCCCTCTGATGAATCAATACTCCACGTTGAACACCACTTAGAGGAAGCACAGGATGGCAAAGATACGGAATGTACTCTGTGCAGGATATACTCTTGAGTGCAGGACATTAATTTTCATCACCAAGACTGGCTTGGAAGCACTACTACTGATGGCAGGTGGGGAGGGAACAAACATGAAGAAAATAAATATTTGACCTCGTCTTCACCAACCTACTTGTCACAGATGCATCTCCATGACAGTGTCAGTAGGTGTGGCCACCACACACGCCTTGTAGAGATGAAGTTCCACATTGATACCATCCATTGTGTTGTGTATTACCAACTCCATATCAAATTGGACAGCGATTAAACATCTAGCAACTCAAAACTGGGCATTCATGATGCACTGTGGGCCATCAGCAGTATCAGGATTGTATACAAACACAATCTGTAACCCCGTGGCCCGGCATATCCTCATGATACCAATACCATCAAGCCAGGTATGCAACCATAGTTCAATGAACATTGCAGAACAGCATGCCAGGAGTAGCACCAGGCATACC
This sequence comes from Scyliorhinus torazame, assembly GCF_047496885.1. Taxonomy (NCBI): domain Eukaryota; kingdom Metazoa; phylum Chordata; class Chondrichthyes; order Carcharhiniformes; family Scyliorhinidae; genus Scyliorhinus; species Scyliorhinus torazame. Next base: position 353,980,892 of record NC_092709.1, on the reverse strand, counting down.
TAAAAATGAGGTGTCAACCTGGTAGCACCAGGCATACCTAAAAATGAGGCAGCAACCTGGTGAAGCTATCACACTGGATAAATTCCATACTTTTTTTTTCTTTAGGTTTTTAAAATAAATTTAGAGTACCCAATTCATTTTTTCCAATGAAGGGGCAATTTAGCGTGGCCAATCCACCTACCCTGCACATCTTTGGGTTGTGGGGGCGAAAGCCACGCAAACACGGGGAGAATGTGCAAACTCCACACAGTGACCCAGAGCCGGGATCGAACCTGGGACCTCGGCGCAGTGTGGCAGCAATGCTAACCACTGCGTCACCGTGCTGCCCGATAAATTCCATTCTGAACAACATGGAATAGAATCCCTATAATGCAGAAGGAGACCATTTGGCCCATTGCATGCTTACCTTTAGCGATTATGTACAAAGACCCCCAAGTCTCATTGCACATTCCAGTCTCTCAATCTAGAACCAGATAATAATCTGCCTTCCTGTTTTGCTACCAAAGTGGATAACCTCATATTTATCCACATTATACTGCATCTGCCATTAATTTGCCTACTCACTCAACTTGTCCAAATCAGAGTGAAGCAACTCTGCATCCTCACAGCTCACTCTCCCACCCAGCTTTGTGTCATCTACAAATCTGGAGATATTACATTTAGTTCCCTCATCTAAATCATTAATATATATTGTGAATAGCTGGGGTCCGAGCACTGATCCCTGTGGTACTCCACTCGTCACTGCCTGCCATTTGGAAAGACCCATTTATTCCTACTCTTTGTTTCCTGTCTGTCAACCAGTTTTCTATCCATCTCAAAATACTACCCCCAATCCCATGTGCTTTAATTTGACAGGCTCTTAAGTGAGACTTTGTCGAAAGCCTTCTGAAAGTCCAAATAAACAACATCCACCGGTTCCCTTCGTCAACTCTACAAGTTACGGACTTCTGGTGGCGGCTATGTGGTGGCTCCCGCCAGGGTACTTTGTTTTTGGCCCTTTTGCCCGGTTTATGGGCGATTGATTGGGGAAAATTGGTGTAGTTTGATGGAATCAGATCTGCTCGTAGGAGTAATGTCCAGTAAATATTACACAAGGCAGAATTCAGGCAAAGGATCGTCGTTAGACTAAGACGTTCCTAGAGCCTCAGCGGGGGGAAATCATGGCGGAGGCATCTGCTGTGTTGTTGTTCCCTCTGGTCGACTGAGATGTTTGTTAGCCTCTTGACCGCCGAATTTAAGAAGCAGGGCAGGAAGTCGATTTCGGCGGGAGAGGAGGAGCTGGTTTGTCAATTTCAGCGGGGGCAGTGCGGAAGTGATTGCTGGGAGGTAAGTCTGTCCTTTAAAAACACTTGTCTTTGCAGGGGCAGGCCAGTCGATTTCGGCGGGAGAGGAGGAGCTGGTATGTCAATTTCAGCGGGGGCAGTGCGGAAGTGATTGCTGGGAGGTAAGTCTGTCCTTTAAAAACACTTGTCTTTGCAGGGGCAGGCCAGTCGATTTCGGCGGGAGAGGAGGAGCTGGTTTGTCAATTTCAGCGGGGGCAGTGCGGAAGTGATTGCTGGGAGGTAAGTCTGTCCTTTAAAAACACTTGTCTTTGCAGGGGCAGGCCAGTCGATTTCGGCGGGAGAGGAGGAGCTGGTTTGTCAATTTCAGCAGGGGCAGTGCGGAAGTGATTGCTGGGAGGTAAGTCTGTCCTTTAAAAACACTTGTCTTTGCAGGGGCAGGCCAGTCGATTTCGGCGGGAGAGGAGGAGCTGGTTTGTCAATTTCAGCGGGGGCAGTGCGGAAGTGATTGCTGGGAGGTAAGTCTGTCCTTTAAAAACACTTGTCTTTGCAGGGGCAGGCCAGTCGATTTCGGCGGGAGAGGAGGAGCTGGTTTGTCAATTTCAGCGGGGGCAGTGCGGAAGTGATTGCTGGGAGGTAAGTCTGTCCTTTAAAAACACTTGTCTTTGCAGGGGCAGGCCAGTCGATTTCGGCGGGAGAGGAGGAGCTGGTTTGTCAATTTCAGCGGGGGCAGTGCGGAAGTGATTGCTGGGAGGTAAGTCTGTCCTTTAAAAACACTTGTCTTTGTAGGGGCAGGCCAGTCGATTTCGGCGGGAGAGGAGGAGCTGGTTTGTCAATTTCAGCGGGGGCAGTGCGAAAGTGATTGCTGGGAGGTACGTCTGTCCTTTAAAAACACTTGTCTTTGCAGGGGCAGGCCAGTCGATTTCGGCGGGAGAGGAGGAGCTGGTTTGTCAATTTCAGCGGGGGCAGTGCGGAAGTGATTGCTGGGAGGTAAGTCTGTCCTTTAAAAACACTTGTCTTTGCAGGGGCAGGCCAGTCGATTTCGGCAGGAGAGGAGGAGCTGGTTTGTCAATTTCAGCGGGGGCAGTGCGGAAGTGATTGCTGGGAGGTAAGTCTGTCCTTTAAAAACACTTGTCTTTGTAGGGGCAGGCCAGTCGATTTCGGCGGGAGAGGAGGAGCTGGTTTGTCAATTTCAGCGGGAGCAGTACGGAAGTGGTTGCTGGGAGGTAAGTCTGTCCTTTAAAAACACTTGTCTTTGCAGGGGCAGGCCAGTCGATTTCGGCGGGAGAGGAGGAGCTGGTTTGTCAATTTCAGCGGGGGCAGTGCGGAAGTGATTGCTGGGAGGTAAGTCTGTCCTTTAAAAACACTTGTCTTTGCAGGGGCAGGCCAGTCGATTTCGGCAGGAGAGGAGGAGCTGGTTTGTCAATTTCAGCGGGGGCAGTGCGGAAGTGATTGCTGGGAGGTAAGTCTGTCCTTTAAAAACACTTGTCTTTGCAGGGGCAGGCCAGTCGATTTCGGCGGGAGAGGAGGAGCTGGTTTGTCAATTTCAGCGGGGGCAGTGCGGAAGTGATTGCTAGGAGGTAAGTCTGTCCTTTAAAAACACTTACCTGGTCCCGTTTTCGGTCCCTCTTTTCTGTTTTTTAAAATATTTTAGTATTTAAGGCGGGAACAGGAAGTTCGACCCGCGGACTTCTGGGAAGACCCTCACCAATAAATTCTGGTGGAGAGGAAACCCGAGACACTACACATGTAGTGTCTCCCACCCGCCCTCCTCCTCTAACCTAATAATAAAACCCATTGGTGTGAGGTAAGTACCATATTTTATTATTAACACTAAGAAGGTAAGTAAGTGATTTTTATGCATTTTTACTTTTGTACCTTTTTCAAATTGTATGTGTGACGGGGGGAAACTGAAGTGACATCACAGAAAAGCTGTGGCCTGAGTGGCTGGTTGGGATTCTACACTAAATTAAAAAAACTGAGCATTGGTAACTAATTAAACATAATTACTTAATTATAATTTAGAGGGATATCTAAGCCAGAGATCGGAGAGTACTATATTTAGCTTTCGCATTTCTATTAGAAATCTAGTGCTAGGAAACAGATAGTCAACAGTAACTTTGAAATTTTTAAAAAAAATATTCCAAAAAAAAAAAAATAAAAAAAAAATTTAAATTTAAATTTTAATTAATTGACGCAATGTCAGTTAGAGGGGTGCTGTGCTCTGACTGTGAGATGTGGCAGGTCCGGGAGGCTTCCAGCGTCCCGGATGGCTTCATCTGCAGAAAGTGCACCCAACTGGAGCTCCTCACAGACCGCATGGTTCGGTTGGAGCGGCAATTGGATGCACTTAGGAGCATGCAGGTGGCGGAAAGCGTCATAGATCGCAGTTATGTAGATGTGGTCACACCCAAGGTGCAGGCAGAGAAATGGGTGACCACCAGAAAGGGCAGGCAGTCAGTGCAGGAATCCCCTGTGGTTGTCCCCCTCTCGAACAGATATACCCCTTTGGATACTGTCGGGGGGGATAGCCTATCAGGGGAAAACAGCAGCAGCCAGAGCAGTGGCACCACGGCTGGCTCTGATGTTCAGAAGGGAGGGTCAAAGCGCAGAAGAGTAATAGTAATAGGGGACTCTATAGTCAGGGGCACAGATAGGCGCTTCTGTGGACGTGAAAGAGACTCCAGGATGGTATGTTGCCTCCCTGGTGCCAGGGTCCAGAATGTCTCCGAACGGGTAGAGGGCATCCTGAAGGGGGAGGGCAAACAGGCAGAGGTCGTTGTACATATTGGTACTAACGACATAGGCAGGAAGGGGCATGAGGTCCTGCAGCAGGAGTTCAGGGAGCTAGGCAGAAAGTTAAAAGACAGGACCTCGAGGGTTGTAATCTCGGGATTACTCCCTGTGCCACGTGCCAGTGAGGCTAGAAATAGGAAGATAGAGCAGCTAAACACGTGGCTAAACAGTTGGTGTGGGAGGGAGGGTTTCCATTATCTGGACCACTGGGAGCTCTTCCGGGGCAGGTGTGACCTGTATAAGAAGGATGGGTTGCATCTAAACCGGAGAGGCATAAATATCCTTGCCGCGAAGTTTGCTAGTGTCACACAGGAGGGTTTAAACTAGTATGGCAGGGGGATGGGCACGGGAGCAATAGGTCAGAAGGTGAGAGCATTGAGGGAGAACTAGGGAATAGGGACAGTGTGGCTCTGAGGCAGAGCAGACAGGGAAAAGTTGCTGAACACAGCGGGTCTGGTGGCCTGAAGTGCATATGTTTTAATGCAAGAAGTATTACGGGTAAGGCAGATGAACTTAGAGCTTGGATTAGTACTTGGAACTATGATGTTGTTACCATTACAGAGACCTGGTTGAGGGAAGGGCAGGATTGGCAGCTAAACGTTCCAGGATTTAGATGTTTCAGGCGGGATAGAGGGGGATGTAAAAGGGGAGGCGGAGTTGCGCTACTGGTTCGGGAGAATATCACAGCTGTACTGCGAGAGGACACCTCAGAGGGCAGTGAGGCTATATGGGTAGAGATCAGGAATAAGAAGGGTGCAGTCACAATGTTGGGGGTTTACTACAGGCCTCCCAACAGCCAGCGGGAGATAGAGGAGCAGATAGGTAGACAGATTTTGGAAAAGAGTAAAAACAACAGGGTTGTGGTAATGGGAGACTTCAACTTCCCCAATATTGACTGGGACTCACTTAGTGCCAGGGGCTTAGACGGGCGGAGTTTGTAAGGAGCATCCAGGAGGGCTTCTTAAAACAATATGTAGACAGTCCAACTAGGGAAGGGGCGGTACTGGACCTGGTATCGGGGAATGAGCCTGGCCAGGTGGTAGATGTTTCAGTAGGGGAGCATTTCGGTAACAGTGACCACAATTCAGTAAGTTTTAAAGTACTGGTGGACAAGGATAAGAGTGATCCTAGGATGAATGTGCTAAATTGGGGGAAGGCTAATTATAACAATATTAGGCGGGAACTGAAGAACATAGATTGGGGGCGGATGTTTGAGGGCAAATCAACATCTGACATGTGGGAGGCTTTCAAGTGGCAGTTGAAAGGAATTCAGGACCGGCATGTTCCTGTGAGGAAGAAGGATAAATACGGCAATTTTCGGGAACCTTGGATGACGAGAGATATTGTAGGCCTCGTCAAAAAGAAAAAGGAGGCATTTGTCAGGGCTAAAACGCTGGGAACAGACAAAGCCTGCGTGGAATATAAGGAAAGTAGGAAGGAACTTAAGCAAGGAGTCAGGAGGGCTAGAAGGGGTCACGAAAAGTCATTGTCAAATAGGGTTAAGGAAAATCCCAAAGCTTTTTACACGTACATAAAAAGCAAAAGGGTAGCCAGGGAAAGGGTTGGCCCACTGAAGGATAGGCAAGGGAATCTATGTGTGGAGCCAGAGGAAATGGGCGAGGTACTAAATGAATACTTTGCATCAGTATTCACCAAAGAGAAGACATTGGTAGATGTTGAGTCTGGAGAAGGGTGTGTAGATAGCCTGGGTCACATTGAGATCCAAAAAGAAGAGGTGTTGGGTGTCTTAAAAAATATTAAGGTAGATAAGTCCCCAGGGCCTGATGGGATCTACCCCAGAATACTGAAGGAGGCTGGAGAGGAAATTGCTGAGGCCTTGACAGAAATCTTTGGATCCTCGCTGTCTTCAGGGGATGTCCCGGAGGACTGGAGAATAGCCAATGTTGTTCCTCTGTTTAAGAAGGGTAGCAAGGATAATCCCGGGAACTACAGGCCGGTGAGCCTTACTTCAGTGGTAGGGAAATTACTGGAGAGAATTCTTCGAGACAGGATCTACTCCCATTTGGAAGCAAATGGACGTATTAGTGAGAGGCAGCACGGTTTTGTGAAGCGGAGGTCGTGTCTCACTAACTTGATAGAGTTTTTCGAGGAGGTCACTAAGATGATTGATGCAGGTAGGGCAGTGGATGTTGTCTATATGGACTTCAGTAAGGCCTTTGACAAGGTCCCTCATGGTAGACTAGTACAAAAGGTGAAGTCACACGGGATCAGGGGTGAGCTGGCAAGGTGGATACAGAACTGGCTAGGCCATAGAAGGCAGAGAGTAGCAATGGAAGGATGCTTTTCTAATTGGAGGGCTGTGACCAGTGGTGTTCCACAGGGATCAGTGCTGGGACCTTTGCTCTTTGTAGTATATATAAATGATTTGGAGGAAAATGTAACTGGTCTGATTAGTAAGTTTGCAGACGACACAAAGGTTGGTGGAATTGCGGATAGCGATGAGGACTGTCGGAGGATACAGCAGGATTTAGATTGTTTGGAGACTTGGGCGGAGAGATGGCAGATGGAGTTTTATCTGGACAAATGTGAGGTAATGCATTTTGGAAGGTCTAATGCAGGTAGGGAATATACGGTGAATGGTAGAACCCTCAAGAGTATTGAAAGTCAAAGAGACCTAGGAGTACAGGTCCACAGGTCATTGAAAGGGGCAACACAGGTGGAGAAGGTAGTCAAGAAGGCATACGGCATGCTTGCCTTCATTGGCCGGGGCATTGAGTATAAGAATTGGCAAGTCATGTTGCAGCTGTATAGAACCTTAGTTAGGCCACACTTGGAGTATAGTGTTCAATTCTGGTCGCCACACTACCAGAAGGATGTGGAGGCTTTAGAGAGGGTGCAGAAGAGATTTACCAGAATGTTGCCTGGTATGGAGGGCATTAGCTATGAGGAGCAGTTGAATAAACTCGGTTTGTTCTCACTAGAACGAAGGAGGTTGAGGTGAGACCTGATAGAGGTATACAAAATTATGAGGGGCATAGACAGAGTGGATAGTCAGAGGCTTTTCCCCAGGGTAGAGGGGTCAATTACTAGGGGGCATAGGTTTAAGGTGAGAGGGGCAAGGTTTAGAGTAGATGTACGAGGCAAGTTTTTTACGCAGAGGGTAGTGGGTGCCTGGAACTCGCTACCGGAGGAGGTGGTGGAAGCAGGGACGATAGTGACATTTAAGGGGCATCTTGACAAATACATGAATAGGATGGGAATAGAGGGATACGGACCCAGGACGTGTAGAAGATTGTAGTTTAGTCGGGCAGCATGGTCGGCACGGGCTTGGAGGGCCGAAGGGCCTGTTCCTGTGCTGTACATTTCTTTGTTCTTTGTTCTTTGACAGGTACAGCACGGGGTTAGATACAGAATAAATCTCCCTCTGCATTGTCCCCATTAAACACTCCCAGGACAGGTGCAGCACGGGGTTAGATACAGAGTAAATCTCCCTCTGCACTGTCCCCATCAAACATTCCCAGGACAGCTACAGAACGGGGTTAGATACAGAGTAAAGCTCCCTCTACACTGTCCCCATCAAACACTCCCAGGACAGGTACAGAACGGAGTTAGATACAGACTAAAGCTCCCTCTACACTGTCCCCATCAAACACTCCCACGACAGGTACAGCACGGGGTTAGATACAGAGTAAAGCTCCCTCTACACTGTCCCCATCAAACACTCCCAGGACAGGTACAGCACGGGGTTAGATACAGAGTAAAGCTCCCTCTACACTGTCCCCCATCAAACACTCCCAGGACATGTGCAGCACAGGGTTAGGTACAGAGTAAAGCTCCCTCTACACTGTCCCCATCAAACACTCCCAGGACAGGTACAGCACGGGGTTAGATACAGAGTAAAGCTCCCTCTACACTGTCCCCATCAAATACTCCCAGGACAGGTACAGCACAGGGTTAGATACAGAGTAAAGCTCCCTCTACACTGTCCCCATCAAACACTCCCAGGACAGGTACAGCACAGGGTTAGATACAGAGTAAAGCTCCCTCTACACTGTCCCCATCAAACACTCCCAGGACAGGTACAGCACAGGGTTAGGTACAGAGTAAAGCTCCCTCTACACTGTCCCCATCAAACACTCCCAGGACAGGTACAGCACAGGGTTAGATACAGAGTAAAGCTCCCTCTACACTGTCCCCATCAAATACTCCCAGGACAGGTACAGCACAGGGTTAGATACAGAGTAAAGCTCCCTCTACACTGTCCCCATCAAACACTCCCAGGACAGGTACAGCACAGGGTTAGATACAGAGTAAAGCTCCCTCTACACTGTCCCCATCAAACACTCCCAGGACAGGTACAGCACGGGGTTAGATACAGAGTAAAGCTCCCTCTACACTGCCCCCTCACTCCCAGGACAGGTACAGCACGGGGTTAGATACAGAGTAAAGCTCCCTCTACACTGTCTCCATCAAACACTCCCAGGGCAGGTACAGCACGGTGTTAGATACAGAGTAAAGCTCCCTCTACACTGCCCCCTCACTCCCAGGACAGGTACTGCTGGGGGAAAGTTACCGATTTGGGCACAGAAATTGTGTCTGGTTTTGCATTGAGGGTTTGTGCATTTCCAAGTACGTTCACGCTGTCGTACTCCTTTCATCACACTGAGGGAAGTAATCGAATCTCATAGGGCACTTTGAGAATCTGAATTCAAGCAACAAAAATGTAGCAATAAAAAGCTGGTCTCAGTGAATGATATCATAATAATAATCTTTATTAGTGTCACAAGTGGGCTTACAGTAACACTGCAATGAAGTTCCTGTGAAAGTCCCCTAGTCGCCACACTCCGGCGCCTGTTCGGGTACACGGAGGGAGAATTCAGAATGTCCAATTCACCTAACAGCACGTCTTTCGGGATTTGTGGGAGGAAACCGGAGCACCCGGAGGAAACCCACGCAGACACGGGGAGAACGTGCAGACTCCGCACAGACAGTGACCCAAGCCGGAATCGAACCTGGGACCCTGGCACAGTGAAGCCACAGCGCTAACCACTGTGCTACCATGATATTGTTGGAATGTTGTAAAAGCCCAACACATTGACCGAGGAGAGTTTTAATTGAGGTGGGCTGGGTGTCATAATATGCACCCATGCACATCATGAGGCAAAAGCAGACAGTGACAGACACCCAGGTGAGCCAATCAACATACAGAACAGAACACGACCAATAACAAGACGGGACACCGGAGGGGGGCTTCCACCTATAAAACACACGAGGCATCAGCACTCTGCCTCTTTCCACTGGTGATAGCTGTAGTGACAGTCAGGGTGTACAAATCATTTAACACCTTCTACACGTTGATCAGAGCTAGCCTGGTCTAGATAGTTAGAGATAGTTTACTTAGAGTAGTAGAGAGCCAACCCACAGGCAGCTGTGTGCTTCGTTACTGAGGTTCAATAAAACCTATATTGAACCAACGCCCACGTTTGGTGTATACTTGATGAGCTAACTGCAGTCTGTGTGCCGTCCGTGTTACCCCAGGGTGAACAACACGACACTGGGTGTCCGCATAGAGTGGATGAGAAGGAATTTTTCCTGTTAGCCGAGAGGTTAATAACTAGGGGGCGCAGATTTAAAGTGATTGGCCAAAGTATTAGAGGGGAATTGTGGTGAATATTTTACACGCAGAGGGGGCGTTGAGGGGGCCTGGTCCTCACAGGCTGTAAATGTGATAGAGGCAGAAACTCCCCATTGCAGAAGTAACTGTTGTACATGCCCAATATATCTGTAACCTTGGGACCGGGAGCTGTTATTAGACTGGATAGCGAGCACAGACACATTGGCGTTCTTCCATACTACAAGATTTACACGTTTCTAACATTGTTTAGGAGGTTACCTGCCTAGGTTACCCTGTGTCCCTCGGTACCAATGGTTACCAAACATCTATCAATCTCAAGAGTTGGATTGAACATTGGCAAACCTCTCCCTCCCCGTGTGTGTCGAAATGTTTCCTCCATTCATTCCTGAAAGTGCTGTCTCTAATCTTCAGACAAAGCTGCCAACTCCTCGACTCCCTAGTTGGTGATGGCTGAGTGAAATGGGCAGTCTTGCCAGTGAGGCAGTCGTTCCAGGAACAGGAACTGAGATTAAAAAAGGAAGCATCTTGTCAGTTATCTCGAGGCTGGCGATTCCTGGAAAGGGGGTGGGGGAGAGGCCCCAGCTGGCTAAGCTGGCTTGCCGCTTTTCCAACCCCCCCCTCAGAACAGCGCATATGGATCGGCGAGTGGGAGATTCCGGAATGCTGAGCCCTGCCTCACTGAGCTGCTGAATTTCTCTGTGGAGGCAGTGGAAGCAATGGCAGCACTAGGCCACACCGGCAGTTTGGGAAAAGGATTTGATAAGGTTCCACACCATTAGTGTGCGCTAGCGCAGTCTGCAAAGTAGGATTGATGGTGGGGGAGCGGAGTAAGGGCGACAGTGAGTGAAAGATGGATTGAATGGTGGAGCGAACGTCAACATTCTTTTTCCTTGACGGGATGTGGGCGTCCCTGGCTGGGCCAGCATTTATTGCCCATCCCTAATTGCCCTTGGACAGGGTGGCTCGCTGGGCCATTTCAGAATGAACCACACGCTGTAGGTCTGGAGTCACATGTAGGCCAGACCGGGTAAGGACGGCAGATTTCCCTCCCTAAAGGACATTAGTGAACCGGATGGATTACTATAGGTGAGGGTGAAACCAAGGAAGGAACAGGGTTTGGAGCGGAGTCAGGTGGCGAAGGGAGTTGAGGAGAGGGAGGAGGCTGGGGGAACGGGAGGTGGTATTCCATTGAATATTGTGCACGTTGTGGGTCCAATAGATCCCCCAAAGCTGACATTGCTGTGTGCCGCGGCTGGCTTTGTCATCTGTCTTCGCAGGGTTTCAGAGCAGGAGGCAGGCAGCTTTAGAATTTCTCCACCAATGTCACAGCTCAGCTCTGTATCAGCTCCCGCAGAATCATTGGCAGATCAACGAGTACATTTACCTCGCGGCACTTTCACAATCTGATCCTCGACGATTCACACCTCTGACTTCAGTTCCAATTACATCCAGCGAGGTGTCTTTCACGCGGTGTTACATCTGTAAGTGAGTCAGAGCTCAGCTTGCAGGAGTCCTGGCTTCTCACAAAGATATGTAGCCAGGTGCAGAAGGAGTGAAGCCTTGGAAATAATGGCACAGTCCTCAACTCTGAATGATGAGAAGTTTGACACTTCGGGACCCACACTGCAGGCTCAGTCCTTACCCTGGAAGATTAAACTAGGAAAGGGCTGAATCCAGAAGCCCAGGTGCCAAGGAGGATGTTCCTAACACGGGTCATAATGTTGGAATCTGGGGCCTTGATAGACTACAATTACCCAGATATATACAACATGGTGTAATTACCCAGATATATACCACATGGTGTAATTACCCAGATATATACCACATGGTGTAATTACCCAGATATATACCACATGGTGTAATTACCCAGTCATATACAACATGGTTGCATCTAAACCGGAGAGGCATAAATATCCTGGCCGCGAGGTTTGCTAGTGTCACACGGGAGGGTTTAAACTAGTATGGCAGGGGGGTGGGCACGGGAGCAATAGGTCAGAAGGTGAGAGCATTGAGGGAGAACTAGGGAATAGGGACAGTGTGGCTCTGAGGCAGCGCAGACGGGGAGAAGTTGCTGAACACAGCGGGTCTGGTGGCCTGAAGTGCATATGTTTTAATGCAAGGAGCATTACGGGTAAGGCAGATGAACTTAGAGCTTGGATTACTACTTGGAACTATGATGTTGTTGCCATTACAGAGACCTGGTTGAGGGAAGGGCAGGATTGGCAGCTAAACGTTCCAGGATTTAGATGTTTCAGGCGGGATAGAGGGGGATGTAAAAGGGGAGGCGGAGTTGCGCTACTTGTTCAGGAGAGTATCACAGCTATACAGCGAGAGGACACCTCAGAGGGCAGTGAGGCTATATGGGTAGAGATCAGGAATAAGAAGGGTGCAGTCACAATGTTGGGGGTATACTACAGGCCTCCCAACAGCCAGCGGGAGATAGAGGAGCAGATAGGTAGACAGATTTTGGAAAAGAGTAAAAACAACAGGGTTGTGGTGATGGGAGACTTCAACTTCCCCAATATTGACTGGGACTCACTTAGTGCCAGGGGCTTAGATGGGGCAGAGTTTGTAAGGAGCATCCAGGAGGGCTTCTTAAAACAATATGTAAACAGTCCAACTAGGGAAGGGGCGGTACTGGACCTGGTATTGGGGAATGAGCCCGGCCAGGTGGTAGATGTTTCAGTAGGGGAGCATTTCGGTAACAGTGACCACAATTCAGTAAGTTTTAAAGTACTGGTGGACAAGGATAAGAGTGGTCCGAGGATGAATGTGCTAAACTGGGGGAAGGCTAATTATAACAATATTAGGCGGGAACTGAAGAACATAGATTGGGGGCGGATGTTTGAGGGCAAATCAACATCTGACATGTGGGAGGCTTTCAAGTGTCAGTTGAAAGGAATACAGGACAGGCATGTTCCTGTGAGGAAGAAAGATAAATACGGCAATTTTCGGGAACCTTGGATGACGAGTGATATTGTAGGCCTCGTCAAAAAGAAAAAGGAGGCATTTGTCAGGGCTAAAAGGCTGGGAACAGACGAAGCCTGTGTGGCATATAAGGAAAGTAGGAAGGAACTTAAGCAAGGAGTCAGGAGGGCTAGAAGGGGTCATGAAAAGTCATTGGCAAATAGGGTTAAGGAAAATCCCAAGGCTTTTTACACTTACATAAAAAGCAAGAGGGTAGCCAGGGAAAGGGTTGGCCCACTGAAGGATAGGCAAGGGAATCTATGTGTGGAGCCAGAGGAAATGGGCGAGGTACTAAATGAATACTTTGCATCAGTATTCACCAAAGAGAAGGAATTGGTAGATGTTGAGTCTGGAGAAGGGGGTGTAGATAGCCTGGGTCACATTGTGATCCAAAAAGACGAGGTGTTGGGTGTCTTAAAAAATATTAAGGTAGATAAGTCCCCAGGGCCGGATGGGATCTACCCCAGAATACTGAAGGAGGCTGGAGAGGAAATTGCTGAGGCCTTGACAGAAATCTTTGGATCCTCGCTGTCTTCAGGGGATGTCCCGGAGGACTGGAGAATAGCCAATGTTGTTCCTCTGTTTAAGAAGGGTGGCAGGGATAATCCCGGGAACTACAGGCCGGTGAGCCTTACTTCAGTGGTAGGGAAATTACTGGAGAGAATTCTTCGAGACAGGATCTACTCCCATTTGGAAGCAAATGGACGTATTAGTGAGAGGCAGCACGGTTTTGTGAAGGGGAGGTCGTGTCTCACTAACTTGATAGAGTTTTTCGAGGAGGTCACTAAGATGATTGATGCAGGTAGGGCAGTAGATGTTGTCTATATGGACTTCAGTAAGGCCTTTGACAAGGTCCCTCATGGTAGACTAGTACAAAAGGTGAAGTCACACGGGATCAGGGGTGAACTGGCAAGGTGGATACAGAACTGGCTAGGCCATAGAAGGCAGAGGGTAGCAATGGAGGGATGCTTTTCTAATTGGAGGGCTGTGACCAGTGGTGTTCCACAGGGATCAGTGCTGGGACCTTTGCTCTTTGTAGTATATATAAATGATTTGGAGGAAAATGTAACTGGTCTGATTAGTAAGTTTGCAGACGACACAAAGGTTGGTGGAATTGCGGATAGCGATGAGGACTGTCTGAGGATACAGCAGGATTTAGATTGTCTGGAGACTTGGGCGGAGAGATGGCAGATGGAGTTTAACCTGGACAAATGTGAGGTAATGCATTTTGGAAGGGCTAATGCAGGTAGGGAATATACAGTGAATGGTAGAACCCTCAAGAGTATTGAAAGTCAAAGAGATCTAGGAGTACAGGTCCACAGATCACTGAAAGGGGCTACACAGGTGGAGAAGGTAGTCAAGAAGGCATACGGCATGCTTGCCTTCATTGGCCGGGGCATTGAGTATAAGAATTGGCAAGTCATGTTGCAGCTGTATAGAACCTTAGTTAGGCCACACTTGGACTATAGTGTTCAATTCTGGTCGCCACACTACCAGAAGGATGTGGAGGCTTTAGAGAGGGTGCAGAAGAGATTTACCAGAATGTTGCCTGGTATGGAGGGCATAAGCTATGAGGAGCGATTGAATAAACTCGGTTTGTTCTCACTGGAACGAAGGAGGTTGAGGGGCGACCTGATAGAGGTATACAAAATTATGAGGGGCATAGACAGAGTGGATAGTCAGAGGCTTTTCCCCAGGGTAGAGGGGTCAATTACTAGGGGGCATAGGTTTAAGGTGAGAGGGGCAAAGTTTAGAGTAGATGTACGAGGCAAGTTTTTTACGCAGAGGGTAGTGGGTGCCTGGAACTCACTACCGGAGGAGGTAGTGGAGGCAGGGACGATAGGGACATTTAAGGGGCATCTTGACAAATATATGAATAGGATGGGAATAGAAGGATACGGACCCAGGAAGTGTAGAAGATTGTAGTTTAGTCGGGCAGTATGGTCGGCACGGGCTTGGAGGGCCGAAGGGCCTGTTCCTGTGCTGTACATTTCTTTGTTCTTTGTTCTTTGTAATTACCCAGATATATACCACATGGTGTAATTACCCAGATATATACCACATGGTGTAATTACCCAGATATATACCACATGGTGTAATTACCCAGATATATACCACATGGTGCAATTACCCAGATATATACCACATGGTGTAATTACCCAGATATATACCACATGGTGTAATTACCCAGATATATACCACATGGTGCAATTACCCAGATATATACCACATGATGTAATTACCCAGATATATACCACATGGTGTAATTACCCAGATATATACCACATGGTGTAATTACCCAGATATATACCACATGGTGTAATTACCCAGATATATACCACATGGTGCAATTACCCAGATATATACCACATGGTGTAATTACCCAGATATATACCACATGGTGTAATTACCCAGATATATACCACATGGTGTAATTACCCAGATATATACCACATGGTGCAATTACCCAGATATATACCACATAGTGTAATTACCCAGATATATACCACATGGTGTAATTACCCAGATATATATCACATGGTGCAATTAACCAGATATATATCACATGGTGTAATTACCCAGATATATACCACATGGTGTAATTACCCAGATATATACCACATGGTGCAATTACCCAGATATATACCACATGGTGTACTTACCCAGATATATACCACATGGTGTAATTACCCAGATATATACCACATGGTGCAATTACCCAGATATATACCACATGGTGTAATTACCCAGATATATACCACATGGTGCAATTACCCAGATATATACCGCATGGTGTAATTACCCAGATATATACCACATGGTGTAATTACCCAGATATATACCACATGGTGTAATTACCCAGATATATATCACATGGTGTAATTACCCAGATATATACCACATGGTGTAATTATCCAGATATATATCACATGGTGTAATTACCCAGTCATATACAACATGGTGTAATTACCCAGATATATACCACATGGTGTAATTACCCAGATATATACCACATGGTGTAATTACCCAGATATATACCACACGGTGCAATTACCCAGATATATATCACATGGTGTAATTACCCAGATATATACCACATGGTGTAATTACCCAGATATGTACCACATGGTGCAATTACCCAGATATATACCACATGGTGTAATTACCCAGATATATACCACATGGTGCAATTACCCAGATATACACCACATGGTGTAATTACCCAGATATATACCACATGGTGCAATTACCCAGATATATACCACATGGTGTAATTACCCAGATATATACCACATGGTGTAATTACCCAGATATATACCACACGGTGTAATTACCCAGATATATACCACATGGTGCAATTGCCCAGATATATACCACATGGTGTAATTACCCAGATATATACCACATGTTGTAATTACCCAGATATATACCACATGGTGTAATTACCCAGATATATATCACATGGTGTAATTACCCAGAAATATACCACATGGTGTAATTATCCAGAAATATGTCACATGGTGCAATTACCCAGATATATATCACATGGTGTAATTACCCAGATATAGACCACATGGTGTAATTACCCAGATATATACCACATGGTGTAATTATCCAGATATATACCACATGGTGTAATTACCCAGATATATACCACATGGTGTAATTAGAACATAGAACATAGAACAATACAGCGCAGTACAGGCCCTTCGGCCCACGATGTTGCACCGAAACAAAAGCCATCTAACCTACACTATGCCATTATCATCCATATGTTTATCCAATAAACTTTTAAATGCCCTCAATGTTGGCGAGTTCACTACTGTAGCAGGTAGGGCATTCCACGGCCTCACTACTCTTTGCGTAAAGAACCTACCTCTGACCTCTGTCCTATATCTATTACCCCTCAGTTTAAAGTTATGTCCCCTCGTGTCAGCCATTTCCATCCGCGGGAGAAGGCTCTCACTGTCCACCCTATCCAACCCCTGATCATTTTGTATGCCTCTATTAAGTCTCCTCTTAACCTTCTTCTCTCCAACGAAAACAACCTCAAGTCCATCAGCCTTTCCTCATAAGATTTTCCCTCCATACCAGGCAACATCCTGGTAAATCTCCTCTGCACCCGCTCCAAAGCCTCCACGTCCTTCCTATAATGCAGTGACCAGAACTGTACGCAATACTCCAAATGCGGCCGTACCAGAGTTCTGTACAGCTGCAACATGACCTCCCGACTCCGGAACTCAATCCCTCTACCAATAAAGGCCAACACTCCATAGGCCTTCTTCACAACCCTATCAACCTGGGTGGCAACTTTCAGGGATCTATGTACATGGACACCTAGATCCCTCTGCTCATCCACACTTTCAAGAACTTTACCATTAGCCAAATATTCCGCATTCCTGTTATTCCTTCCAAAGTGAATCACCTCACACTTCTCTACATTAAACTCCATTTGCCACCTCTCAGCCCAGCTCTGCAGCTTATCTATATCCCTCTGTAACCTGCTACATCCTTCCACACTATCGACAACACCACCGACTTTAGTATCGTCTGCAAATTTACTCACCCACCCTTCTGCGCCTTCCTCTAGGTCATTGATAAAAATGACAAACAGCAACGGCCCCAGAACAGATCCTTGTGGTACTCCACTTGTGACTGTACTCCATTCTGAACATTTCCCATCAACCACCACCCTCTGTCTTCTTTCAGCTAGCCAATTTCTGATCCACATCTCTAAATCATCCTCAATCCCCAGCCTCCGTATTTTCTGCAATAGCCTACCGTGGGGAACCTTATCAAACGCTTTGCTGAAATCCATATACACCACATCAACTGCTCTACCCTCATCTACCTGTTCAGTCACCTTCTCAAAGAACTCAATAAGGTTTGTGAGGCATGACCTACCCTTCACAAAGCCATGCTGACTATCCCTGATCATATTATTCCTATCTCGATGATTATAAATCTTGTCTCTTATAATCCCCTCCAAGACTTTACCCACTACAGACATGAGGCTCACCGGTCTATAGTTGCCGGGGTTGTCTCTGCTCCCCTTTTTGAACAAAGGGACCACATTTGCTGTCCTCCAGTCCTCTGGCACTATTCCTGTAGCCAATGATGACATAAAAATCAAAGCCAAAGGTCCAGCAATCTCTTCCCTGGCCTCCCAGAGAATCCTAGGATAAATCACATCAGGTCCCGGGGACTTATCTATTTTCAGCCTGTCCAGAATTGCCAACATCTCTTCCCTACGTACCTCAATGCCATCTATTCTATTAGCCTGGGGCTCAGCATTCTCCTCCACAACATTATCTTTTTCCTGAGTGAATATTCATTTAGTATCTCGCCTATCTCTTCAGACTCCACACACAATTTCCCATCCCTGTCCTTGACTGGTCCTACTTTTTCCCTAGTCATTCGCTTATTCCTGACATACCTATAGAAAGCTTTTGGGTTTTCCTTGATCCTACCTGCCAAATACTTCTCATGTCCCCTCCTTGCTTGTCTTAGCTCTCTCTTTAGATCCTTCCTCGCTACCTTGTAACTATCCATCGCCCCAACTGAAACTTCACACCTCATCTTCACATAGGCCTCCTTCTTCCTCTTAACAAGAGATTCCACTTCTTTGGTAAACCACGGTTCCCTCGCTCGACACCTTCCTCCCTGCCTGACCGGTACATACTTATCAAGAACACGCAGTAGCTGATCCTTGAACAAGCTCCACTTATCCAGTGTGCCCAACACTTGCAGCCTACTTCTCCACCTTAACCCCCCCAAGTCACGTCTAATGGCATCATAATTGCCCTTCCCCCAGCTATAACTCTTGCCCTGCGGTGTATACTTATCCCTTTCCATCATTAACGTAAACGTCACCGAATTGTGGCCACTGTCCCCAAAGTGCTCTCCTACCTCCAAATCCAACACCTGGCCTGGTTCATTACCCAAAACCAAATCCAACGTGGCCTCGCCTCTTGTTGGCCTGTCAACATATTGTGTCAGGAAACCCTCCTGCACACACTGTACAAAAAACCCATCTAATGTACTCGAGCTATATCTTTTCCAGTCAATATTTGGAAAGTTAAAGTCTCCCATAATAACTACCCTTTTACTTTCGCTCTTATCCAGAATCATCTTCGCCATCCTTTCCTCTACATCCCTAGAACTATTAGGAGGCCTATAAAAAACTCCCAACAGGGTGACCTCTCCTTTCCTGTTTCTAACTTCAGCCCATACTACCTCGGAAGAAGAGTCCCCATCTAGCATCCTCTCCGCCACCGTAATACTGCTCTTGACTAGCAGCGCCACACCTCCCCCTCTTTTGCCTCCTTCTCTGAGCTTACTAAAACACCTAAACCCCGGAACCTGCAACATCCATTCCTGTCCCTGCTCTATCCATGTCTCCGAAATGGCCACAACATCGAAGTCCCAGGTACCAACCCATGCTGCCAGTTCCCCTACCTTGTTTCGTATACTCCTGGCATTGAAGTAGACACACTTCAAACCACCTACCTGAACACTGGCCCCCTCCTGCGACGTCAAATCTGTGCTCCTGACCTCTATACTCTCATTCTCCCTTACCCTAAAACTACAATCCAGGTTCCCATGCCCCTGCTGCATTAGTTTAAACCCCCCCAAAGAGCACTAACAAATCTCCCCCCCGGGATATTTGTGCCCCTCAGATTCAGATGTAGACCATCCTATCTGTAGAGGTCCCACCTTCCCCAGAAAGAGCCCCAGTTATCCAGAAATCTGAATCCCTCCCGCCTGCACCATCCCTGTAGCCACGTGTTTAAATGCTCTCTCTCCCTATTCCTCATCTCACTATCACGTGGCACGGGCAACAACCCAGAGATAACAACTCTGTTTGTTCGAGTTCTGAGCTTCCATCCTAGCTCCCTGAAAGCCTGCCTGACATCCTTGTCCCCTTTCCTACCTATGTCGTTAGTGCCAATGTGGACCACGACTTGGGGCTGCTCCCCCTCCCCCCTAAGGACCCGGAAAACACGATCCGAGACATCACGTACCCTTGCACCTGGGAGGCAACATACCAAACGTGAGTCTCTCACGCTCCCACAAAATCTCCTATCTGTGCCCCTGACTATAGAGTCCCCAATTACTAATGCTCTGCTCCTCTCCCCCTTCCCTTCTGAGCAACAGGGGCAGACTCCGTGCCAGAGGCCCGTACCCCATGGCTTACCCCTGGTAAGTCCCCCCCCCACAAGTATCCAAAGCGGTATACTTGTTTCTCAGGGGAACGACCGCAGGGGATCCCTGCACTGACTGCTTTTTCCCAGCCCCTCTTACAGTTACCCACCTATCTCCAATCTTTGGTGTAACTAATTCCCTGAAGCTGCTATCTATGACCCCTTCTGCCTCCCGAATGATCCAACGTTCTTCCAACTCCAGCACCAGTTCCCTAACTCGGTCTTGGAGGAGCTGGAGATGGCAGCACTTCCTGCAGGTAAAATCAGCAGGGACACTAACTGCATCCCTCACCTCAAACATCCTGCAGGAGGAACATTGCACTCCCTTCCCTGCCATTCCTCTAACTTTCTACCAAGATCTGGCTAACAACTAAATTAAATTTTTTATAAAAAATAATAATAATATAATAAAATATGGTACTTACCTCAGACCAATGGGTTTTATTATTAGGTTAGAGGAGGAGGGCGGGTGGGAGACACTACACGTGTAGTTTCTCGGGTTTCCTCTCCACCAGAATTTATTGGTGAGGGTCTTCCCAGACGTCCGCGGGTCGACTTCCTGTTCCCGCCTAAAACAGCTCCTGCTGAAATTGACAAACCAGCCAGCTCCACTCCCGCCGAAATCGACTGGCCTGCCCCTGCAAAGACAAGTGCTTTTAAAGGACAGACTTACCTCCCAGCAGCCACTTCCGCACTGCTCCCGCTGAACCTGACTCACCAGCTGTTCTCCCGCCGAAATCGACTGGCCTGCCCCTGCAAAGACAAGTGCTTTTAAAGGACAGACAATTATCCAGATATATATCACATGGTGTAATTACCCAGAAATATGTCACATGGTGTAATTACCCAGTCATATACAACATGGTGTAATTACTCAGATATAGACCACATGGTGTAATTACCCAGATATATATCACATGGTGTAATTACCCAGATATAGACCACATGGTGTAATTACCCAGATATATACCACATGGTGTAATTATCCAGATATATATCACATGGTGTAATTATCCAGATATATATCACACGGTGTAATTACCCAGATATATACCACATGGTGCAATTACCCAGATATATACCACATGGTGTAATTACCCAGATATATACCACATGGTGTAATTATCCAGATATATACCACATGGTGCAATTAGCCAGATATATACCACATGGCGTAATTACCCAGATATATACCACATGGTGTAATTAGCTAGATATATACCACATGGTGTAATTCCCAGATATATAACACATGGTGTAATTACCCAGATATATACCACATGGTGTAATCACCCAGATATATACCACATGGAGTAATTACCCAGATATATATCACATGGTGTAATTACCCAGATATATATCACATGGTGTAATTACCCAGATATACACCACATGGTGCAATTACCCAGATATATACCACATGGTGTAATTACCCAGATACACCACATGGTGCAATTACCCAGATATATATCACATGGTGTAATTACCCTGATATATATCACATGGTGTAATTACACAGATATATACCACATGGTGTAATTACCCAGATATATACCACATGGTGTAATTATCCAGATATATACCACACGGTGCAATTACCCAGATATATACCACATGGTGTAATTACCCAGATGTATACCACATAGTGTAATTAGCCAGATATATACCACATGGTGTAATTACCCAGATATATATCACATGGTGTAATTACCCAGATATATATCACATGGTGTAATTACCCAGATATACACCACATGGTGCAATTACCCAGATATATACCACATGGTGTAATTACCCAGATAAACCACATGGTGTAATTACCGAGATATATACCACATGGTGTAATTACCCAGATACACCACATGGTGTAATTACCCAGATATATACCACATGGTGCAATTACCCAGATATATACCACATGGTGTAATTACCCAATTATACACCACATGGTGTAATTACTCAGATATATACCACATGGTGTAATTACCCCAGATATATACCACAGGGTGTAATTACCCAGATATATACCACAGGGTGTAATTACCCAGTCATATACAACATGGTGTAATTACCCAGATATATACCACATGGTGTAATTACCCAGATATATACCACATGGTGTAATTACCCAGGTATACACCACATGGTGCAATTACCCAGATATACACCACATGGTATAATTACCCAGTCATATACAACATGTTGTAATTACTCCGATATACACCACATGGTGTAATTACCCAGATATATACCACATGGTGTAATTACCCAGATATATACCACATGGTGTAACTACCTAGATATATACCACATGGTGTAATTACCCAGATATATACCACATGGTGTAATTACCCAGTCATATACCACATGGTGTAATTACCCAGATGTATACCACATAGTGTAATTAGCCAGATATAAACCACATGGTGTAATTACCCAGATATATATCACATGGTGTAATTACCCAGATATATATCACATGGTGTAATTACCCAGATATACACCACATGGTGCAATTACCCAGATATATACCACATGGTGTAATTACCCAGATACACCACATGTTGTAATTACTCAGATATACACCACATGGTGTAATTACCCAGATATATACCACATGGATAATGGCAAATTGGGGGAAGGCTAATTATGACAATATTAGGCGGGAACTGAAGAACATAGATTGGGGGCGGATGTTTGAGGGCAAATCAACATCTGACATGTGGGAGGCTTTCAAGTGTCAGTTGAAAGGAATACAGGACAGGCATGTTCCTGTGAGGAAGAAAGATAAATACGGCAATTTTCGGGAACCTTGGATGACGAGTGATATTGTAGGCCTCGTCAAAAAGAAAAAGGAGGCATTTGTCAGGGCTAAAAGGCTGGGAACAGACGAAGCCTGTGTGGCATATAAGGAAAGTAGGAAGGAACTTAAGCAAGGAGTCAGGAGGGCTAGAAGGGGGTCATGAAAAGTCATTGGCAAATAGGGTTAAGGAAAATCCCAAGGCTTTTTACACGTACATAAAAAGCAAGAGGGTAGCCTGGGAAAGGGTTGGCCCACTGAAGGATAGGCAAGGGAATCTATGTGTGGAGCCAGAGGAAATGGGCGAGGTACTAAATGAATACTTTGCATCAGTATTCACCAAAGAGAAGGAATTGGCAGATGTTGAGTCTGGAGAAGGGGGTGTAGATAGCCTGGGTCTCATTGTGATCCAAAAAGACGAGGTGTTGGGTGTCTTAAAAAATATTAAGGTAGATAAGTCCCCAGGGCCTGATGGGATCGACCCCAGAATACTGAAGGAGGCTGGAGAGGAAATTGCTGAGGCCCTGACAGAAATCTTTGGATCCTCGCTGTCTTCAGGGGATGTCCCGGAGGACTGGAGAATAGCCAATGTTGTTCCTCTGTTTAAGAAGGGTAGCAAGGATAATCCCGGGAACTACAGGCCGGTGAGCCTTACTTCAGTGGTAGGGAAATTACTGGAGAGAATTCTTCGAGACAGGATCTACTCCCATTTGGAAGCAAATGGACGTATTAGTGAGAGGCAGCACGGTTTTGTGAAGGGGAGGTCGTGTCTCACTAACTTGATAGAGTTTTTCGAGGAGGTCACTAAGATGATTGATGCAGGTAGGGCAGTAGATGTTGTCTATATGGACTTCAGTAAGGCTTTTGACAAGGTCCCTCATGGTAGACTAGTACAAAAGGTGAAGTCACACGGGATCAGGGGTGAACTGGCAAGGTGGATACAGAACTGGCTAGGCCATAGAAGGCAGAGGGTAGCAATGGAGGGATGCTTTTCTAATTGGAGGGCTGTGACCAGTGGTGTTCCACAGGGATCAGTGCTGGGACCTTTGCTCTTTGTAGTATATATAAATGATTTGGAGGAAAATGTAACTGGTCTGATTAGTAAGTTTGCAGACGACACAAAGCTTGGTGGAATTGCGGATAGCGATGAGGACTGTCTGAGGATACAGCAGGATTTAGATTGTCTGGAGACTTGGGCGGAGAGATGGCAGATGGAGTTTAATCCGGTCAAATGTGAGGTAATGCATTTTGGAAGGGCTAATGCAGGTAGGGAATATACAGTGAATGGTAGAACCCTCAAGAGTATTGAAAGTCAAAGAGATCTAGGAGTACAGGTCCACAGGTCATTGAAAGGGGCAACACAGGTGGAGAAGGTAGTCAAGAAGGCATACGGCATGCTTGCCTTCATTGGCCGGGGCATTGAGTATAAGAATTGGCAAGTCATGTTGCAGCTGTATAGAACCTTAGTTAGGCCACACTTGGAGTATAGTGTTCAATTCTGGTCGCCACACTACCAGAAGGATGTGGAGGCTTTAGAGAGGGTGCAGAAGAGATTTACCAGAATGTTGCCTGGTATGGAGGGCATAAGCTATGAGGAGCGATTGAATAAACTCGGTTTGTTCTCTCTGGAACGAAGGAGGTTGAGGGGCGACCTGATAGAGGTATACAAAATTATGAGGGGCATAGACAGAGTGGATAGTCAGAGGCTTTTCCCCAGGGTAGAGGGGTCAATTACTAGGGGGCATAGGTTTAAGGTGAGAGGGGCAAGGTTTAGAGGAGATGTACGAGGCAAGTTTTTTACGCAGAGGGTAGTGGGTGCCTGGAACTCACTACCGGAGGAGGTAGTGGAAGCAGGGACGATAGGGACATTTAAGGGGCATCTTGACAAATATATGAATAGGATGGGAATAGAAGGATACGGACCCAGGAAGTGTAGAAGATTGTAGTTTAGTCGGGCAGTATGGTCGGCACGGGCTTGGAGGGCCGAAGGGCCTGTTCCTGTGCTGTACATTTCTTTGTTCTTTGTTCTTTGTTCTTTATGGTGTAATTACCCAGATATATACCACATGGTGTAACTACCCAGATATATCCCACATGGTGTAATTACCCAGTCATATACCACATGGTGTAATTACCCAGTCATATACCACATGGTGTAATTACCCAGATATATACAACATGGTGTAATTACCCAGTCATATACCACATGGTGCAATTACCCAGATACATACCACATGGTGTTATTACCCAGTCATATACAACATGGTGTAATTACCCAGATATATACAACATGGTGTAATTACCCAGATATATACCACATGGTGTAATTACCCAGTCATATACAACATGCTTTAATTGCCCAGATATATACAACATGGTGTAATTACCCAGATATATACCACATGGTGTAATTACCCAGTCATATACAACATGGTGTAATTACCCAGATATATACAATATGGTGTAATTACCCAGTCATACACAACAGGGTGTAATTACCCAGATATATACCACATGGTGCAATTACCAGATATACACCTCATTGTGTAATTATCCAGATGAATGAAAATCACTTATTGTCACAAGTAGGCTTCAAATGAAGTTACTGTGAAAAGCCCCTAGTCGCCACATTCCGGCGCCTGTTCGGGGAGGCTGTTACGGGAACATTTACAACATGTTGTAATTACCCAGCTATATACCACATGGTGTAATTACCCAGATATACACCACATGGTGTAATTACCCAGCTATATACCACATGATGTAATTACCCAGATATACACCACATGGTGTAATTGCCCAGATATACACCACATATTGTAATTATCCAGATGTACACGACATGGTGTAATTACCCAGATATATATCACATGGTGTAAGTACCCAGATTATATACCACATGGTGTAATTGCCCAGATATACACTACATGGTGTAAATACCCAGATATATACCACATGGTGTAATTACCCAGATATATACATGGTGTAATTACCCAGATATACACCACATGGTGTAAATACACAGATATATACCACATGGTGCAATTACCCAGATATACACCACATG
Organism: Scyliorhinus torazame; assembly: GCF_047496885.1. NCBI lineage: Eukaryota > Metazoa > Chordata > Chondrichthyes > Carcharhiniformes > Scyliorhinidae > Scyliorhinus > Scyliorhinus torazame. Next base: position 353,955,181 of record NC_092709.1, on the reverse strand, counting down.
GTGTAATTACCCAGATATATACCACATGGTGCAATTACCCAGATATATACCACATGGTGTACTTACCCAGATATACACCACATGGTGTAATTACCCAGATATATACCACATGGTGTAATTACCCAGATATACACAACATGGTGTAAATACCCAGATATATACCACATTGTGCAATTACCCAGATATATACCACATGGTGTACTTACCCAGATATATACCACATGGTATAATTACCCAGCTATATACCACATGGTGTAATTACCCAGCCATATTCAACATGGCATAATTACCCAGTTATACACTACATCGTGTAATTACCCAGATATATACCACAAAGTGTAATTACCCAGCCATTTTCAACATGGCGTAATTACGCAGATATACACCACATGGTGCAATTACCCAGATATATATCACATGGTGTAATTGCTCAGATATACACCACATGGTGTAATTACCCAGATATACACCGCATGGTGTAATCACCCAGATATAAACCACATGGTGCAATTACCCAGATATACACCACATGGTGTAATTACCCAGATATATACCACATGGTGTACTTACCCAGATATACACCACATGGTGTAATTACCCAGATATATACCACATGGTGTAATTACCCAGATATACACAACATGGTGTAAATACCCAGATATATACCACATTGTGCAATTACCCAGATATATACCACATGGTGTACTTACCCAGATATACACCACATGGTATAATTACCCAGCTATATACCACATGGTGTAATTACCCAGCCATATTCAACATGGCATAATTACCCAGTTATACACTACATCGTGTAATTACCCAGATATATACCACATGGTGTAATTACCCAGCCATTTTCAACATGGCGTAATTACGCAGATATACACCACATGGTGCAATTACCCAGATATATATCACATGGTGTAATTGCTCAGATATACACCACATGGTGTAATTACCCAGATATACACCGCATGGTGTAATCACCCAGATATAAACCACATGGTGCAATTACCCAGATATACACCACATGGTGTAATTGCCCAGATATATACCACATGGTGTAATTACCCCAGATATATACCACATGGTGTAATTACCCAGATATATACAACATGGTGTAATTACCCAGTCATACACAACATGGTGTAATTACCCAGATATATACCACACGGTGCAATTACCCAGATATATACCACATGGTGCAATTACCCAGATATACACCACATGGTATAATTACCCAGATGAATGAAAATCGCTTATTGTCCCAAGTAGGCTTCGAATGAAGTTACTGTGAAAAGCCACTAGTCGCCACATTCCGGCGCCTGTTCAGGGAGGCTGTTACGGGACCATTTACAACATGTTGTATTTACACAGCTATATACCACATGGTGTAATTACCCAGATATACACCACATGGTGTAATTATCCAGATATACACCACATGTTGCAATTATCCAGATGTACACGTCATGGTGTAATTACCCAGATATACACCACATGTTGTAATTATGCAGATGTACACCACATGGTATAATTACCCAGACATATACCACATATTGTAATTATCCAAATATACTCCACATGGTGTAATTGCCCAGACATACACCATATGGTGTAATTATCCAGATGTACACTACATGGTGTAATTACCCAGACATATACCACATATTGTAATTATCCAGGTATATACCACATATTGTAATTATCCAGATATACTCCACATGGTGTAATTACCCTGATATATACCACATGGTGTAACTACCCAGATAGTCACCACATGGTGTAATTATGCAGATATATATCACATGGTGTAATTATCCAGATATATACCACTTGCTCTAATTTCTCAGATATATACGACTTGACGTAAATATCCAGATATATACCACCTGGTGTAATTACACATATATACTCCACATGGTGTAATTACCCTGAGATTCACCACATGGTGTAATTACCCAGATATTTACCACATGGTACAATTAAGCAGATATACACCACATGGTGTAATTATCCAGATGTACACCACATGGTGTAATTACCCAGATATAGACCACATGTGGTAATTATCCAGATGTACACCACATGGTGTAATTACCCAGATATAGACCACATGGTGTAATTACCCAGATATTCACCACATGGTACAATTACCCAGATATATACCACATGGTGTAATTACCCAAATATATATCACATGGTGGAATTACCCAGATATATACAACATGGTGTAATTACCTGGATATATACCACATGGTGTAATTACCCAGATATATATCACATGGTGTAACTACACAGATATACACCACATGGTGTAATTACCCAGATATATACCACATGGTGTAATTAGCCAGCTATATACCACATGGTGTAACTACCCAGATAGTCACCACATGGTGTAATTACCCAGATATATACCGCATGGTGTAATTACCCAGATATATGTCATGTGAGAGTACCTTTAAGAAATGGGTGTTTATAAATGGGCATGTATATAAATATCTGTAGTGATTGTACCTTTAAGAAATGGATGTTTACTACTGCAGTGATGTCAGAGAGTGGATGGAGCTGGGCTGTCTGTCAGCTTTCCCCTTTCATTTTAGGCTGTTTGCTGCAGGGTGTGTTTTAGTTTTGTTTTCAGTGTTGGAGCTGAAGCCAGACAGAGCAGGTGTACTGTTGATCTCTCTGCCATGAAAAGACTATCTCTTGATCATTTGGTGAATTCAGAATTATAAATGTTCTCAGTAGTGAAGTTGAACCTAATATGTTTCTGTTAAAAGGTGTCTCTTTTGTCTTGTGGATGTTGTTTGGAAAGTTGTGAAGGATTACTTAGTGTTGTATTCTTTGGGGGTTGTATTTGAATTGATGGTTGCTAAGATGTTCACTGTATGTTTCAAAAAGGTTAACTTGAGTTCATAGAATAAACATTGTTTTGCTTTAAAAAATACTTTTCCATTTCTGCTGTACCACACGTGTCGAGTGGGCCGTGTGCTCCCCATACCACAATCTATTAAAAGCTGTGGGTCTGGTGATCCATGATATACTTTGGGGTTCTCTAAACTCTGTCCCATAACAAATTGGGGGCTCGTCCGGGACAAAAGTCTATCTACTGGATTGGCTGAGTGAACTTAGAACACAGTGAGGGGTGAGCATATTGTGGTTGCTTTTCAGGTGTGGTATTCTAGTCTTAGTAGGGAGTGTGTTGTGGACATTGGCTCTTTCAGAGGCTCTGAAGTTTTTGGGCGTGGAGATGGTCACACGCAGTGCCTTTCAGCCAGAGACTAAAAGCAGACTGTTAGATTTGGCAAAAACATTACCTGACAAAATGCGAAGAGACGAGGTAATTATAGTGGTGGCTAAGCATTTAAAGTTGCCTGAGATACAGTTTGACTCATTGGAAATGGCAAAACTTCAGTTACAAATTAAACAAATGGAAAATGAGAAAGAATTAAAGCAGCTTGAATATGAGAGAGAGGAAAAAGAAAGAGAAAGAGATAGAGAGGAAAAAGAAAGAGAGAGAGAGGAAAAAGATAGGGGCTGTTTAGCATAGGGGCTGTTTAGCACAGGGCTACATCGCTGGCTTTGAAAGCAGACCAAGGCAGGCCAGCAGCACGGTTCAATTCCCGTAACAGCCTCCCCGAACAGGCACCAGAATGTGGCGACTAGGGGCTTTTCACAGTAACTTCATTGGAGCCTACATGTGACAATAAGCGATTTTCATTTCATTTCAAGAAAGAGAGAGAGAGGAAAAAGTAAAGGAGAGAGAAGAAAGGAGAAAAGAAAGTATATCCCCAGCAGGACAAAAAGAAAGAGAAAGGGAGATACAGATCAGGGAAAAAGATAAAGAGAGAGTGTTTGAACTTCAGAAAATGGCTTTGAAACATGTCACTCAGTTAAAATTGGGAGACGTAAAGAGAAACGTACAGTTTTACAATAGTGAGAAAGAGCGACAAAATCAAAGGCTTGGTGGGAATCTATTTAAATGTGTCCAAGCCTTGCCAAGGTTTGATGAGAAGGAGGGAGAACCCTTTTTCATTTCATTTGAGAAGATGGCTAAACAAATGAAATGGCCACAAGACATGTGGGTATTACTGATTCAAACAAAGCTGGTAGGTAGAGCTAGTGAAGGGTTTGTATCACTACCGGAGGAGGTATCTGGGACGTATGAGGAGAGGAAAAAAATCCATCTTAGGTGCATATGAACTAATGCCTGAAGCCTACAGACAAAGGTTTAGAAATTTAAGAAAAGAATTTGGTCAAACATACATGGAGTTTGAAAGGCTCAAACAGAGTAATTTTGCGAGGTGGATAAGGGCTTTGAAAATAGACCAAACGTATGAAGCTCTCAGAGAAATTATACTTTTGGAGGAGTTTAAAAATTCAATTCCTGATGTAGTGAGAATTCATGTGGAAGAGCAGAGGGTTAAAACTGTGAGATTAGCAGCAGAAATGGCAGATGATTATGAATTAGTTCATGAATCAAAGATTGGATTGGATTTGTTTATTGTCACGTGGAACGAGGTACAGTGAAAAGTATTTTTCTGCGAGCAGCTCAACAGATCATTAAGTACATGAGAAGAAAAGGGAATAAAAGAAAATACATAAAAGGGCAACACAACATATACAATGTAACTACATAAGCACTGGCATCGGATGAAGCATACAGGGTGTAGTGTTAATGAAATCAGTCCATAAAAGGGTCATTTAGGAGTCTGGTGACAGCGGGGAAGAAGCTGTTTTTGAGTCTGTTCGTGCGTGTTCTCAGACTTCTGTATCTCCTGCCCGATGGAAGAAGTTGGAAGAGTGAGTAAGCCGGGTGGGAGGGATCTTTGATTATACTGCCCGCTTTCCCCAGGCAGCGGGAGGTGTAGATGGAGTCAATGGCTGGGAGGCAGGTTCGTGTGATGGACTGGGCGGTGTTCACGACTCTCTGAAGTTTCTTGCGGTCCTGGGCCGAGCAGCTGCCATACCAGGCTGTGATGCAGCCCGTTAGGATGCTTTCTATGGTGCATCTGTAAAAGTTGGTAAGAGTCGATGTGGACGTGCCGAATTTCCTTAGTTTCCTGAGGAAGTATAGGTGCTGTTGTGCTTTCTTGGTGGTAGCGTCGACATGGATGGACCAGGGCAGATTTTTGGAGATGTGCACCCCTAGGAATTTGAAACTGATTGGTTTCCGACATCAGTTTCAGCCAGTGAGGGATAGAAACTGGGGACATGAGAAATACTCAACTTGTAAAGGTAAAGGTGATCTGATGGGTGACAATAAGGAGAGTGTACCTCAGATTAAAAAAGAAATCCAGGAGGGCGGAAAAGAAATGAAAAGTTTCAAATGTTTTCACTGTAATAAACTAGGCCATCTAAAGTCACAGTGTTGGTGGTTGAAGAAAAGCACTGGGAAGGCTGATGTGGTAAAACAGGATAAGACAGTGGGGTTTGTTAAAGTGGTAAAGGAAAGCCCAAGTGAAACGACGGAGGTGCAAAAGATCAAGAGGTGATTGAGAAGAATGTGCCAGATCTCTTTAAAGAATTTACTTGTGTGGGTAAAGTTTACTCATGTGTATCAGGAGGAGCCGGTAAAGAAGTCACAATTTGAAGAGATACGGGAGCTAGTCAATCTTTAATGGTAAGAGATGAGGAGTTATGTAGTTTGGGAAGAATGTTGCCAGAAAAGATGGTAATATGTGGAATTCAGGGTAAGAGGAGTAGTATTCAATTATATAAGGTAAGGTTGGAAAGTCCAGTGAAGAGTGGTGAAGTGGTAGTAGGAGTAATAGATAAACTATCTTGTCCAGGAATACAGTTTATCTTGGGTAATGATATAGCTGGATCGCAGGTGGGAGTGATGCCTACTGTGGTTGATAAGCCAGTGGAAAATCAGACAACTGATTGAAGGACGAATATCCTGGGATTTTTCCGGATTGTGTAGTAACAAGGTCGCAAAGACACAGGTTAAGACAAGAGGAGAAATCAAAGCGTGAAGATTAAGTTGAAGTGCAATTATCAGGAACGATTTTTGATCAGATGGTTGGAAAAGAACAAGAACAGGTGGAGGATGAGGCGGATATTTTTAGTTCAGGAAAATTGGCGGAGTTACAACAGAAAGATGTAGAAATAAAACGGATGTATCAGAAACCACATATGGAAGAGGAATCTGAGTGTATACCAGAGTGTTATTACCGTAAAAGTGATGTCTTGATGATAAAATGGAGGCCTTTACATATGCAGGCGGATGAAAAGTGGGCAGAAGTTCATCAAGTAGTATTGCCGGTAGGGTATAGAAAGGAGGTGTTGCGAGTTGCACATTAGGTACCAGTGGGAGGTCATTTAGGAATAAGGAAAACTCAAGCTAAAATCCAGAAACATTTTTATTGGCCTGGACTACATAAAGATGTAGTTAAATTTTGTCAATCATGTCACACATGTCAAGTGATAGGGAAGCCTCAAACAGTGATAAAACCAGCACCCTTAATACCCATTCCAGCATTTGAGGAACCTTTTACAAGAGTCCTAATCGATTGTGTAGGACCTTTTCCAAAAACGAAAAGTGGGAATCAATATCTTTTGACGATAATGGATATATCTACTCGGTTTCCAGAGGCCATTCAAATACGTTATATTACAGCTAAAAAGATTGTGGAGGAGTTACTTAAATTCTTTACTGATATGGACTACCCACAGAAATACAATCAGATCAAGGATCAAATTTTAGCTCAAGGTTATTCAAAGAAGTTATGAATAGCTTAGGAATAAAACATTTAAATCAACTGCGTACCGTCCAGAATCACAGGGAGCGTTAGAAAGGTGGCATCAGACATTAAAGACAATGTTGAGGGCTTATTGTCATGATCATCCAGAGTATTGGGATAAAGGAATTTCATTCGTACTGTTTGCAATTCGGGATGCACCTAATGAGTGAACCAAATTTAGTCCCTTTGAACTAATTTTGGTTATGAGGAAAGAAAATTGATTAAGGAAAAATTGGTGAGTGAGAAATCAGAAATTACATTATTGGATTACGTGTCAAATTTTAGGGAACGATTAAATAGAGCAGGTGAATTGGCTGGACAACATTTAAAAGTTGCACAAAATGTGATGAAACGGGTCGCGGACAAGAAATCCAAAGTTCGTAGTTTTGCCAATGGGGATAAAGATTTAGTGTTGTTACCAGTGGTAGCTGAACCTTTAGAATCTAGGTTTCGTGGACCTTATCAGATTGAAAGGAAATTAAGTGAGGTGAATTATGTGGTTAAAAACACCAGATAGAAGGAAGACTCACCGAGTGTGTCATGTGAATATGCTTAAAAGGTACTTTGAAAGGGAAGGAGAGAAAAAGGAGGAGGTTTTAATGATTCTAACTCAAAGTGACGAACCAAATCCAGATGATTGTGAAATTGACATACCTCAAATTAAATTGGAAACAAGGATGTTCTTAAAAATTGGGATAAATTGTTGAGGTACCTTCCAGAGGAAAAACAAACTGACCTGAAAGATTTATTGATAGCACGTGGGCAAGTTTATGGAGATAAATTGGGAAGTACTAAAATGGCTATACATGATGTAGATGTGGGAAATCTGTTCCAATCAAACAACATCCATATAGACTTAACCCTTTAACATTGGCACAGGTTAACAAAGAGATTGAGAGTATGCTTAAAAATGGCATAATTGAAGTAGGTTAGAGCTGATGGAGCTCACCCATCGTGATGGTGCCTAAACCAGACGGTACCCAATGGTTGTGTGTGGACTATAGAAAGCAGTTACAAGAACGGACTCTTTTCCTATCCCACGTTTGGAGGATTGCATTGAGAAAGTGGGACAATCAGTTTTTATTTCGAAACTGGATTTACTTAAAGGTTACTGGCAGGTACCTTTAACCGAAAGGGCGAAGGAGATTTCAGCTTTTGTGACTCCAGATGGCATATACCAATTCAAAGTTATGCCATTTGCCATGAAAAACACCCCAGCCACATTTCAACAGTTAACTAACAAAGCCGTTTCAGGATTACCCAATTGTGCGGTATACATCAACGACCTGGGAGTTTTCAGCCAGACATGGAAAGAACATTTAAAACATCTGATGGAGTTATTCGATTGACTTCAGGAGGTGGGTTTGGTGGTAAACCTCGCCGAAAGTGAATTTGGAAAAGCCCAAGTCACTTTCCTTGAGGAGTTTCGGATTCAAGACGAAGGGAAATAATGCAATTTCTTGGCACGAGTGGATTTGATCGAGCATTTGTGCAAAAGATTTTGTAGTGTGATTGCTCCACTGATGGACTTGCTGAAGAAACGTCAAAAATTTCAGTGTACAGCAGAGTTTCAACAGGCATTTGACGGCCTGAAAGCTGTGATAACCAATGCTCCTGTGTTGGAGAAATGCAAGGGACTCTGCAATCAGATTGAACTAAAGTGTCTGACTTTAAAGAGAAATGCCGAGGCGTAGAGAAATGGATGGATCGTGCAGAGACCTCCTTGTTCAAATAGACTGTCAATCAGGAAGGATTTCAGTTGGAGGAAGAACAAAAATGGACTATATTATTGTACCTGTTTATGTGTGTTGTTTTTTTTGGAACAAAAAAGTATATTTACTGTGTGCATTTCTTAAAGGATAGTGAAAAGGTGAAAAATGAAACCATCTTGAAGTTGATGGTTTATTTCTTTTACTTGGGGGGAGGTGTCATGTGAGAGCACCTTAAAGAAATAGGTGTTTATAAATGGGTGTGTATATAAATATCTGTAGTGCGAGTACCTTTAAGAAATGGGTGTTTACTACTGCAGTGATGTCAGAGAGTGGGTGGAGCTGGGCTGTCTGTCAACTTTCTCCTTTCATTTTTGGCTGTTTGCTGCAGGGTGTGTTTTAGTTTTGTTTTCAGTGTTGGAGCTGAAGCCAGACAGAGCAGGCGTACTGTTGATCTCTCTGCCATGAAAAGACTATCTCTTGATCATTTGGTGAATTCAGAATTATAAATGTTCTCCGTAGTGAATGTAAACCTAATGTGCTTCTGTTAAAAGGTGTTTCTTCTGTCTTCTGGATGTTGTTTGGGAAGTTATTAAGGATTACTTAGTATTGTATTCTTTGGGGGTTGTATTTGAATTAATGGTTGCTAAGATGTTCACTGTATGTTTTAAGAAGATGAACTTGAGTTGATAGAATAAACATTGTTTTGTTTTAAAAAATACTTTTCCATTTCTGCTGTACCACACCTGTAGAGTGGGCCGTGTGCTCCCCATACCACAATCTAGTAAAAGTTGTGGGTCAGGTAAACTCCATGATACACTTTGGGGTTCTCTAAACTCTGGCCCGTAACAAATATACCACATGGTGTAATTATCCAGACTCCCCCACCATCGGGAACATTCTTTCTGGATCTATCCTGTCTAATCCTGTTAGAATTTTATAAGTTTCTAAGAGATCCCCTCTCACTCTTCTAAACTCCAATGAATATAATCCTAATTGATTTAATCAGCTTGGTGAACCTTCTTTTTTAATGACTTTATGGGATGTGGGCAGTGCTGGTTCGGCCAACATTTATTGCCCATCCCTAGTTGCCTTTCAGAAGTCCAGAACTAGGGGTCATAGTTGGAGGATAAGCGGTAAACCTTCATTGCACTTCCTCTATAGCAAGAACATCCTTCCTCCGATAGGGACACCAAAACTGCCCACACTACCCCAGCTGTGGCCTCACCAATACCCGATACATTTGCAATAAAACATCTCTATTCCTATACTCCAATCCTCTCGCTATGAAGGCCAAAGTACCAATTGCCTTCTTTCCTGCCTGCTGTACCTGTGCGCTTACTTTCAGCGACTGACGCACGAGGACACCAAGATCTCGCTGAGTTTCCACCTCTCTCAATTTACACCCATTCAAATAATGATCTGTCCTCCTGTTTTTACCGCTGAAGGCGGATAACCTCACGTTTATCCCCATTATACTGCATCGGCCATGCATGTGTCCATTTACTCAGCCTGTCCAAATCCCGCTGAAGCATCTCGACCTCCTCCTCACAGCTCACCCTCCCACTCAGTTTTGTATCATCTGCAAATTTGGAGGTAATACATTTTGTTCCCTCATCCAAATCATTAATATATAATGTGAACTGTTGTGGTCCTAGCACAGATCCCTGCGGTATCCCACTATTCATGGCCTGCCATTAGGAAAAAGACCGTTTATTCCAACGTTTTGCTTCCTGTCAGTTAACCAGCTTTCTATCCATCACAAGACACCACCCGTAATCCCATGCACTTTAACTTTACATACTAATCTTCTATGTGAGACCTTGTTGAAGGCCTACTGAAAGTCTAAATAAACCACATCCTCTGGTTATCCCTGGTCAACCCTCCTAGATACATCTTCAATGAATTCCACCAGACTTGTCAAGCATAATTTCCCTTCCATAAATCCACGCTGACTTTGTCTGATTACACCACTGCTTTCCAAATGCTGTGCTGTAGAATCCTTGATAATGGACTCCAGCAACTTCCCTACTACCGATGTTAGGCTCACTGGTCGATAGTTCCCTGTTTATCCCTACCTCCCTTTTTGAATAGCGGGGTTACATTCGCTACCCTCCAACCTGGAGGAACCATTCCACAGTCCAAAGGATTTTGGAAAATTATGACCAATGGATCTACTATTTCTCGGGCCAATTCCTGAAGTACTCTGGGATGAAGGTTATCAGGACCTGGAGATTTGTCCACCTTCAATTCCAGCAATTTCCCTAAAACCATTTCTTTACTAATACTGATTTCCTTCAGCTCCTCACTAAAACTTGTGTTTGTCAGAACTCCCGGTACATTATTCCTGTCTCCCTTTGTGAAGACAAGCAAAGTACGAATTTAGTTCCTCAACCATTTCTTTGTTCCCTGTTGTGAATTCCCCCGTTTCTGACTGTAAGGGGCCTACATTAGTTTTTATCAATCTTTTTCTCTTTACACACCTGTAGAAACTTTTACAGTCTGTTTTTATGTTCCCCGCTAGCTTACTTTCATATTGTCTTTTCCCTTCTTAATCAATCCATTGGTCCACCTTTGCTGAATTTGAAACTGTTCCCAATCCTCAGGTCTATTGCTTTTTCTTGCTAATTTGTATGACTCTTCTTTGAAACTAATAATATCTCTAATTCCCCGTGTAAGCCGTGGTTTGGCCACAGTTCCCTTTCAACTCCAGGAATAAACAACTTTCGGAGTTCACCTATTCGTTCCTTGAATGCTGCCATTGCCTGTCCACTGTCCTTCCGTTCAGTAATGTTTCCCAGTCCGTCATAGCCAGAACATGCCTCATACCATCATCGTTACCTTTATTGAGATTCAGGACACTGGTCTCAGAATCAACTACCTCACTATCCAGCGTGATAAATAATTCTACCATATTATGGTCACTCATCCCCAAGGGTTCTCTCACATTGCACAACACCCAGTCCAAGATGGTCTGTTCCCTTGGTGTAAGTGTTCCTCCTGAAGCACTGTGTCTGAATCGGTGAACATGGTGTAAGGGTTCCTCCTGAAGCACTGTGCCTGAATCAGTGAACATGGTGTAAGGGATCCTCCTGAAGCACTGTGCCTGAATCGGTGAACATGGTGTAAGTGTTCCTCCTGAAGCAATGTGTCTGAATCGGTGAACATGGTGTAAGGGTTCCTCCTGAAGCACTGTGCCTGAATCAGTGAACATGGTGTAAGGGATCCTCCTGAAGCACTGTGCCTGAATCGGTGAGCATGGTGTAAGGGTTCCTCCTGAAGCACTGTGCCTGAATCGGTGAACATGGTGTACGGGAACCTCCTGAAGCACTGTGCCTGAATCAGTGAACATGGTGTAAGGGTTCCTCCTGAAGCACTGTGCCTGAATCGGTGAACATGGTGTACGGGAACCTCCTGAAGCACTGTGTCTGAATCGGTGAACATGGTGCAAGGGATCCTCCTGAAGCACTATGCCTGAATCGATGAACATGGTGTAAGGTTCACTCCTGAAGCACTGTGCCTGAATCAGTGAACATGGTGTAAGGGATCCTCCTGAAGCACTGTGCCTGAATCGGTGAACATGGTGTAAGGGTCGCTCCTGAAGCACTGAGCCTGAATCAGTGAACATGGTGTAAGGGATCCTCCTGAAGCACTGTGCCTGAATCGGTGAACATGGTGTAAGGGATCCTCCTGAAGCACTGTGCCTGAATCGGTGAACATGGTGTACGGGAACCTCCTGAAGCACTGTGCCTGAATCGGTGAACATGGTGTACGGGAACCTCCTGAAGCACTGTGTCTGAATCGATGAACATGGTGTAAGGGTCACTCCTGAAGCACTGTGCCTGAATCAGTGAACATGGTGTAAGGGTCGATACTGAAGCACTGTGCCTGAATCGGTGAACATGGTGTAAGGGTCGCTCCTGAAGCACTGTGCCTGAATCGGTAAACATGGTGTAAGGGATCCTCCTGAAACACTGTGCCTGAATCGGTGAACATGGTGTAAGGGATCCTCCTGAAGCACTGTGCCTGAATCGGTGAACATGGTGTAAGGGTCGCTCCTGAAACACTGTGCCTGAATCGGTGAACATGGTGTAAGGGATCCTACTGAAGCACTGTGCCTGAATCGGTGAACATGGTGTAATGGTCGCTCCTGAAGCACTGTGTCTGAAACGGTGAACATGGTGTAAGGGATCCTCCTGAAGCACTATGCCTGAATCGGTGAACATGGTGTAAGGGTTCCTGCTGAAGCACTGTGCCTGAATCGGTGAACATGGTGTAAGGGATCCTCCTGAAGCACTGTGCCTGAATCAGTGAACATGATGTAAGGGTCACTCCTGAAGCACTGTGCCTGAATCGGTGAACATGGTGTAAGGGTTCCTGCTGAAGCACTGTGCCTGAATCGGTGAACATGGTGTAAGTGATCCTCCTGAAGCACTGTACCTGAATCGGTGAACATGGTGTAAGGGATCCTCCTGAAGCACTGTGCCTGAATCGGTGAACATGGTGTAAGGGTCACTCCTGAAGCACTGTGCCTGAATCGGTGAACATGGTGTAAGGGATCCTCCTGAAGCACTGTGCCTGAATCGGTGAACATGGTGTACGGGAACCTCCTGAAGCACTGTGCCTGAATCGGTGAACATGGTGTAAGGGATCCTCCTGAAGCACTGTGCCTGAATCGGTGAACATGGTGTAAGGGTCGCTCCTGAAGCACTGTGCCTGAATCGGTGAACATGGTGTAAGGGTCGCTCCTGAAGCACTGTGCCTGAATCGGTAAACATGGTGCAAGGGATCCTCCTGAAACACTGTGCCTGAATCGGTGAACATGGTGTAAGGGATCCTCCTCAAGCACTGTGCCTGAATCGGTGAACATGGTGTAAGTGATCCTCCTGAAGCACTGTGCCTGAATCGGTGAACACGGTGTAAGGGTCGCTCCTGAAGCACTGTGTCTGAAACGGTGAACATGGTGTAAGGGTCCCTCCTGAAGCACTGTGCCTGAATCGGTGAACATGGTGTAAGGGATCCTCCTGAAGCACTGCGCCTGAATTGGTGAACATGGTGTAAGGGTTCCTCCTGAAGCACTGTGCCTGAATCGGTGAACATGGTGTAAGGGATACTCCTGAAGCACTGTGCCTGAATCGGTGAACATGGTGTAAGGGATCCTCCTGAAGCATTGTGCCTGAATCAGTGAACATGGTGTAAGGGTTCCTCCTGAAGCACTGTGCCTGAATCGGTGAACATGGTGTAAGGGATCCTACTGAAGCACTGTGCCTGAATCGGTGAACATGGTGTAAGGGATCCTACTGAAGCACTGTGCCTGAATCGGTGAACATGGTGTAATGGTCGCTCCTGAAGCACTGTGTCTGAAACGGTGAACATGGTGTAAGGGTTCCTGCTGAAGCACTGTGCCTGAATCGGTGAACATGGTGTAAGGGATCCTCCTGAAGCACTGTGCCTGAATCAGTGAACATGATGTAAGGGTCACTCCTGAAGCACTGTGCCTGAATCGGTGAACATGGTGTAAGGGTTCCTGCTGAAGCACTGTGCCTGAATCGGTGAACATGGTGTAAGTGATCCTCCTGAAGCACTGTACCTGAATCGGTGAACATGGTGTAAGGGATCCTCCTGAAGCACTGTGCCTGAATCGGTGAACATGGTGTAAGGGTCACTCCTGAAGCACTGTGCCTGAATCGGTGAACATGGTGTAAGGTTCGCTCCTGAAGCACTGTGCCTGAATCGGTGAACATGGTGTAAGGGTTCCTCCCGAAGCACTGTGCCTGAATCGGTGAACATGGTGTAAGGGTTCATCCTGAAGCACTGTGCCTGAATCGGTGAACATGTTGTAAGGGTTCATCCTGAAGCACTGTGCCTGAATCGGTGAACATGGTGTAAGGGTCGCTCCTGAACCACTGTGCCTGAATCGGTGAACATGGTGTAAGGGATCCTCCTGAAGCACTGTGCCTGAATCGGTGAACATGGTGTAAGGGATCCTCCTGAAGCACTGTGCCTGAATCGGTGAACATGGTGTAAGGGTCGCTCCTGAAGCACTGTGCCTGAATCGGTGAACATGGTGTAAGTGATCCTCCTGAAGCACTGTGCCTGAATCGGTGAACATGGTGTAAGGGATCCTCCTGAAGCACTGTGCCTGAATCGGTGAGCATGGTGTAAGGGATCCTCCTGAAGCACTGTGCCTGAATCGGTGAACATGGTGTAAGGGATCCTCCTGAAGCACTGTGCCTGAATCGGTGAACATGGTGTACGGGAACCTCCTGAAGCACTGTGCCTGAATCGGTGAACATGGTGTAAGGTTTGCTCCTGAAGCACTGTGCCTGAATCGGTGAACATGGTGTAAGGGTTCCTCCTGAAGCACTGTGCCTGAATCGGTGAACATGGTGTAAGGGATCCTCCTGAAGCACTGTGCCTGAATCGGTGAGCATGGTGTAAGGGATCCTCCTGAAGCACTGTCCCTGAATCGGTGAACATGGTGTAAGGGATCCTCCTGAAGCACTGTGCCTGAATCGGTGAACATGGTGTACGGGAACCTCCTGAAGCACTGTGCCTGAATCGGTGAACATGGTGTAAGGGATCCTCCTGAAGCACTGTGCCTGAATCGGTGAACATGGTGTAAGGGTCGCTCCTGAAGCACTGTGCCTGAATCGGTGAACATGGTGTAAGGGTCGCTCCTGAAGCACTGTGCCTGAATCGGTAAACATGGTGCAAGGGATCCTCCTGAAACACTGTGCCTGAATCGGTGAACATGGTGTAAGGGGTCCTCCTGAAGCACTGTGCCTGAATCGGTGAACATGGTGAAAGGGTCGCTCCTGAAGCACTGTGCCTGAATCGGTGAACATGGTGTAAGGGATCCTACTGAAGCACTGTGCCTGAATCGGTGAACATGGTGTAAAGTTCGCTCCTGAAGCACTGTGCCTGAATCGGTGAACATGGTGTAAGTGATCCTCCTGAAGCACTGTGCCTGAATCGGTGAACATGGTGTAAGGGTCGCACCTGAAGCACTGTGCCTGAATCGGTGAACATGGTGTAAGTGATCCTCCTGAAGCACTGTGCCTGAATCGGTGAACACGGTGTAAGGGTCGCTCCTGAAGCACTGTGTCTGAAACGGTGAACATGGTGCAAGGGTCCCTCCTGAAGCACTGTGCCTGAATCGGTGAACATGGTGAAAGGGATCCTCCTGAAGCACTGCGCCTGAATTGGTGAACATGGTGTAAGGGTTCCTCCTGAAGCACTGTGCCTGAATCGGTGAACATGGTGCAAGGGATACTCCTGAAGCACTGTGCCTGAATCGGTGAACATGGTGTAAGGGATCCTCCTGAAGCATTGTGCCTGAATCAGTGAACATGGTGTAAGGGTTCCTCCTGAAGCACTGTGCCTGAATCGGTGAACATGGTGTAAGGGATACTCCTGAAGCACTGTGCCTGAATCGGTGAACATGGTGTAAGGGATCCTCCTGAAGCACTGTGCCTGAATCGGTGAACATGGTGTAAGGGTTGCTCCTGAAGCACTGTGCCTGAATCGGTGAACATGGTGTAAGGGATCCTCCTGAAGCACTGTGCCTGAATCGGTGAATATGGTGTAAGGGTCTTTCCTGAAGCACTGTGCCTGAATCGGTGAACATGGTGTAAGAGTTGCTCCTGAAGCGCTGAGCCTGAATCGGTGAGCATGGTGTAAGGGTTGCTCCTGAAGCACTGTGCCTGAATCGGTGAACATGGTGTAAGGGTCTTTCCTGAAGCACTGTGCCTGAATCAGTGAACATGGTGTAAGGGATCCTCCTGAAGCACTGTGCCTGAATCGGTGAACATGGTGTAAGGGTGGCTCCTGAAGCACTGTGCCTGAATCGGTGAACATGGTGTAAGGGTCGCTCCTGAACCACTGTGCTTGAATCGTTAACATGGTGTAAGGGTCGCTCCTGAAGCACTGTGCCTGAATCGGTGAACATGGTGTAAGGGATCCTCCTGAAGCACTGTGCCTGAATCGGTGAACATGTTGTAAGGGTTCATCCTGAAGCACTGTGCCTGAATCGGTGAACATGGTGTAAGGGTCGCTCCTGAAGCACTGTGCCTGAATCGGTGAACATGGTGTAAGGGCCGCTCCTGAAGCACTGTGCCTGAATCGGTGAACATGGTGTAAGGGTTGCTCCTGAAGCACTGTGCCTGAATCGGCGAACATGGTGTAAGGGTCGCTCCTGAAGCACTGTGCCTGAATCGGTGAACATGGTGTAAGTTATCCTCCTGAAGCACTGTTCCTGAATCGGTGAACATGGTGTAAGGGTTGCTCCTGAAGCACTGTGCCTGAATCGGTGAACATGGTGTAAGGGTTGCTCCTGAAGCACTGTGCCTGAATCGGTGAACATGGTGTAAGGGTCGCTCCTGAAGCACTGTGCCTGAATCGGTGAACATGGTGTAAGGGTTGCTCCTGAAGCACTGTGCCTGAATCGGCGAAAATGGTGTAAGGGTCGCTCCTGAACCACTGTGCCTGAATCGTTGAACATGGTGTAAGTGATCCTCCTGAAGCACTGTGCCTGAATCGGTGAACATGGTGTAAGGGTCGCTCCTGAAGCACTGTGCCTGAATCGGTGAACATGGTGTAAGGGATCCTCCTGAAGCACTGTGCCTGAATCGGTGAACATGTTGTAAGGGTTCATCCTGAAGCACTGTGCCTGAATCGGTGAACATGGTGTAAGGGTTCATCCTGAAGCACTGTGCCTGAATCGGTGAACATGGTGTAAGGGTCGCTCCTGAAGCACTGTGCCTGAATCGGTGAACATGATGTAAGGGATCCTCCTGAAGCACTGTGCCTGAATCGGTGAACATGGTGTAAGGGTCGCCCCTGAAGCACTGTGCCTGAATCGGTGAACATGGTGTAAGGGTTCCTCCTGAAGCACTGTGCCTGAATCGGTGAACATGGTGTAAGGGTTCATCCTGAAGCACTGTGCCTGAATCGGTGAACATGGTGAAAGGGTTCATCCTGAAGCACTGTGCCTGAATCAGTGAACATGGTGTAAGGGTTGCTCCTGAAGCACTGTGCCTGAATCGGTGAACATGGTGTAAGGGATCCTCCTGAAGCACAATGCCTGAATCAGTGAACATGGTGTAAGGGATCCTCCTGAAGCACTGTGCCTGAATCGGTGAACATGGTGTAAGGGATCCTCCTGAAGCACTGTGCTTTAATCGGTGAACATGGTGTAAGGGATCCTCCTGAAGCACTGTACCTGAATCGGTGAACATGGTGTAAGGGTCGCTCCTGAAGAACTGTGCCTGAATCGGTGAACATGGTGTAAGGGATCCTCCTGAAGCACTGTACCTGAATCGGTAAACATGGTGTAAGGTTTGCTCCTGAAGCACTGTGCCTGAATCGGTGAACATGGTGTAAGGGTCGCTCCTGAAGCACTGTGCCTGAATCAGTGAACATGGTGTAAGGGTCGCTCCTGAATCACTGTGCCTGAATCGGTGAACATGGTGTAAGGGATCCTCCTGAAGCACTGTGCCTGAATCAGTGAACATGGTGTAATGGTCGCTCCTGAAGCACTGTGCCTGAATCGGTGAACATGGTGTAAGGGATCCTCCTGAAGCACTGTGCCTGAATCGATGAACATGATGTAAGGGTTCGTCCTGAAGCACTGTGCCTGAATCGGTGAACATGGTGTAAGGGTTGCTCCTGAAGCACTGTGCCTGAATCGGTGAACATGGTGTAAGGGATCCTCCTGAATCACTGTGCCTGAATCAGTGAACATGGTGTAAGGGTCGCTCCTGAAGCACAGTGCTTTAATCGGTGAACATGGTGTAAGGGTCGCTCCTGAGGCACTGTGCCTGATTCGGTGAACATGGTGTAAGGGATCCTCCTGAAGCACTGTGCCTGAATCAGTGAACATGATGTAAGGGTCGCTCCTGAAGCACTGTGCCTGAATCGGTGAACATGGTGTAAGGGTCCCACCTGAAGCACTGTGCCTGAATCGGCGAAAATGGTGTAAGGGTCGCTCCTGAACCACTGTGCCTGAATCGTTGAACATGGTGTAAGTGATCCTCCTGAAGCACTGTGCCTGAATCGGTGAACATGGTGTAAGGGTCGCTCCTGAAGCACTGTGCCTGAATCGGTGAACATGGTGTAAGGGATCCTCCTGAAGCACTGTGCCTGAATCGGTGAACATGTTGTAAGGGTTCATCCTGAAGCACTGTGCCTGAATCGGTGAACATGGTGTAAGGGTTCATCCTGAAGCACTGTGCCTGAATCGGTGAACATGGTGTAAGGGTCGCTCCTGAAGCACTGTGCCTGAATCGGTGAACATGATGTAAGGGATCCTCCTGAAGCACTGTGCCTGAATCGGTGAACATGGTGTAAGGGTCGCCCCTGAAGCACTGTGCCTGAATCGGTGAACATGGTGTAAGGGTTCCTCCTGAAGCACTGTGCCTGAATCGGTGAACATGGTGTAAGGGTTCATCCTGAAGCACTGTGCCTGAATCGGTGAACATGGTGAAAGGGTTCATCCTGAAGCACTGTGCCTGAATCAGTGAACATGGTGTAAGGGTTGCTCCTGAAGCACTGTGCCTGAATCGGTGAACATGGTGTAAGGGATCCTCCTGAAGCACAATGCCTGAATCAGTGAACATGGTGTAAGGGATCCTCCTGAAGCACTGTGCCTGAATCGGTGAACATGGTGTAAGGGATCCTCCTGAAGCACTGTGCTTTAATCGGTGAACATGGTGTAAGGGATCCTCCTGAAGCACTGTACCTGAATCGGTGAACATGGTGTAAGGGTCGCTCCTGAAGAACTGTGCCTGAATCGGTGAACATGGTGTAAGGGATCCTCCTGAAGCACTGTACCTGAATCGGTAAACATGGTGTAAGGTTTGCTCCTGAAGCACTGTGCCTGAATCGGTGAACATGGTGTAAGGGTCGCTCCTGAAGCACTGTGCCTGAATCAGTGAACATGGTGTAAGGGTCGCTCCTGAATCACTGTGCCTGAATCGGTGAACATGGTGTAAGGGATCCTCCTGAAGCACTGTGCCTGAATCAGTGAACATGGTGTAATGGTCGCTCCTGAAGCACTGTGCCTGAATCGGTGAACATGGTGTAAGGGATCCTCCTGAAGCACTGTGCCTGAATCGATGAACATGATGTAAGGGTTCGTCCTGAAGCACTGTGCCTGAATCGGTGAACATGGTGTAAGGGTTGCTCCTGAAGCACTGTGCCTGAATCGGTGAACATGGTGTAAGGGATCCTCCTGAATCACTGTGCCTGAATCAGTGAACATGGTGTAAGGGTCGCTCCTGAAGCACAGTGCTTTAATCGGTGAACATGGTGTAAGGGTCGCTCCTGAGGCACTGTGCCTGATTCGGTGAACATGGTGTAAGGGATCCTCCTGAAGCACTGTGCCTGAATCAGTGAACATGATGTAAGGGTCGCTCCTGAAGCACTGTGCCTGAATCGGTGAACATGGTGTAAGGGTCCCACCTGAAGCACTGTGCCTGAATCGGTAAAGATGGTGTAAGGGTCGCTCCAGAAACACTGTGCCTGAATCGGTGAACATGGTGTAAGGGTTGCTCCTGAATCACTGTGCCTGAATCGGTGAACACGGTGTAAGGGATCCTCCTGAAGCACTGTGCTCGAATCGGTGAACATGGTGTGAGGGATCCTCCTGAAGCACTGTGCCTGAATCGGTGAACATGGTGTAAGGGTTCCTCCTGAAGCACTGTGCCTGAATCGGTGAACATGATGTAAGGGTTCCTCCTGAAGCACTGTGCCTGAATCGGTGAACATGGTGTAAGGGTCCCACCTGAAGCACTGTGCCTGAATCGGTGAACATGATGTAAATGTTCCTCCTGAAGCACTGTGCCTGAATCGGTGAACATGGTGTAAGGGTCGCTCCTGAAGCACTGTGCCTGAATCGGTGAACACGGTGTAAGGGTCGCTCCTGAAGCACTGTGTCTGAAACGGTGAACATGGTGTAAGGGTCCCTCCTGAAGCACTGTGCCTGAATCAGTGAACATGGTGTAAGGGATCCTCCTGAAGCACTGTGCCTGAATCGGTGAACATGGTGTAAGGGTCGCTCCTGAAGCACTGTGCCTGAATCGGTGAACATGGTGTAAGGGTCGCTCCTGAAGCACTGTGCCTGCATCAGTGAACATGCTGTAAGGGTCACTCCTGAAGCACTGTGCCTGAATCGGTGAACATGGTGTAAGGGTCGCTCCTGAAGCACTGTGCCTGCATCAGTGAACATGGTGTAAGAGTCACTCCTGAAGCACTGTGCCTGAATCGGTGAACATGGTGTAAGGGTCACTCCGTAAGCACTGTGCCTGAATCGGTGTACATGGTGTAAGGGCCGCCCCTGAAGCACTGTGCCTGAATCGGTGAACATGGTGTAAGGGATCCTCCTGAAGCACTGCGCCTGAATCGATGAACATGGTGTAAGGGTTCCTCCTGAAGCACTGTGCCTGAATCGGTGAACATGGTGAAGGGATCCTCCTGAAGCACTGCGCCTGAATCGGTGAACATGGTGTAAGGGATCCTCCTGAAGCACTGTGCCTGAATCGGTGAACATGGTGTAAGGGTCGCTCCTGAAGCACTGTGCCTGAATCGGTGAATATGGTGTAAGGGATTCTCCTGAAGCACTGCGCCTGAATCGGTGAACATGGTGAAGGGATCCTCCTGAAGCACTGCGCCTGAATTGGTGAACATGGTGTAAGGGTTCCTCCTGAAGAACTGTGCCTGAATCGGTGAACATGGTGTAAGGGATACTCCTGAAGCACTGTGCCTGAATCAGTGAACATGATGTAAGGGTTCCTCCTGAAGCACTGTGCCTGAATCGGTGAACATGGTGTAAGGGTCACTCCTGAAGCACTATGCCTGAATCGGTGAACATGGTGTAAGGGTCGCTCCTGAAGCACTGTGCCTGAATCAGTGAACATGGTGTAAGGTTTCCTCCTGAAGCACTGTGCCTGAATCGGTGAACATGGTGTAAGGGATCCTCCTGAAGCACTGTGCCTGAATCGGTGAGCATGGTGTAAGGGATCCTCCTGAAGCACTGCGCCTGAATCGGTGAACATGGTGTAAGGGATCCTCCTGAAGCACTGTGCCTGAATCGGTGAACATGGTGTACGGGAACCTCCTGAAGCACTGTGCCTGAATCAGTGAACATGGTGTAAGGGTTCCTCCTGAAGCACTGTGCCTGAATCGGTGAACATGGTGTAAGGGATCCTCCAGAAGCACTGTGCCTGAATCCGTGAGCATGGTGTAAGGGATCCTCCTGAAGCACTGTGCCTGAATCGGTGAACATGATGTACGGGATCCTCCTGAAGCACTGTGCCTGAATCGGTGAACATGGTGTACGGGAACCTCCTGAAGCACTGTGTCTGAATCGGTGAACATGGTGTAAGGGATCCTCCTGAAGCACTGTGCCTGAATCAGTGAACATGGTGTAAGGGATCCTCCTGAAGCACTGTGCCTGAATCGGTGAACATGGTGTAAGAGTCGCTCCTGAAGCACTGTGCCTGAATCGGTGAACATGGTATAAGTGATCCTCCTGAAGCACTGTGCCTGAATCAGTGAACATGGTGTAAGAGTCGCTCCTGAAGCACTGTGTCTGAATCGGTGAACATGGTGTAAGGGATCCTCCTGAAGCACTGTGCCTGAATCAGTGAACATGGTGTAAGGGATCCTCCTGAAGCACTGTGCCTGAATCGGTGAACATGGTGTAAGGGTCGCTCCTGAAGCACTGTGCCTGAATCGTTAAACATGGCGTAAGGGATCCTCCTGAAACACTGTGCCTGAATCGGTGAACATGGTGTAAGGGATCCTCCTGAAGCACTGTGCCTGAATCGGTGAACATGGTGTAAGGGTCGCTCCTGAAGCACTGTGCCTGAATCGGTGAACATGGTGTAAGGGATCCTACTGAAGCACTGTGCCTGAATCGGTGAACATGGTGTAATGGTCGCTCCTGAAGCACTGTGCCTGAATCGGTGAACATGGTGTAAGTGATCCTCCTGAAGCACTGTGCCTGAATCGGTGAACACGGTGTAAGGGTCGCTCCTGAAGCACTGTGTCTGAAACGGTGAACATGGTGTAAGGGTCCCTCCTGAAGCACTGTGCCTGAATCGGTGAACATGGTGTAAGGGATCCTCCTGAAGCACTGCGCCTGAATTGGTGAACATGGTGTAAGGGTTCCTCCTGAAGCACTGTGCCTGAATCGGTGAACATGGTGTAAGGGTTCCTCCTGAAGCACTGTGCCTGAATCGGTGAACATGGTGTAAGGGTCCCTCCTGAAGCACTGTGCCTGAATCAGTGAACATGATGTAAGGGTTCCTCCTGAAGCACTGTGGCTGAATCGGTGAACATGGTGTAAGGGTCACTCCTGAAGCACTGTGCCTGAATCGGTGAACATGGTGTAAGGGTCGCTCCTGAAGCACTGTGCCTGAATCGGTGAACATGGTGTAAGGGTTCCTCCTGAAGCACTGTGCCTGAATCGTTGAACATGGTGTAAGGGTTGCTCCTGAAGCACTGTGCCTGAATCGGTGAACATGGTGTAAGGGATCCTCCTGAAGCACTGTGCCTGAATCGGTGAACATGGTGTAAGGGTCGCTCCTGAAGCACTGTGCCTGAATCGGTGAACATGATGTAAGGGATCCTCCTGAAGCACTGTGCCTGAATCGGTGAACATGGTGTAAGGGTCGCCCCTGAAGCACTGTGCCTGAATCGGTGAACATGGTGTAAGGGTTCCTCCTGAAGCACTGTGCCTGAATCGGTGAACATGGTGTAAGGGTTCATCCTGAAGCACTGTGCCTGAATCGGTGAACATGGTGAAAGGGTTCATCCTGAAGAACTGTGCCTGAATCAGTGAACATGGTGTAAGGGTTGCTCCTGAAGCACTGTGCCTGAATCGGTGAACATGGTGTAAGGGATCCTCCTGAAGCACTATGCCTGAATCAGTGAACATGGTGTAAGGGATCCTCCTGAAGCACTGTGCCTGAATCGGTGAACATGGTGTAAGGGATCCTCCTGAAGCACTGTGCTTTAATCGGTGAACATGGTGTAAGGGATCCTCCTGAAGCACTGTACCTGAATCGGTGAACATGGTGTAAGGGTCGCTCCTGAAGAACTGTGCCTGAATCGGTGAACATGGTGTAAGGGATCCTCCTGAAGCACTGTACCTGAATCGGTGAACATGGTGTAAGGTTTGCTCCTGAAGCACTGTGCCTGAATCGGTGAACATGGTGTAAGGGTCGCTCCTGAAGCACTGTGCCTGAATCAGTGAACATGGTGTAAGGGTCGCTCCTGAATCACTGTGCCTGAATCGGTGAACATGGTGTAAGGGATCCTCCTGAAGCACTGTGCCTGAATCAGTGAACATGGTGTAATGGTCGCTCCTGAAGCACTGTGCCTGAATCGGTGAACATGGTGTAAGGGTCGCTCCTGAAGCACTGTGCCTGAATCGGTGAACATGATGTAAGGGATCCTCCTGAAGCACTGTGCCTGAATCGGTGAACATGGTGTAAGGGTCGCCCCTGAAGCACTGTGCCTGAATCGGTGAACATGGTGTAAGGGTTCCTCCTGAAGCACTGTGCCTGAATCGGTGAACATGGTGTAAGGGTTCATCCTGAAGCACTGTGCCTGAATCGGTGAACATGGTGAAAGGGTTCATCCTGAAGCACTGTGCCTGAATCAGTGAACATGGTGTAAGGGTTGCTCCTGAAGCACTGTGCCTGAATCGGTGAACATGGTGTAAGGGATCCTCCTGAAGCACTATGCCTGAATCAGTGAACATGGTGTAAGGGATCCTCCTGAAGCACTGTGCCTGAATCGGTGAACATGGTGTAAGGGATCCTCCTGAAGCACTGTGCTTTAATCGGTGAACATGGTGTAAGGGATCCTCCTGAAGCACTGTACCTGAATCGGTGAACATGGTGTAAGGGTCGCTCCTGAAGAACTGTGCCTGAATCGGTGAACATGGTGTAAGGGATCCTCCTGAAGCACTGTACCTGAATCGGTGAACATGGTGTAAGGTTTGCTCCTGAAGCACTGTGCCTGAATCGGTGAACATGGTGTAAGGGTCGCTCCTGAAGCACTGTGCCTGAATCAGTGAACATGGTGTAAGGGTCGCTCCTGAATCACTGTGCCTGAATCGGTGAACATGGTGTAAGGGATCCTCCTGAAGCACTGTGCCTGAATCAGTGAACATGGTGTAATGGTCGCTCCTGAAGCACTGTGCCTGAATCGGTGAACATGGTGTAAGGGATCCTCCTGAAGCACTGTGCCTGAATCGGTGAACATGATGTAAGGGTTTGTCCTGAAGCACTGTGCCTGAATCGGTGAACATGGTGTAAGGGTTGCTCCTGAAGCACTGTGCCTGAATCGGTGAACATGGTGTAAGGGATCCTCCTGAATCACTGTGCCTGAATCAGTGAACATGGTGTAAGGGTCGCTCCTGAAGCACTGTGCTTTAATCGGTGAACATGGTGTAAGGGTCGCTCCTGAGGCACTGTGCCTGATTCGGTGAACATGGTGTAAGGGATCCTCCTGAAGCACTGTGCCTGAATCAGTGAACATGATGTAAGGGTCGATCCTGAAGCACTGTGCCTGAATCGGTGAACATGGCGTAAGGGTCCCACCTGAAGCACTGTGCCTGAATCGGTAAAGATGGTGTAAGGGTCGCTCCTGAAGCACTGTGCCTGAATCGGTGAACATGGTGTAAGGGTTGCTCCTGAATCACTGTGCCTGAATCGGTGAACACGGTGTAAGGGATCCTCCTGAAGCACTGTGCTCGAATCGGTGAACATGGTGTGAGGGATCCTCCTGAAGCACTGTGCCTGAATCGGTGAACATGGTGTAAGGGTTCCTCCTGAAGCACTGTGCCTGAATCGGTGAACATGATGTAAGGGTTCCTCCTGAAGCACTGTGCCTGAATCGGTGAACATGGTGTAAGGGTCCCACCTGAAGCACTGTGCCTGAATCGGTGAACATGATGTAAATGTTCCTCCTGAAGCACTGTGCCTGAATCGATGAACATGGTGTAAGGGTCGCTCCTGAAGCACTGTGCCTGAATCGGTGAACACGGTGTAAGGGTCGCTCCTGAAGCACTGTGTCTGAAACGGTGAACATGGTGTAAGGGTCCCTCCTGAAGCACTGTGCCTGAATCAGTGAACATGGTGTAAGGGATCCTCCTGAAGCACTGTGCCTGAATCGGTGAACATGGTGTAAGGGTCGCTCCTGAAGCACTGTGCCTGAATCGGTGAACATGGTGTAAGGGTCGCTCCTGAAGCACTGTGCCTGCATCAGTGAACATGCTGTAAGGGTCACTCCTGAAGCACTGTGCCTGAATCGGTGAACATGGTGTAAGGGTCGCTCCTGAAGCACTGTGCCTGCATCAGTGAACATGGTGTAAGGGTCACTCCTGAAGCACTGTGCCTGAATCGGTGAACATGGTGTAAGGGTCACTCCGTAAGCACTGTGCCTGAATCGGTGTACATGGTGTAAGGGCCACCCCTGAAGCACTGTGCCTGAATCGGTGAACATGGTGTAAGGGATCCTCCTGAAGCACTGCGCCTGAATCGATGAACATGGTGTAAGGGTTCCTCCTGAAGCACTGTGCCTGAATCGGTGAACATGGTGAAGGGATCCTCCTGAAGCACTGCGCCTGAATCGGTGAACATGGTGTAAGGGATCCTCCTGAAGCACTGTGCCTGAATCGGTGAACATGGTGTAAGGGTCGCTCCTGAAGCACTGTGCCTGAATCGGTGAATATGGTGTAAGGGATTCTCCTGAAGCACTGCGCCTGAATCGGTGAACATGGTGAAGGGATCCTCCTGAAGCACTGCGCCTGAATTGGTGAACATGGTGTAAGGGTTCCTCCTGAAGAACTGTGCCTGAATCGGTGAACATGGTGTAAGGGATACTCCTGAAGCACTGTGCCTGAATCAGTGAACATGATGTAAGGGTTCCTCCTGAAGCACTGTGCCTGAATCGGTGAACATGGTGTAAGGGTCACTCCTGAAGCACTATGCCTGAATCGGTGAACATGGTGTAAGGGTCGCTCCTGAAGCACTGTGCCTGAATCAGTGAACATGGTGTAAGGTTTCCTCCTGAAGCACTGTGCCTGAATCGGTGAACATGGTGTAAGGGATCCTCCTGAAGCACTGTGCCTGAATCGGTGAGCATGGTGTAAGGGATCCTCCTGAAGCACTGCGCCTGAATCGGTGAACATGGTGTAAGGGATCCTCCTGAAGCACTGTGCCTGAATCGGTGAACATGGTGTACGGGAACCTCCTGAAGCACTGTGCCTGAATCAGTGAACATGGTGTAAGGGTTCCTCCTGAAGCACTGTGCCTGAATCGGTGAACATGGTGTAAGGGATCCTCCAGAAGCACTCTGCCTGAATCCGTGAGCATGGTGTAAGTGATCCTCCTGAAGCACTGTGCCTGAATCGGTGAACATGATGTAAGGGATCCTCCTGAAGCACTGTGCCTGAATCGGTGAACATGGTGTACGGGAACCTCCTGAAGCACTGTGTCTGAATCGGTGAACATGGTGTAAGGGATCCTCCTGAAGCACTGTGCCTGAATCAGTGAACATGGTGTAAGGGATCCTCCTGAAGCACTGTGCCTGAATCGGTGAACATGGTGTAAGAGTCGCTCCTGAAGCACTGTGCCTGAATCGGTGAACATGGTGTAAGTGATCCTCCTGAAGCACTGTGCCTGAATCAGTGAACATGGTGTAAGAGTCGCTCCTGAAGCACTGTGTCTGAATCGGTGAACATGGTGTAAGGGATCCTCCTGAAGCACTGTGCCTGAATCAGTGAACATGGTGTAAGGGATCCTCCTGAAGCACTGTGCCTGAATCGGTGAACATGGTGTAAGGGTCGCTCCTGAAGCACTGTGCCTGAATCGTTAAACATGGCGTAAGGGAACCTCCTGAAACACTGTGCCTGAATCGGTGAACATGGTGTAAGGGATCCTCCTGAAGCACTGTGCCTGAATCGGTGAACATGGTGTAAGGGTCGCTCCTGAAGCACTGTGCCTGAATCGCTGAACATGGTGTAAGGGATCCTACTGAAGCACTGTGCCTGAATCGGTGAACATGGTGTAATGGTCGCTCCTGAAGCACTGTGCCTGAATCGGTGAACATGGTGTAAGTGATCCTCCTGAAGCACTGTGCCTGAATCGGTGAACACGGTGTAAGGGTCGCTCCTGAAGCACTGTGTCTGAAACGGTGAACATGGTGTAAGGGTCCCTCCTGAAGCACTGTGCCTGAATCGGTGAACATGGTGTAAGGGATCCTCCTGAAGCACTGCGCCTGAATTGGTGAACATGGTGTAAGGGTTCCTCCTGAAGCACTGTGCCTGAATCGGTGAACATGGTGTAAGGGTTCCTCCTGAAGCACTGTGCCTGAATCGGTGAACATGGTGTAAGGGTCCCTCCTGAAGCACTGTGCCTGAATCAGTGAACATGATGTATGGGTTCCTCCTGAAGCACTGTGCCTGAATCGGTGAACATGGTGTAAGGGTCACTGCTGAAGCACTGTGCCTGAATCGGTGAACATGGTGTAAGGGTCGCTCCTGAAGCACTGTGCCTGAATCGGTGAACATGGTGTAAGGGTTCCTCCTGAAGCACTGTGCCTGAATCGTTGAACATGGTGTAAGGGTTGCTCCTGAAGCACTGTGCCTGAATCGGTGAACATGGTGTAAGGTATCCTCCTGAAGCACTGTGCCTGAATCGGTGAATATGGTGTAAGGGTCTTTCCTGAAGCACTGTGCCTGAATCGGTGAACATGGTGTAAGAGTTGCTCCTGAAGCGCTGAGCCTGAATCGGTGAACATGGTGTAAGGGTTGCTCCTGAAGCACTGTGCCTGAATCGGTGAACATGGTGTAAGGGTCTTTCCTGAAGCACTGTGCCTGAATCAGTGAACATGGTGTAAGGGATCCTCCTGAAGCACTGTGCCTGAATCGGTGAACATGGTGTAAGTGTGGCTCCTGAAGCACTGTGCCTGAATCGGTGAACATGGTGTAAGGGTTGCTCCTGAAGCACTGTGCCTGAATCGGTAAACATGGTGTAAGGGTCGCTCCTGAAGCACTGTGCCTGAATCGGTGAACATGGTGTAAGGGTTGCTCCTGAAGCACTGTGCCTGAATCGGCGAACATGGTGTAAGGGTCGCTCCTGAACCACTGTGCCTGAATCGTTGAACATGGTGTAAGTGATCCTCCTGAAGCACTGTGCCTGAATCGGTGAACATGGTGTAAGGGTCGTTCCTGAACCACTGTGCCTGAATCGGTGAACATGGTGTAAGGGTCGCTCCTGAAGCACTGTGCCTGAATCGGTGAACATGGTGTAAGGGATCCTCCTGAAGCACTGTGCCTGAATCGGTGAACATGTTGTAAGGGTTCATCCTGAAGCACTGTGCCTGAATCGGTGAACATGGTGGAAGGGATCCTCCTGAAGCACTGTGCCTGAATCGGTGAACATGGTGTAAGGGTCGCTCCTGAAGCACTGTGCCTGAATCGGTGAACATGTTGTAAGGGTTCATCCTGAAGCTCTGTGCCTGAATCGGTGAACATGGTGTAAGGGATCCTCCTGAAGCACTGTGCCTGAATCGGTGAACATGGTGTATGGGATCCTCTTGAAGCACTGTGCCTGAATCGGTGAACATGGTGTAAGGGTCCCTCCTGAAGCACTGTGCCTGAATCAGTGAACATGATGTAAGGGTTCCTCCTGAAGCACTGTGCCTGAATCGGTGAACATGGTGTAAGGGTCACTGCTGAAGCACTGTGCCTGAATCGGTGAACATGGTGTAAGGGTCGCTCCTGAAGCACTGTGCCTGAATCGGTGAACATGGTGTAAGGGTTCCTCCTGAAGCACTGTGCCTGAATCGTTGAACATGGTGTAAGGGTTGCTCCTGAAGCACTGTGCCTGAATCGGTGAACATGGTGTAAGGGATCCTCCTGAAGCACTGTGCCTGAATCGGTGAATATGGTGTAAGGGTCTTTCCTGAAGCACTGTGCCTGAATCGGTGAACATGGTGTAAGAGTTGCTCCTGAAGCGCTGAGCCTGAATCGGTGAACATGGTGTAAGGGTTGCTCCTGAAGCACTGTGCCTGAATCGGTGAACATGGTGTAAGGGTCTTTCCTGAAGCACTGTGCCTGAATCAGTGAACATGGTGTAAGGGATCCTCCTGAAGCACTGTGCCTGAATCGGTGAACATGGTGTAAGTGTGGCTCCTGAAGCACTGTGCCTGAATCGGTGAACATGGTGTAAGGGTTGCTCCTGAAGCACTGTGCCTGAATCGGTAAACATGGTGTAAGGGTCGCTCCTGAAGCACTGTGCCTGAATCGGTGAACATGGTGTAAGGGTTGCTCCTGAAGCACTGTGCCTGAATCGGCGAACATGGTGTAAGGGTCGCTCCTGAACCACTGTGCCTGAATCGTTGAACATGGTGTAAGTGATCCTCCTGAAGCACTGTGCCTGAATCGGTGAACATGGTGTAAGGGTCGTTCCTGAACCACTGTGCCTGAATCGGTGAACATGGTGTAAGGGTCGCTCCTGAAGCACTGTGCCTGAATCGGTGAACATGGTGTAAGGGATCCTCCTGAAGCACTGTGCCTGAATCGGTGAACATGTTGTAAGGGTTCATCCTGAAGCACTGTGCCTGAATCGGTGAACATGGTGGAAGGGATCCTCCTGAAGCACTGTGCCTGAATCGGTGAACATGGTGTAAGGGTCGCTCCTGAAGCACTGTGCCTGAATCGGTGAACATGTTGTAAGGGTTCATCCTGAAGCTCTGTGCCTGAATCGGTGAACATGGTGTAAGGGATCCTCCTGAAGCACTGTGCCTGAATCGGTGAACATGGTGTATGGGATCCTCTTGAAGCACTGTGCCTGAATCGGTGAACATGGTGTAAGGGTCGCTCCTGAAGCACTGTGCCTGAATCAGTGAACATGGTGTAAGGGTCGCTCCTGAAGCACTGTGCCTGAATCGGTGAACATGTTGTAAGGGATCCTCCTGAAGCACTGTGGCTGAATCGGTGAACATGGTGTAAGGGATCCTCCTGAAGCACTGTGCCTGAATCGGTGAACATGGTGTAAGTGTTGCTCCTGCGGCACTGTGCCTGAATCGGTGAACATGTTGTAAGGGATCCTCCTGAAGCACTGTGTCTGAATCGGTGAACATGGTGTAATGGTCGCTCCTGAAGCACTGTGCCTGAATCGGTGAACATGGTGGAAGGGATCCTCCTGAAGCACTGTGCCTGAATCGGTGAACATGGTGTATGGGATCCTCCTGAAGCACTGTGCCTGAATCGGTGAACATGGTGTAAGGGTCGCTCCTGAAGCACTGTGCCTGAATCAGTGAACATGGTGTAAGGGTCGCTCCTGATGCACTGTGCCTGAATCGGTGAACATGTTGTAATGGTTCATCCTGAAGCACTGTGCCTGAATCGGTGAACATGGTGTAAGGGATCCTCCTGAAGCACTGTGCCTGAATCGGTGAACATGGTGTAAGGGTTCGTCCTGAAGCACTGTGCCTGAATCGGTGAACATGGTGTAAGGGTTGCTCCTGAAGCACTGTGCCTGAATCAGTGAACTTGGTGTAATGGTCGCTCCTGAAGCACTGTGCCTGAATCAGTGAATATGCTGTAAGGGTCACTCCTGAAGCACTGTGCTTTAATCGGTAAAGATGGTGTAAGGGTCGCTCCTGAAGCACTGTGCCTGAATCGGTGAACATGGTGTAAGGGTTGCTCCTGAATCACTGTGCCTGAATCGGTGAACACGGTGTAAGGGATCCTCCTGAAGCACTGTGCTCGAATCGGTGAACATGGTGTGAGGGATCCTCCTGAAGCACTGTGCCTGAATCGGTGAACATGGTGTAAGGGTTCCTCCTGAAGCACTGTGCCTGAATCGGTGAACATGATGTAAGGGTTCCTCCTGAAGCACTGTGCCTGAATCGATGAACATGGTGTAAGGGTCCCACCTGAAGCA
Organism: Scyliorhinus torazame; assembly: GCF_047496885.1. Classification (NCBI taxonomy): domain Eukaryota; kingdom Metazoa; phylum Chordata; class Chondrichthyes; order Carcharhiniformes; family Scyliorhinidae; genus Scyliorhinus; species Scyliorhinus torazame. The sequence continues at coordinate 353,923,753 of NC_092709.1, read as the reverse complement.
CTGTGCCTGAATCGGTGAACATGATGTAAATGTTCCTCCTGAAGCACTGTGCCTGAATCGGTGAACATGGTGTAAGGGTCGCTCCTGAAGCACTGTGCCTGAATCGGTGAACACGGTGTAAGGGTCGCTCCTGAAGCACTGTGTCTGAAACGGTGAACATGGTGTAAGGGGCCCTCCTGAAGCACTGTGCCTGAATCAGTGAACATGGTGTAAGGGATCCTCCTGAAGCACTGTGCCTGAATCGGTGAACATGGTGTAAGGGTCGCTCCTGAAGCACTGTGCCTGAATCGGTGAACATGGTGTAAGGGTCGCTCCTGAAGCACTGTGCCTGCATCAGTGAACATGCTGTAAGGGTCACTCCTGAAGCACTGTGCCTGAATCGGTGAACATGGTGTAAGGGTCGCTCCTGAAGCACTGTGCCTGCATCAGTGAACATGGTATAAGGGTCACTCCTGAAGCACTGTGCCTGAATCGGTGAACATGGTGTAAGGGTCACTCCTGAAGCACTGTGCCTGAATCGGTGTACATGGTGTAAGGGCCGCCCCTGAAGCACTGTGCCTGAATCGGTGAACATGGTGTAAGGGATCCTCCTGAAGCACTGCGCCTGAATCGATGAACATGGTGTAAGGGTTCCTCCTGAAGCACTGTGCCTGAATCGGTGAACATGGTGAAGGGATCCTCCTGAAGCACTGCGCCTGAATCGGTGAACATGGTGTAAGGGATCCTCCTGAAGCACTGTGCCTGAATCGGTGAACATGGTGTAAGGGTCGCTCCTGAAGCACTGTGCCTGAATCGGTGAATATGGTGTAAGGGATTCTCCTGAAGCACTGCGCCTGAATCGGTGAACTTGGTGAAGGGATCCTCCTGAAGCACTGCGCCTGAATTGGTGAACATGGTGTAAGGGTTCCTCCTGAAGAACTGTGCCTGAATCGGTGAACATGGTGTAAGGGATACTCCTGAAGCACTGTGCCTGAATCAGTGAACATGATGTAAGGGTTCCTCCTGAAGCACTGTGTCTGAATTGGTGAACATGGTGTAAGGGTTGCTCCTGAAGCACTGCGCCTGAATTGGTGAACATGGTGTAAGGGTTCCTCCTGAAGCACTGTGCCTGAATCGGTGAACATGGTGTAAGGGTCACTCCTGAAGCACTATGCCTGAATCGGTGAACATGGTGTAAGGGTCGCTCCAGAAGCACTGTGCCTGAATCAGTGAACATGGTGTAAGGTTTCCTCCTGAAGCACTGTGCCTGAATCGGTGAACATGGTGTAAGGGATCCTCCTGAAGCACTGTGCCTGAATCGGTGAGCATGGTGTAAGGGATCCTCCTGAAGCACTGTGCCTGAATCGGTGAACATGGTGTAAGGGATCCTCCTGAAGCACTGTGCCTGAATCGGTGAACATGGTGTACGGGAACCTCCTGAAGCACTGTGCCTGAATCAGTGAACATGGTGTAAGGGTTCCTCCTGAAGCACTGTGCCTGAATCGGTGAACATGGTGTAAGGGATCCTCCAGAAGCACTGTGCCTGAATCCGTGAGCATGGTGTAAGGGATCCTCCTGAAGCACTGTGCCTGAATCGGTGAACATGATGTAAGGGATCCTCCTGAAGCACTGTGCCTGAATCGGTGAACATGGTGTACGGGAACCTCCTGAAGCACTGTGTCTGAATCGGTGAACATGGTGTAAGGGATCCTCCTGAAGCACTGTGCCTGAATCAGTGAACATGGTGTAAGGGATCCTCCTGAAGCACTGTGCCTGAATCGGTGAACATGGTGTAAGAGTCGCTCCTGAAGCACTGTGCCTGAATCGGTGAACATGGTGTAAGTGATCCTCCTGAAGCACTGTGTCTGAATCGGTGAACATGGTGTAAGGGATCCTCCTGAAGCACTGTGCCTGAATCAGTGAACATGGTGTAAGGGATCCTCCTGAAGCACTGTGCCTGAATCGGTGAACATGGTGTAAGGGTCGCTCCTGAAGCACTGTGCCTGAATCGTTAAACATGGTGTAAGGGATCCTCCTGAAACACTGTGCCTGAATCGGTGAACATGGTGTAAGGGATCCTCCTGAAGCACTGTGCCTGAATCGGTGAACATGGTGTAAGGGTCGCTCCTGAAGCACTGTGCCTGAATCGGTGAACATGGTGTAAGGGATCCTACTGAAGCACTGTGCCTGAATCGGTGAACATGGTGTAATGGTCGCTCCTGAAGCACTGTGCCTGAATCGGTGAACATGGTGTAAGTGATCCTCCTGAAGCACTGTGCCTGAATCGGTGAACATGGTGTAAGGGATCCTCCTGAAGCACTGTGCCTGAATCGGTGAGCATGGTGTAAGGGATCCTCCTGAAGCACTGCGCCTGAATCGGTGAACATGGTGTAAGGGATCCTCCTGAAGCACTGTGCCTGAATCGGTGAACATGGTGTACGGGAACCTCCTGAAGCACTGTGCCTGAATCAGTGAACATGGTGTAAGGGTTCCTCCTGAAGCACTGTGCCTGAATCGGTGAACATGGTGTAAGGGATCCTCCAGAAGCACTGTGCCTGAATCCGTGAGCATGGTGTAAGGGATCCTCCTGAAGCACTGTGCCTGAATCGGTGAACATGATGTAAGGGATCCTCCTGAAGCACTGTGCCTGAATCGGTGAACATGGTGTACGGGAACCTCCTGAAGCACTGTGTCTGAATCGGTGAACATGGTGTAAGGGATCCTCCTGAAGCACTGTGCCTGAATCAGTGAACATGGTGTAAGGGATCCTCCTGAAGCACTGTGCCTGAATCGGTGAACATGGTGTAAGAGTCGCTCCTGAAGCACTGTGCCTGAATCGGTGAACATGGTGTAAGTGATCCTCCTGAAGCACTGTGCCTGAATCAGTGAACATGGTGTAAGAGTCGCTCCTGAAGCACTGTGTCTGAATCGGTGAACATGGTGTAAGGGATCCTCCTGAAGCACTGTGCCTGAATCAGTGAACATGGTGTAAGGGATCCTCCTGAAGCACTGTGCCTGAATCGGTGAACATGGTGTAAGGGTCGCTCCTGAAGCACTGTGCCTGAATCGTTAAACATGGCGTAAGGGATCCTCCTGAAACACTGTGCCTGAATCGGTGAACATGGTGTAAGGGATCCTCCTGAAGCACTGTGCCTGAATCGGTGAACATGGTGTAAGGGTCGCTCCTGAAGCACTGTGCCTGAATCGGTGAACATGGTGTAAGGGATCCTACTGAAGCACTGTGCCTGAATCGGTGAACATGGTGTAATGGTCGCTCCTGAAGCACTGTGCCTGAATCGGTGAACATGCTGTAAGTGATCCTCCTGAAGCACTGTGCCTGAATCGGTGAACACGGTGTAAGGGTCGCTCCTGAAGCACTGTGTCTGAAACGGTGAACATGGTGTAAGGGTCCCTCCTGAAGCACTGTGCCTGAATCGGTGAACATGGTGTAAGGGATCCTCCTGAAGCACTGCGCCTGAATTGGTGAACATGGTGTAAGGGTTCCTCCTGAAGCACTGTGCCTGAATCGGTGAACATGGTGTAAGGGTTCCTCCTGAAGCACTGTGCCTGAATCGGTGAACATGGTGTAAGGGTCCCTCCTGAAGCACTGTGCCTGAATCAGTGAACATGATGTAAGGGTTCCTCCTGAAGCACTGTGCCTGAATCGGTGAACATGGTGTAAGGGTCACTCCTGAAGCACTGTGCCTGAATCGGTGAACATGGTGTAAGGGTCGCTCCTGAAGCACTGTGCCTGAATCGGTGAACATGGTGTAAGGGTTCCTCCTGAAGCACTGTGCCTGAATCGTTGAACATGGTGTAAGGGTTGCTCCTGAAGCACTGTGCCTGAATCGGTGAACATGGTGTAAGGGATCCTCCTGAAGCACTGTGCCTGAATCGGTGAATATGGTGTAAGGGTCTTTCCTGAAGCACTGTGCCTGAATCGGTGAACATGGTGTAAGAGTTGCTCCTGAAGCGCTGAGCCTGAATCGGTGAACATGGTGTAAGGGTTGCTCCTGAAGCACTGTGCCTGAATCGGTGAACATGGTGTAAGGGTCTTTCCTGAAGCACTGTGCCTGAATCAGTGAACATGGTGTAAGGGATCCTCCTGAAGCACTGTGCCTGAATCGGTGAACATGGTGTAAGTGTGGCTCCTGAAGCACTGTGCCTGAATCGGTGAACATGGTGTAAGGGTTGCTCCTGAAGCACTGTGCCTGAATCGGTAAACATGGTGTAAGGGTCGCTCCTGAAGCACTGTGCCTGAATCGGTGAACATGGTGTAAGGGTTGCTCCTGAAGCACTGTGCCTGAATCGGCGAACATGGTGTAAGGGTCGCTCCTGAACCACTGTGCCTGAATCGTTGAACATGGTGTAAGTGATCCTCCTGAAGCACTGTGCCTGAATCGGTGAACATGGTGTAAGGGTCGTTCCTGAACCACTGTGCCTGAATCGGTGAACATGGTGTAATGGTCGCTCCTGAAGCACTGTGCCTGAATCGGTGAACATGGTGGAAGGGATCCTCCTGAAGCACTGTGCCTGAATCAGTGAACATGGTGTAAGGGTCGCTCCTGAAGCACTGTGCCTGAATCGGTGAACATGTTGTAATGGTTCATCCTGAAGCACTGTGCCTGAATCGGTGAACATGGTGTAAGGGATCCTCCTGAAGCACTGTGCCTGAATCGGTGAACATGGTGTAAGGGTTCGTCCTGAAGCACTGTGCCTGAATCGGTGAACATGGTGTAAGGGTTGCTCCTGAAGCACTGTGCCTGAATCAGTGAACTTGGTGTAATGGTCGCTCCTGAAGCACTGTGCCTGAATCAGTGAATATGCTGTAAGGGTCACTCCTGAAGCACTGTGCTTTAATCGGTAAAGATGGTGTAAGGGTCGCTCCTGAAGCACTGTGCCTGAATCGGTGAACATGGTGTAAGGGTTGCTCCTGAATCACTGTGCCTGAATCGGTGAACACGGTGTAAGGGATCCTCCTGAAGCACTGTGCTCGAATCGGTGAACATGGTGTGAGGGATCCTCCTGAAGCACTGTGCCTGAATCGGTGAACATGGTGTAAGGGTTCCTCCTGAAGCACTGTGCCTGAATCGGTGAACATGATGTAAGGGTTCCTCCTGAAGCACTGTACCTGAATCGATGAACATGGTGTAAGGGTCCCACCTGAAGCACTGTGCCTGAATCGGTGAACATGATGTAAATGTTCCTCCTGAAGCACTGTGCCTGAATCGGTGAACATGGTGTAAGGGTCGCTCCTGAAGCACTGTGCCTGAATCGGTGAACACGGTGTAAGGGTCGCTCCTGAAGCACTGTGTCTGAAACGGTGAACATGGTGTAAGGGGCCCTCCTGAAGCACTGTGCCTGAATCAGTGAACATGGTGTAAGGGATCCTCCTGAAGCACTGTGCCTGAATCGGTGAACATGGTGTAAGGGTCGCTCCTGAAGCACTGTGCCTGCATCAGTGAACATGCTGTAAGGGTCACTCCTGAAGCACTGTGCCTGAATCGGTGAACATGGTGTAAGGGTCGCTCCTGAAGCACTGTGCCTGCATCAGTGAACATGGTGTAAGGGTCACTCCTGAAGCACTGTGCCTGAATCGGTGTACATGGTGTAAGGGCCGCCCCTGAAGCACTGTGCCTGAATCGGTGAACATGGTGTAAGGGATCCTCCTGAAGCACTGCGCCTGAATCGATGAACATGGTGTAAGGGTTCCTCCTGAAGCACTGTGCCTGAATCGGTGAACATGGTGAAGGGATCCTCCTGAAGCACTGCGCCTGAATCGGTGAACATGGTGTAAGGGATCCTCCTGAAGCACTGTGCCTGAATCGGTGAACATGGTGTAAGGGTCGCTCCTGAAGCACTGTGCCTGAATCGTTGAATATGGTGTAAGGGATTCTCCTGAAGCACTGCGCCTGAATCGGTGAACTTGGTGAAGGGATCCTCCTGAAGCACTGCGCCTGAATTGGTGAACATGGTGTAAGGGTTCCTCCTGAAGAACTGTGCCTGAATCGGTGAACATGGTGTAAGGGATACTCCTGAAGCACTGTGCCTGAATCAGTGAACATGATGTAAGGGTTCCTCCTGAAGCACTGTGCCTGAATCGGTGAACATGGTGTAAGGGTCACTCCTGAAGCACTATGCCTGAATCGGTGAACATGGTGTAAGGGTCGCTCCAGAAGCACTGTGCCTGAATCAGTGAACATGGTGTAAGGTTTCCTCCTGAAGCACTGTGCCTGAATCGGTGAACATGGTGTAAGGGATCCTCCTGAAGCACTGTGCCTGAATCGGTGAGCATGGTGTAAGGGATCCTCCTGAAGCACTGTGCCTGAATCGGTGAACATGGTGTAAGGGATCCTCCTGAAGCACTGTGCCTGAATCGGTGAACATGGTGTACGGGAACCTCCTGAAGCACTATGCCTGAATCAGTGAACATGGTGTAAGGGTTCCTCCTGAAGCACTGTGCCTGAATCGGTGAACATGGTGTAAGGGATCCTCCAGAAGCACTGTGCCTGAATCCGTGAGCATGGTGTAAGGGATCCTCCTGAAGCACTGTGCCTGAATCGGTGAACATGATGTAAGGGATCCTCCTGAAGCACTGTGCCTGAATCGGTGAACATGGTGTACGGGAACCTCCTGAAGCACTGTGTCTGAATCGGTGAACATGGTGTAAGGGATCCTCCTGAAGCACTGTGCCTGAATCAGTGAACATGATGTAAGGGATCCTCCTGAAGCACTGTGCCTGAATCGGTGAACATGGTGTAAGAGTCGCTCCTGAAGCACTGTGCCTGAATCGGTGAACATGGTGTAAGTGATCCTCCTGAAGCACTGTGCCTGAATCAGTGAACATGGTGTAAGAGTCGCTCCTGAAGCACTGTGTCTGAATCGGTGAACATGGTGTAAGGGATCCTCCTGAAGCACTGTGCCTGAATCAGTGAACATGGTGTAAGGGATCCTCCTGAAGCACTGTGCCTGAATCGGTGAACATGGTGTAAGGGTCGCTCCTGAAGCACTGTGCCTGAATCGTTAAACATGGTGTAAGGGATCCTCCTGAAACACTGTGCCTGAATCGGTGAACATGGTGTAAGGGATCCTCCTGAAGCACTGTGCCTGAATCGGTGAACATGGTGTAAGGGTCGCTCCTGAAGCACTGTGCCTGAATCGGTGAACATGGTGTAAGGGATCCTACTGAAGCACTGTGCCTGAATCGGTGAACATGGTGTAATGGTCGCTCCTGAAGCACTGTGCCTGAATCGGTGAACATGGTGTAAGTGATCCTCCTGAAGCACTGTGCCTGAATCGGTGAACACGGTGTAAGGGTCGCTCCTGAAGCACTGTGTCTGAAACGGTGAACATGGTGTAAGGGTCCCTCCTGAAGCACTGTGCCTGAATCGGTGAACATGGTGTAAGGGATCCTCCTGAAGCACTGCGCCTGAATTGGTGAACATGGTGTAAGGGTTCCTCCTGAAGCACTGTGCCTGAATCGGTGAACATGGTGTAAGGGTTCCTCCTGAAGCACTGTGCCTGAATCGGTGAACATGGTGTAAGGGTCCCTCCTGAAGCACTGTGCATGAATCAGTGAACGTGATGTAAGGGTTCCTCCTGAAGCACTGTGCCTGAATCGGTGAACATGGTGTAAGGGTCACTCCTGAAGCACTGTGCCTGAATCGGTGAACATGGTGTAAGGGTCGCTCCTGAAGCACTGTGCCTGAATCGGTGAACACGGTGTAAGGGTTCCTCCTGAAGCACTGTGCCTGAATCGTTGAACATGGTGTAAGGGTTGCTCCTGAAGCACTGTGCCTGAATCGGTGAACATGGTGTAAGGGTCTTTCCTGAAGCACTGTGCCTGAATCGGTGAACATGGTGTAAGAGTTGCTCCTGAAGCGCTGAGCCTGAATCGGTGAACATGGTGTAAGGGTTGCTCCTGAAGCACTGTGCCTGAATCGGTGAACATGGTGTAAGGGTCTTTCCTGAAGCACTGTGCCTGAATCAGTGAACATGGTGTAAGGGATCCTCCTGAAGCACTGTGCCTGAATCGGTGAACATGGTGTAAGGGTGGCTCCTGAAGCACTGTGCCTGAATCGGTGAACATGGTGTAAGGGTTGCTCCTGAAGCACTGTGCCTGAATCGGTAAACATGGTGTAAGGGTCGCTCCTGAAGCACTGTGCCTGAATCGGTGAACATGGTGTAAGGGTTGCTCCTGAAGCACTGTGCCTGAATCGGCGAACATGGTGTAAGGGTCGCTCCTGAACCACTGTGCCTGAATCGTTGAACATGGTGTAAGTGATCCTCCTGAAGCACTGTGCCTGAATCGGTGAACATGGTGTAAGGGTCGTTCCTGAACCACTGTGCCTGAATCGGTGAACATGGTGTAAGGGTCGCTCCTGAAGCACTGTGCCTGAATCGGTGAACATGGTGTAAGGGATCCTCCTGAAGCACTGTGCCTGAATCGGTGAACATGGTGTAATGGTCGCTCCTGAAGCACTGTGCCTGAATCGGTGAACATGGTGTAAGGGTCGCTCCTGAAGCACTGTGCCTGAATCGGTGAACATGTTGTAAGGGTTCATCCTGAAGCTCTGTGCCTGAATCGGTGAACATGGTGTAAGGGATCCTCCTGAAGCACTGTGTCTGAATCGGTGAACATGGTGTAATGGTCGCTCCTGAAGCACTGTGCCTGAATCGGTGAACATGGTGTAAGGGATCCTCCTGAAGCACTGTGCCTGAATCGGTGAACATGGTGTATGGGATCCTCCTGAAGCACTGTGCCTGAATCGGTGAACATGGTGTAAGGGTCGCTCCTGAAGCACTGTGCCTGAATCAGTGAACATGGTGTAAGGGTCGCTCCTGAAGCACTGTGCCTGAATCGGTGAACATGTTGTAAGGGATCCTCCTGAAGCACTGTGCCTGAATCGGTGAACATGGTGTAAGGGATCCTCCTGAAGCACTGTGCCTGAAACGGTGAACATGGTGTAAGGGTTGCTCCTGCGGCACTGTGCCTGAATCGGTGAACATGTTGTAAGGGATCCTCCTGAAGCACTGTGTCTGAATCGGTGAACATGGTGTAATGGTCGCTCCTGAAGCACTGTGCCTGAATCGGTGAACATGGTGGAAGGGATCCTCCTGAAGCACTGTGCCTGAATCGGTGAATATGGTGTAAGGGTCTTTCCTGAAGCACTGTGCCTGAATCGGTGAACATGGTGTAAGAGTTGCTCCTGAAGCGCTGAGCCTGAATCGGTGAACATGGTGTAAGGGTTGCTCCTGAAGCACTGTGCCTGAATCGGTGGACATGGTGTAAGGGTCTTTCCTGAAGCACTGTGCCTGAATCAGTGAACATGGTGTAAGGGATCCTCCTGAAGCACTGTGCCTGAATCGGTGAACATGGTGTAAGGGTGGCTCCTGAAGCACTGTGCCTGAATCGGTGAACATGGTGTAAGGGTTGCTCCTGAAGCACTGTGCCTGAATCGGTAAACATGGTGTAAGGGTCGCTCCTGAAGCACTGTGCCTGAATCGGTGAACATGGTGTAAGGGTTGCTCCTGAAGCACTGTGCCTGAATCGGCGAACATGGTGTAAGGGTCGCTCCTGAACCACTGTGCCTGAATCGTTGAACATGGTGTAAGTGATCCTCCTGAAGCACTGTGCCTGAATCGGTGAACATGGTGTAAGGGTCGTTCCTGAACCACTGTGCCTGAATCGGTGAACATGGTGTAAGGGTCGCTCCTGAAGCACTGTGCCTGAATCGGTGAACATGGTGTAAGGGATCCTCCTGAAGCACTGTGCCTGAATCGGTGAACATGTTGTAAGGGTTCATCCTGAAGCACTGTGCCTGAATCGGTGAACATGGTGTAATGGTCGCTCCTGAAGCACTGTGCCTGAATCGGTGAACATGGTGTAAGGGTCGCTCCTGAAGCACTGTGCCTGAATCGGTGAACATGTTGTAAGGGTTCATCCTGAAGCTCTGTGCCTGAATCGGTGAACATGGTGTAAGGGATCCTCCTGAAGCACTGTGTCTGAATCGGTGAACATGGTGTAATGGTCGCTCCTGAAGCACTGTGCCTGAATCGGTGAACATGGTGTAAGGGATCCTCCTGAAGCACTGTGCCTGAATCGGTGAACATGGTGTATGGGATCCTCCTGAAGCACTGTGCCTGAATCGGTGAACATGGTGTAAGGGTTGCTCCTGAAGCACTGTGCCTGAATCAGTGAACATGGTGTAAGGGTCGCTCCTGAAGCACTGTGCCTGAATCGGTGAATATGTTGTAAGGGATCCTCCTGAAGCACTGTGCCTGAATCGGTGAACATGGTGTAAGGGATCCTCCTGAAGCACTGTGCCTGAAACGGTGAACATGGTGTAAGGGTTGCTCCTGCGGCACTGTGCCTGAATCGGTGAACATGTTGTAAGGGATCCTCCTGAAGCACTGTGTCTGAATCGGTGAACATGGTGTAATGGTCGCTCCTGAAGCACTGTGCCTGAATCGGTGAACATGGTGGAATGGATCCTCCTGAAGCACTGTGCCTGAATCGGTGAACATGGTGTATGGGATCCTCCTGAAGCACTGTGCCTGAATCGGTGAACATGGTGTAAGGGTCGCTCCTGAAGCACTGTGCCTGAATCAGTGAACATGGTGTAAGGGTCGCTCCTGAAGCACTGTGCCTGAATCGGTGAACATGTTGTAATGGTTCATCCTGAAGCACTGTGCCTGAATCGGTGAACATGGTGTAAGGGTCGCTCCTGAGGCACTGTGCCTGAATCGGTGAACATGGTGTAAGGGATCCTCCTGAAGCACTGTGCCTGAATCAGTGAACATGGTGTAAGGGATCCTCCTGAAGCACTGTGCCTGAATCGGTGAACATGGTGTAAGGGTTCCTCCTGAAGCACTGTGCCTGAATCGGTGAACATGGTGTAAGGGATCCTCCTGAAGCACTGTGCCTGAATCGGTGAACATGATGTAAGGGTTCCTCCTGAAGCACTGTGCCTGAATCGGTGAACATGGTGTAAGGGTCACTCCTGAAGCACTGTGCCTGAATCGTTGAACATGGTGTAAGGGTCGATCCTGAAGCACTGTGCCTGAATCAGTGAACATGGTGTAAGGGTTCCTCCTGAAGCACTGTGCCTGAATCGGTGAACATGGTGTAAGAGTCGCTCCTGAAGCACTGTGTCTGAATTGGTGAACATGGTGTAAGGGATCCTCCTGAAGCACTGTGCCTGAATCAGTGAACATGGTGTAAGGGATCCTCCTGAAGCACTGTGCCTGAATCGGTGAACATGGTGTAAGGGTCGCTCCTGAAGCACTGTGCCTGAATCGTTAAACATGGTGTAAGGGATCCTCCTGAAACACTGTGCCTGAATCGGTGAACATGGTGTAAGGGATCCTCCTGAAGCACTGTGCCTGAATCGGTGAACATGGTGTAAGGGTCGCTCCTGAAGCACTGTGCCTGAATCGGTGAACATGGTGTAAGGGATCCTACTGAAGCACTGTGCCTGAATCGGTGAACATGGTGTAATGGTCGCTCCTGAAGCACTGTGCCTGAATCGGTGAACATGGTGTAAGTGATCCTCCTGAAGCACTGTGCCTGAATCGGTGAACACGGTGTAAGGGTCGCTCCTGAAGCACTGTGTCTGAAACGGTGAACATGGTGTAAGGGTCCCTCCTGAAGCACTGTGCCTGAATCGGTGAACATGGTGTAAGGGATCCTCCTGAAGCACTGCGCCTGAATTGGTGAACATGGTGTAAGTGTTCCTCCTGAAGCACTGTGCCTGAATCGGTGAACATGGTGTAAGGGTTCCTCCTGAAGCACTGTGCCTGAATCGGTGAACATGGTGTCAGGGTCCCTCCTGAAGCACTGTGCCTGAATCAGTGAACGTGATGTAAGGGTTCCTCCTGAAGCACTGTGCCTGAATCGGTGAACATGGTGTAAGGGTCACTCCTGAAGCACTGTGCCTGAATCGGTGAACATGGTGTAAGGGTCGCTCCTGAAGCACTGTGCCTGAATCGGTGAACATGGTGTAAGGGTTCCTCCTGAAGCACTGTGCCTGAATCGTTGAACATGGTGTAAGGGTTGCTCCTGAAGCACTGTGCCTGAATCGGTGAACATGGTGTAAGGGATCCTCCTGAAGCACTGTGCCTGAATCGGTGAATATGGTGTAAGGGTCTTTCCTGAAGCACTGTGCCTGAATCGGTGAACATGGTGTAAGAGTTGCTCCTGAAGCGCTGAGCCTGAATCGGTGAACATGGTGTAAGGGTTGCTCCTGAAGCACTGTGCCTGAATCGGTGAACATGGTGTAAGGGTCTTTCATGAAGCACTGTGCCTGAATCGGTGAACATGGTGTAAGGGTGGCTCCTGAAGCACTGTGCCTGAATCGGTGAACATGGTGTAATGGTCGCTCCTGAAGCACTGTGCCTGAATCGGTGAACATGGTGTAAGTGATCCTCCTGAAGCACTGTGCCTGAATCGGTGAACACGGTGTAAGGGTCGCTCCTGAAGCACTGTGTCTGAAACGGTGAACATGGTGTAAGGGTCCCTCCTGAAGCACTGTGCCTGAATCGGTGAACATGGTGTAAGGGATCCTCCTGAAGCACTGCGCCTGAATTGGTGAACATGGTGTAAGGGTTCCTCCTGAAGCACTGTGCCTGAATCGGTGAACATGGTGTAAGGGTTCCTCCTGAAGCACTGTGCCTGAATCGGTGAACATGGTGTAAGGGTCCCTCCTGAAGCACTGTGCCTGAATCAGTGAACGTGATGTAAGGGTTCCTCCTGAAGCACTGTGCCTGAATCGGTGAACATGGTGTAAGGGTCACTCCTGAAGCACAGTGCCTGAATCGGTGAACATGGTGTAAGGGTCGCTCCTGAAGCACTGTGCCTGAATCGGTGAACATGGTGTAAGGGTTCCTCCTGAAGCACTGTGCCTGAATCGTTGAACATGGTGTAAGGGTTGCTCCTGAAGCACTGTGCCTGAATCGGTGAACATGGTGTAAGGGATCCTCCTGAAGCACTGTGCCTGAATCGGTGAATATGGTGTAAGGGTCTTTCCTGAAGCACTGTGCCTGAATCGGTGAACATGGTGTAAGAGTTGCTCCTGAAGCGCTGAGCCTGAATCGGTGAACATGGTGTAAGGGTTGCTCCTGAAGCACTGTGCCTGAATCGGTGGACATGGTGTAAGGATCTTTCCTGAAGCACTGTGCCTGAATCAGTGAACATGGTGTAAGGGATCCTCCTGAAGCACTGTGCCTGAATCGGTGAACATGGTGTAAGGGTGGCTCCTGAAGCACTGTGCCTGAATCGGTGAACATGGTGTAAGGGTTGCTCCTGAAGCACTGTGCCTGAATCGGTAAACATGGTGTAAGGGTCGCTCCTGAAGCACTGTGCCTGAATCGGTGAACATGGTGTAAGGGTTGCTCCTGAAGCACTGTGCCTGAATCGGCGAACATGGTGTAAGGGTCGCTCCTGAACCACTGTGCCTGAATCGTTGAACATGGTGTAAGTGATCCTCCTGAAGCACTGTGCCTGAATCGGTGAACATGGTGTAAGGGTCGTTCCTGAACCACTGTGCCTGAATCGGTGAACATGGTGTAAGGGTCGCTCCTGAAGCACTGTGCCTGAATCGGTGAACATGGTGTAAGGGATCCTCCTGAAGCACTGTGCCTGAATCGGTGAACATGTTGTAAGGGTTCATCCTGAAGCACTGTGCCTGAATCGGTGAACATGGTGTAATGGTCGCTCCTGAAGCACTGTGCCTGAATCGGTGAACATGGTGTAAGGGTCGCTCCTGAAGCACTGTGCCTGAATCGGTGAACATGTTGTAAGGGTTCATCCTGAAGCTCTGTGCCTGAATCGGTGAACATGGTGTAAGGGATCCTCCTGAAGCACTGTGTCTGAATCGGTGAACATGGTGTAATGGTCGCTCCTGAAGCACTGTGCCTGAATCGGTGAACATGGTGTAAGGGATCCTCCTGAAGCACTGTGCCTGAATCGGTGAACATGGTGTATGGGATCCTCCTGAAGCACTGTGCCTGAATCGGTGAACATGGTGTAAGGGTTGCTCCTGAAGCACTGTGCCTGAATCAGTGAACATGGTGTAAGGGTCGCTCCTGAAGCACTGTGCCTGAATCGGTGAATATGTTGTAAAGGATCCTCCTGAAGCACTGTGCCTGAATCGGTGAACATGGTGTAAGGGATCCTCCTGAAGCACTGTGCCTGAAACGGTGAACATGGTGTAAGGGTTGCTCCTGCGGCACTGTGCCTGAATCGGTGAACATGTTGTAAGGGATCCTCCTGAAGCACTGTGTCTGAATCGGTGAACATGGTGTAATGGTCGCTCCTGAAGCACTGTGCCTGAATCGGTGAACATGGTGGAATGGATCCTCCTGAAGCACTGTGCCTGAATCGGTGAACATGGTGTATGGGATCCTCCTGAAGCACTGTGCCTGAATCGGTGAACATGGTGTAAGGGTCGCTCCTGAAGCACTGTGCCTGAATCAGTGAACATGGTGTAAGGGTCGCTCCTGAAGCACTGTGCCTGAATCGGTGAACATGTTGTAATGGTTCATCCTGAAGCACTGTGCCTGAATCGGTGAACATGGTGTAAGGGTCGCTCCTGAGGCACTGTGCCTGAATCGGTGAACATGGTGTAAGGGATCCTCCTGAAGCACTGTGCCTGAATCAGTGAACATGGTGTAAGGGATCCTCCTGAAGCACTGTGCCTGAATCGGTGAACATGGTGTAAGGGTTCCTCCTGAAGCACTGTGCCTGAATCGGTGAACATGGTGTAAGGGATCCTCCTGAAGCACTGTGCCTGAATCGGTGAACATGATGTAAGGGTTCCTCCTGAAGCACTGTGCCTGAATCGGTGAACATGGTGTAAGGGTCACTCCTGAAGCACTGTGCCTGAATCGTTGAACATGGTGTAAGGGTCGATCCTGAAGCACTGTGCCTGAATCAGTGAACATGGTGTAAGGGTTCCTCCTGAAGCACTGTGCCTGAATCGGTGAACATGGTGTAAGAGTCGCTCCTGAAGCACTGTGTCTGAATTGGTGAACATGGTGTAAGGGATCCTCCTGAAGCACTGTGCCTGAATCAGTGAACATGGTGTAAGGGATCCTCCTGAAGCACTGTGCCTGAATCGGTGAACATGGTGTAAGGGTCGCTCCTGAAGCACTGTGCCTGAATCGTTAAACATGGTGTAAGGGATCCTCCTGAAACACTGTGCCTGAATCGGTGAACATGGTGTAAGGGATCCTCCTGAAGCACTGTGCCTGAATCGGTGAACATGGTGTAAGGGTCGCTCCTGAAGCACTGTGCCTGAATCGGTGAACATGGTGTAAGGGATCCTACTGAAGCACTGTGCCTGAATCGGTGAACATGGTGTAATGGTCGCTCCTGAAGCACTGTGCCTGAATCGGTGAACATGGTGTAAGTGATCCTCCTGAAGCACTGTGCCTGAATCGGTGAACACGGTGTAAGGGTCGCTCCTGAAGCACTGTGTCTGAAACGGTGAACATGGTGTAAGGGTCCCTCCTGAAGCACTGTGCCTGAATCGGTGAACATGGTGTAAGGGATCCTCCTGAAGCACTGCGCCTGAATTGGTGAACATGGTGTAAGGGTTCCTCCTGAAGCACTGTGCCTGAATCGGTGAACATGGTGTAAGGGTTCCTCCTGAAGCACTGTGCCTGAATCGGTGAACATGGTGTAAGGGTCCCTCCTGAAGCACTGTGCCTGAATCAGTGAACGTGATGTAAGGGTTCCTCCTGAAGCACTGTGCCTGAATCGGTGAACATGGTGTAAGGGTCACTCCTGAAGCACTGTGCCTGAATCGGTGAACATGGTGTAAGGGTCGCTCCTGAAGCACTGTGCCTGAATCGGTGAACATGGTGTAAGGGTTCCTCCTGAAGCACTGTGCCTGAATCGTTGAACATGGTGTAAGGGTTGCTCCTGAAGCACTGTGCCTGAATCGGTGAACATGGTGTAAGGGATCCTCCTGAAGCACTGTGCCTGAATCGGTGAATATGGTGTAAGGGTCTTTCCTGAAGCACTGTGCCTGAATCGGTGAACATGGTGTAAGAGTTGCTCCTGAAGCGCTGAGCCTGAATCGGTGAACATGGTGTAAGGGTTGCTCCTGAAGCACTGTGCCTGAATCGGTGAACATGGTGTAAGGGTCTTTCATGAAGCACTGTGCCTGAATCGGTGAACATGGTGTAAGGGTGGCTCCTGAAGCACTGTGCCTGAATCGGTGAACATGGTGTAAGGGTTGCTCCTGAAGCACTGTGCCTGAATCGGTAAACATGGTGTAAGGGTCGCTCCTGAAGCACTGTGCCTGAATCGGTGAACATGGTGTAAGGGTTGCTCCTGAAGCACTGTGCCTGAATCGGCGAACATGGTGTAAGGGTCGCTCCTGAACCACTGTGCCTGAATCGTTGAACATGGTGTAAGTGATCCTCCTGAAGCACTGTGCCTGAATCGGTGAACATGGTGTAAGGGTCGTTCCTGAACCACTGTGCCTGAATCGGTGAACATGGTGTAAGGGTCGCTCCTGAAGCACTGTGCCTGAATCGGTGAACATGGTGTAAGGGATCCTCCTGAAGCACTGTGCCTGAATCGGTGAACATGTTGTAAGGGTTCATCCTGAAGCACTGTGCCTGAATCGGTGAACATGGTGTAATGGTCGCTCCTGAAGCACTGTGCCTGAATCGGTGAACATGGTGTAAGGGATCCTCCTGAAGCACTGTGCCTGAATCGGTGAATATGGTGTAAGGGTCTTTCCTGAAGCACTGTGCCTGAATCGGTGAACATGGTGTAAGAGTTGCTCCTGAAGCGCTGAGCCTGAATCGGTGAACATGGTGTAAGGGTTGCTCCTGAAGCACTGTGCCTGAATCGGTGAACATGGTGTAAGGGTCTTTCATGAAGCACTGTGCCTGAATCGGTGAACATGGTGTAAGGGTGGCTCCTGAAGCACTGTGCCTGAATCGGTGAACATGGTGTAAGGGTTGCTCCTGAAGCACTGTGCCTGAATCGGTAAACATGGTGTAAGGGTCGCTCCTGAAGCACTGTGCCTGAATCGGTGAACATGGTGTAAGGGTTGCTCCTGAAGCACTGTGCCTGAATCGGCGAACATGGTGTAAGGGTCGCTCCTGAACCACTGTGCCTGAATCGTTGAACATGGTGTAAGTGATCCTCCTGAAGCACTGTGCCTGAATCGGTGAACATGGTGTAAGGGTCGTTCCTGAACCACTGTGCCTGAATCGGTGAACATGGTGTAAGGGTCGCTCCTGAAGCACTGTGCCTGAATCGGTGAACATGGTGTAAGGGATCCTCCTGAAGCACTGTGCCTGAATCGGTGAACATGTTGTAAGGGTTCATCCTGAAGCACTGTGCCTGAATCGGTGAACATGGTGTAATGGTCGCTCCTGAAGCACTGTGCCTGAATCGGTGAACATGGTGTAAGGGTCGCTCCTGAAGCACTGTGCCTGAATCGGTGAACATGTTGTAAGGGTTCATCCTGAAGCTCTGTGCCTGAATCGGTGAACATGGTGTAAGGGATCCTCCTGAAGCACTGTGTCTGAATCGGTGAACATGGTGTAATGGTCGCTCCTGAAGCACTGTGCCTGAATCGGTGAACATGGTGTAAGGGATCCTCCTGAAGCACTGTGCCTGAATCGGTGAACATGGTGTATGGGATCCTCCTGAAGCACTGTGCCTGAATCGGTGAACATGGTGTAAGGGTCGCTCCTGAAGCACTGTGCCTGAATCAGTGAACATGGTGTAAGGGTCGCTCCTGAAGCACTGTGCCTGAATCGGTGAACATGTTGTAAGGGATCCTCCTGAAGCACTGTGCCTGAATCGGTGAACATGGTGTAAGGGATCCTCCTGAAGCACTGTGCCTGAAACGGTGAACATGGTGTAAGGGTTGCTCCTGCGGCACTGTGCCTGAATCGGTGAACATGTTGTAAGGGATCCTCCTGAAGCACTGTGTCTGAATCGGTGAACATGGTGTAATGGTCGCTCCTGAAGCACTGTGCCTGAATCGGTGAACATGGTGGAAGGGATCCTCCTGAAGCACTGTGCCTGAATCGGTGAACATGGTGTACAAAGAACAAAGAACAAAGAAATGTACAGCACAGGAACAGGCCCTTCGGCCCTCCAAGCCCGTGCTGACCATACTGCCCGACTAAACTACAATCTTCTACACTTCCTGGGTCCGTATCCTTCTATTCCCATCCTATTCATATATTTGTCAAGATGCCCCTTAAATGTCCCTATCGTCCCTGCCTCCACTACCTCCTCCGGTAGTGAGTTCCAGGCACCCACTACCCTCTGCGTAAAAAACTTGCCTCGTACATCTACTCTAAACTTTGCCCCTCTCACCTTAAACCTATGCCCCCTAGTAATTGACCCCTCTACCCTGGGGAAAAGCCTCTGACTATCCACTCTGTCTATGCCCCTCATAATTTTGTATACCTCTATCAGGTCGCCCCTCAACCTCCTTCGTTCCAGTGAGAACAAACCGAGTTTATTCAATCGCTCCTCATAGCTTATGCCCTCCATACCAGGCAACATTCTGGTAAATCTCTTCTGCACCCTCTCTAAAGCCTCCACATCCTTCTGGTAGTGTGGCGACCAGAATTGAACACTATACTCCAAGTGTGGCCTAACTAAGGTTCTATACAGCTGCAACATGACTTGCCAATTCTTATACTCAATGCCCCGGCCAATGAAGGCAAGCATGCCGTATGCCTTCTTGACTACCTTCTCCACCTGTGTAGCCCCTTTCAGTGATCTGTGGACCTGTACTCCTAGATCTCTTTGACTTTCAATACTCTTGAGGGTTCTACCATTCACTGTATATTCCCTACCTGCATTAGCCCTTCCAAAATGCATTACCTCACATTTGTCCAGGTTAAACTCCATCTGCCATCTCTCCGCCCAAGTCTCCAGACAATCTAAATCCTGCTGTATCCTCAGACAGTCCTCATCGCTATCCGCAATTCCACCAACCTTTGTGTCGTCTGCAAACTTACTAATCAGACCAGTTACATTTTCCTCCAAATCATTTATATATACTACAAAGAGCAAAGGTCCCAGCACTGATCCCTGTGGAACACCACTGGTCACAGCCCTCCAATTAGAAAAGCATCCCTCCATTGCTACCCTCTGCCTTCTATGGCCTAGCCAGTTCTGTATCCACCTTGCCAGTTCACCCCTGATCCCGTGTGACTTCACCTTTTGTACTAGTCTACCATGAGGGACCTTGTCAAAGGCCTTACTGAAGTCCATATAGACAACATCTACTGCCCTACCTGCATCAATCATCTTAGTGACCTCCTCGAAAAACTCTATCAAGTTAGTGAGACACGACCTCCCCTTCACAAAACCGTGCTGCCTCTCACTAATACGTCCATTTGCTTCCAAATGGGAGTAGATCCTGTCTCGAAGAATTCTCTCCAGTAATTTCCCTACCACTGAAGTAAGGCTCACCGGCCTGTAGTTCCCGGGATTATCCCTGCCACCCTTCTTAAACAGAGGAACAACATTGGCTATTCTCCAGTCCTCCGGGACATCCCCTGAAGACAGCGAGGATCCAAAGATTTCTGTCAAGGCCTCAGCAATTTCCTCTCCAGCCTCCTTCAGTATTCTGGGGTAGATCCCATCCGGCCCTGGGGACTTATCTACCTTAATATTTTTTAAGACACCCAACACCTCGTCTTTTTGGATCACAATGTGACCCAGGCTATCTACACCCCCTTCTCCAGACTCAACATCTACCAATTCCTTCTCTTTGGTGAATACTGATGCAAAGTATTCATTTAGTACCTCGCCCATTTCCTCTGGCTCCACACATAGATTCCCTTGCCTATCCTTCAGTGGGCCAACCCTTTCCCTGGCTACCCTCTTGCTTTTTATGTAAGTGTAAAAAGCCTTGGGATTTTCCTTAACCCTATTTGCCAATGACTTTTCATGACCCCTTCTAGCCCTCCTGACTCCCTGCTTAAGTTCCTTCCTACTTTCCTTATATGCCACACAGGCTTCGTCTGTTCCCAGCCTTTTAGCCCTGACAAATGCCTCCTTTTTCTTTTTGACGAGGCCTACAATATCATTCGTCATCCAAGGTTCCCGAAAATTGCCGTATTTGTCTTTCTTCCTCACAGGAACATGCCTGTCCTGTATTCCTATCAACTGACACTTGAAAGCCTCCCACATGTCAGATGTTGATTTGCCCTCAAACATCCGCCCCCAATCTATGCTCTTCAGTTCCCGCCTAATATTGTTATAATTAGCCTTCCCCCAATTTAGCACATTCATCCTCGGACCACTCTTATCCTTGTCCACCAGTACTTTAAAACTTACTGAATTGTGGTCACTGTTACCGAAATGCTCCCCTACTGAAACATCTACCACCTGGCCGGGCTCATTCCCCAATACCAGGTCCAGTACCGCCTCTTCCCTAGTTGGACTGTTTACATATTGTTTTAAGAATCCCTCCTGGATGCTCCTTACAAACTCTGCCCCGTCTAAGCCCCTGGCACTAAGTGAGTCCCAGTCAATATTGGGGAAGTTGAAGTCTCCCATCACCACAACCCTGTTGTTTTTACTCTTTTCCAAAATCTGTCTACCTATCTGCTCCTCTATCTCCCGCTGGCTGTTGGGAGGCCTGTAGTATACCCCCAACATTGTGACTGCACCCTTCTTATTCCTGATCTCTACCCATATAGCCTCACTGCCCTCTGAGGTGTCCTCTCGCTGTATAGCTGTGATACTCTCCTGAACAAGTAGCGCAACTCCGCCTCCCCTTTTACATCCCCCTCTATCCCGCCTGAAACATCTAAAACCTGGAACGTTTAGCTGCCAATCCTGCCCTTCCCTCAACCAGGTCTCTGTAATGGCAACAACATCATAGTTCCAAGTAGTAATCCAAGCTCTAAGTTCATCTGCCTTACCCGTAATGCTCCTTGCATTAAAACATATGCACTTCAGGCCACCAGACCCGCTGTGTTCAGCAACTTCTCCCCGTCTGCTCTGCCTCAGAGCCACACTGTCCATATTCCCTAGTTCTCCCTCAACGCTCTCACCTTCTGACCTATTGCTCCCGTGCCCACCCCCCTGCCATACTAGTTTAAAAGTGTATGGGATCCTCCTGAAGCACTGTGCCTGAATCGGTGAACATGGTGTAAGGGTCGCTCCTGAAGCACTGTGCCTGAATCAGTGAACATGGTGTAAGGGTCGCTCCTGAAGCACTGTGCCTGAATCGGTGAACATGTTGTAATGGTTCATCCTGAAGCACTGTGCCTGAATCGGTGAACATGGTGTAAGGGTCGCTCCTGAGGCACTGTGCCTGAATCGGTGAACATGGTGTAAGGGATCCTCCTGAAGCACTGTGCCTGAATCGGTGAACATGGTGTAAGGGATCCTCCTGAAGCACTGTGCCTGAATCGGTGAACATGATGTAAGGGTTCCTCCTGAAGCACTGTGCCTGAATCGGTGAACATGGTGTAAGGGTCACTCCTGAAGCACTGTGCCTGAATCGGTGAACATGGTGTAAGGGTCGCTCCTGAAGCACTGTGCCTGAATCAGTGAACATGGTGTAAGGGTTCCTCCTGAAGCACTGTGCCTGAATCGGGGAACATGGTGTAAGGGATCCTCCTGAAGCACTGTGCCTGAATCGGTGAGCATGGTGTAAGGGATCCTCCTGAAGCACTGTGCCTGAATCGGTGAACATGGTGTAAGGGATCCTCCTGAAGCACTGTGCCTGAATCGGTGAACATGGTGTACGGGAACCTCCTGAAGCACTGTGCCTGAATCAGTGAACATGGTGTAAGGGTTCCTCCTGAAGCACTGTGCCTGAATCGGTGAACATGGTGTAAGGGATCCTCCTGAAGCACTGTGCCTGAATCGGTGAGCATGGTGTAAGGGATCCTCCTGAAGCACTGTGCCTGAATCGGTGAACATGGTGTAAGGGATCCTCCTGAAGCACTGTGCCTGAATCGGTGAACATGGTGTACGGGAACCTCCTGAAGCACTGTGCCTGAATCAGTGAACATGGTGTAAGGGATCCTCCTGAAGCACTGTGCCTGAATCGGTGAACATGGTGTAAGGGTCGCTCCTGAAGCACTGTGCCTGAATCGGTGAACATGGTGTAAGGGTCGCTCCAGAAGCACTGTGCCTGAATCGGTAAACATGGTGTAAGGGATCCTCCTGAAACACTGTGCCTGAATCGGTGAACATGGTGTAAGGGATCCTCCTGAAGCACTGTGCCTGAATCGGTGAACATGGTGTAAGGGTCGCTCCTGAAGCACTGTGCCTGAATCGGTGAACATGGTGTAAGGGATCCTACTGAAGAACTGTGCCTGAATCGGTGAACATGGTGTAATGGTCGCTCCTGAAGCACTGTGCCTGAATCGGTGAACATGGTGTAAGTGATCCTCCTGAAGCACTGTGCCTGAATCGGTGAACACGGTGTAAGGGTCGCTCCTGAAGCACTGTGTCTGAAACGGTGAACATGGTGTAAGGGTCCCTCCTGAAGCACTGTGCCTGAATCGGTGAACATGGTGTATGGGATCCTCCTGAAGCACTGCGCCTGAATTGGTGAACATGGTGTAAGGGTTCCTCCTGAAGCACTGTGCCTGAATCGGTGAACATGGTGTAAGGGATCCTCCTGAAGCACTGTGCCTGAATCGGTGAACATGATGTAAGGGTTCCTCCTGAAGCGCTGTGCCTGAATCGGTGAACATGGTGTAAGGGTCACTCCTGAAGCACTGTGCCTGAATCGGTGAACATGGTGTAAGGGTTGCTCCTGAAGCACTGTGCCTGAATCGGTGAACATCGTTTAAGGGTTCCTCCTGAAGCACTGTGCCTGAATCGGTGAACATGGTGTAAGGGTTGCTCCTGAAGCACTGTGCCTGAATCGGTGAACATGGTGTAAGGGATCCTCCTGAAGCACTGTGCCTGAATCGGTGAACATGGTGTAAGGGTCTTTCCTGAAGCACTGTGCCTGAATCAGTGAACATGGTGTAAGGGATCCTCCTGAAGCACTGTGCCTGAATCGGTGAACATGGTGTAAGGGTGGCTCCTGAAGCACTGTGCCTGAATCGGTGAACATGGTGTAAGGGATCCTCCTGAAGCACTGTGCCTGAATCGGTGAACATGGTGTAAGGGATCCTCCTGAAGCACTGTGCCTGAATCAGTGAACATGGTGTAAGAGTTGCTCCTGAAGCACTGTGCCTGAATCGGTGAACATGGTGTAAGGGTCTTTCCTGAAGCACTGTGCCTGAATCAGTGAACATGGTGTAAGGGATCCTCCTGAAGCACTGTGCCTGAATCGGTGAACATGGTGTAAGGGTGGCTCCTGAAGCACTGTGCCTGAATCGGTGAACATGGTGTAAGGGTTGCTCCTGAAGCACTGTGCCTGAATCCGTAAACATGGTGTAAGGGTCGCTCCTGAAGCACTGTGCCTGAATCGGTGAACATGGTGTAAGGGTTGCTCCTGAAGCACTGTGCCTGAATCGGCGAACATGGTGTAAGGGTCGCTCCTGAACCACTGTGCCTGAATCGTTGAACATGGTGTAAGTGATCCTCCTGAAGCACTGTGCCTGAATCGGTGAACATGGTGTAAGGGTCGCTCCTGAACCACTGTGCCTGAATCGGTGAACATGGTGCAAGGGTCGCTCCTGAAGCACTGTGCCTGAATCGGTGAACATGGTGTAAGGGATCCTCCTGAAGCACTGTGCCTGAATCGGTGAACATGTTGTAAGGGTTCATCCTGAAGCACTGTGCCTGAATCGGTGAACATGGTGTAATGGTCGCTCCTGAAGCACTGTGCCTGAATCGGTGTACATGTTGTAAGGCTTCATCCTGAAGCACTGTGCCTGAATCGGTGAACATGGTGTAAGGGTCGCTCCTGAAGCACTGTGCCTGAATCGGTGAACATGTTGTAAGGGATCCTCCTGAAGCACTGTGTCTGAATCAGTGAACATGGTGTAAGGGTCCCTCCTGAAGCACTGTGCCTGAATCGGTGAACATGTTGTAAGGGATCCTCCTGAAGCACTGTGTTTAATCAGTGAACATGGTGTAAGGGTCCCTCCTGAAGCACTGTGCCTGAATCGGTGAACATGTTGTAAGGGATCCTCCTGAAGCACTGTGTCTGAATCAGTGAACATGGTGTAAGGGTCGCTCCTGAAGCACTGTGCCTGAATCGGTGAACATGTTGTAAGGGTTCATCCTGAAGCACTGTGCCTGAATCAGTGAACATGGTGTAAGGGTCCGTCCTGAAGCACTGTGCCTGAATCGGTGAACATGGTGTAAGGGATCCTCCTGAAGCACTGTGCCTGAATCGGTGAACATGGTGTAAGGGTCGCTCCTGAAGCACTGTGTCTGAATCGGTGAACATGGTGTAAGGGTTCGTCCTGAAGCACTGTGCCTGAATCGGTGAACATGGTGTAAGGGATCCTCCTGAAACAATGTGTCTGAATCGGTGAACATGGTGTAAGTGTTCCTCCTGAAGCACTGTGCCTGAATCAGTGAACATGGTGTAAGGGTCGCTCCTGAAGCACTGTGCCTGAATCAGTGAACTTGGTGTAATGGTCGCTCCTGAAGCACTGTGCCTGAATCAGTGAATATGCTGTAAGGGTCACTCCTGAAGCACTGTGCTTTAATCGGTGAACATGGTGTAAGGGTCGCTCCTGAGGCACTGTGCCTGAATCGGTGAACATGGTGTAAGGGATCCTCCTGAAGCACTGTGCGTGAATTAGTGAACATGGTGTAAGGGATCCCCCTGAAGCACTGTGCCTGAATCGGTGAACATGGTGTAAGGGTTCCTCCTGAAGCACTGTGCCTGAATCGGTGAACATGGTGTAAGGGATCCTCCTGAAGCACTGTGCCTGAATCGGTGAACATGGTGTAAGGGTCCCTCCTGAAGCACTGTGCCTGAATCGGTGAACATGGTGTAAGGTTCCCTCCTGAAGCACTGTGCCTGAATCGGTGAACATGGTGTAAGGGTTCCTCCTGAAGCACTGTGACTGAATCGGTGAACATGGTGTAAGGGTCCCTCCTGAAGCACTGTGCCTGAATCGGTGAACATGGTGTAAGGTTTGCTCCTGAAGCACTGTGCCTGAATCGGTGAACATGGTGTAATGGTCGCTCCTGAAGCACTGTGCCTGAATCAGTGAATATGCTGTAAGGGTCACTCCTGAAGCACTGTGCTTTAATCGGTGAACATGGTGTAAGGGTCGCTCCTGAGGCACTGTGCCTGAATCGGTGAACATGGTGTAAGGGATCCTCCTGAAGCACTGTGCCTGAATCAGTGAACATGGTGTAAGGGATCCTCCTGAAGCACAGTGCCTGAATCGGTGAACATATTGTAAGGGTTCCTCCTGAAGCACTGTGCCTGAATCGGTGAACATGGTGTAAGGGATCCTCCTGAAGCACTGTGCCTGAATCGGTGAACATGGTGTAAGGGCCCCTCCTGAAGCACTGTGCCTGAATCGGTGAACATGGTGTAAGGGTCCCTCCTGAAGCACTGTGCCTGAATCGGTGTAACATGGTGTAAGGGTTCCTCCTGAAGCACTGTGCCTGAATCGGTGAACATGGTGTAAGGGTCCCTCCTGAAGCACTGTGCCTGAATCGGTGAACATGGTGTAAGGGTCCCTCCTGAAGCACTGTGCCTGAATCGGTGAACATGGTGTAAGGGTCCCTCCTGAAGCACTGTGCCTGAATCGGTGAACATAGTGTAAGGGTTCCTCCTGAAGCACTGTGCCTGAATCGGTGAACATGGTGTAAGGGTTGGTCCTGAATCACTGTGCCTGAATCGGTGAACATGGTTTAAGGGATCCTCCTGAAGCACTGTGCCTGAATCAGTGAACATGATGTAAGGGTTCCTCCTGAAGCACTGTGCCTGAATCGGTGAACATGGTGTAAGTGATCCTCCTGAAGCACTGTGCCTGAATCGGTGAACATGGTGTAAGGGTCCCACCTGAAGCACTGTGCCTGAATCGGTGAACACGGTGTAAGGGTCCCACCTGAAGCACTGTGCCTGAATCGGTGAACACGGTGTAAGGGTCGCTCCTGAAGCACTGTGTCTGAAACGGTGAACATGGTGTAAGGGTCGCTCCTGAGGCACTGTGCCTGAATCAGTGAACATGGTGTAAGGGATCCTCCTGAAGCACTGTGCCTGAATCGGTGAACATGGTGTAAGGGTCGCTCCTGAAGCACTGTGCCTGCATCAGTGAACATGCTGTAAGGGTCACTCCTGAAGCACTGTGCCTGAATCGGTGAACATGGTGTAAGGGTCGCTCCTGAAGCACTGTGCCTTCATCAGTGAACATGGTGTAAGGGTCACTCCTGAAGCACTGTGCCTGAATCGGTGAACATGGTGTAAGGGTCACTCCTGAAGCACTGTGCCTGAATCGGTGTACATGGTGTAAGGGTCGCCCCTGAAGCACTGTGCCTGAATCGGTGAACATGGTGTAAGGGATCCTCCTGAAGCACTGCGCCTGAATCGGTGAACATGGTGTAAGGGTTCCTCCTGAAGCACTGTGCCTGAATCGGTGAACATGGTGTAAGGGATCCTCCTGAAGCACTGCGCCTGAATCGGTGAACATGGTGTAAGGGTTCCTCCTGAAGCACTGCGCCTGAATCGGTGAACATGGTGTAAGGGTCGCTCCTGAAGCACTGTGCCTGAATCGGTGAACATGGTGAAGGGATCCTCCTGAAGCACTGCGCCTGAATCGGTGAACATGGTGTAAGGGATCCTCCTGAAGCACTGTGCCTGAATCGGTGAACATGGTGTAAGTGTCGCTCCTGAAGCACTGTGCCTGAATCAGTGAACATGGTGCAAGGGATTCTCCTGAAGCACTGCGCCTGAATCGGTGAACATGGTGAAGGGATCCTCCTGAAGCACTACGCCTGAATCGGTGAACATGGTGAAGGGATCCTCCTGAAGCACTGCGCCTGAATCGGTGAACATGGTGTAAGGGATCCTCCTGAAGCACTGTGCCTGAATCGGTGAACATGGTGTAAGGGTTCCTCCTGAAGCACTGTGCCTGAAACGGAGAACATGGTGTAAGGGTCGCTCCTGAGGCACTGTGCCTGAATCGGTGAACATGGTGTAAGGGATCCTCCTGAAGCACTGTGCCTGAATCGGTGAACATGGTGTAAGGGATCCTCCTGAAGCACTGTGCCTGAATCGGTGAACATGGTGAAAGGGTCGCTCCTGAAGCACTGTGCCTGAATCGGTGAACATGGTGTAAGGGATCCTCCTGAAGCACTGCGCCTGAATTGGTGAACATGGTGTAAGGGTTCCTCCTGAAGCACTGTGCCTGAATCGGTGAACATGGTGTAGGGGTTCCTCCTGAAGCACTGTGCCTGAATCAGTGAACATGGTGTAAGGGTCACTCCTGAAGCACTGTGCCTGAATCGATGAACATGGTGTAAGTGTCGCTCCTGAAGCACTGTGCCTGAATCGGTGAACATGGTGTAAGAGTTGCTCCTGAAGCACTGAGCCTGAATCGGTGAACATGGTGTAAGTGATCCTCCTGAAGCACTGTGCCTGAATCGGTGAACATGGTGTAAGGGTCTTTCCTGAAGCACTGTGCCTGAATCAGTGAACATGGTGTAAGGGATCCTCCTGAAGCACTGTGCCTGAATCAGTGAACATGGTGTAAGGGTCACTCCTGAAGCAATGTGCCTGAATCGGTGAACATGGTGTAAGGGTTCCTCCTGAAGCACTGTGCCTGAATCGGTGAACATGGTGTAAGGGTCTATCCTGAAGCTCTGTGCCTGAATCGGTGAACATGGTGTAAGGGTCGCTCCTGAATCACTGTGCCTGAATCGGTGAACATGGTGTAAGGGTCGCTCCTGAAGAACTGTGCCTGAATTGGTGAACATGGTGTCAGGGTTCCTCCTGAAGCACTGTGCCTGAATCGGTGAACATGTTGTAAGGTATCATCCTGAAGCACTGTGCCTGAATCGGTGAACATGGTGTAAGGGTTGCTCCTGAAGCACTGTGCCTGAATCGGTGAACATGGTGTAAGGGTTCCTCCTGAAGCCTGTGCCTGAATCGGTGAACATGGTGTAAGGGTTGCTCCTGAATCACTGTGCCTGAATCGGTGAACATGGTGTAAGGGTCCCACCTGAAGCACAGTGCCTGAATCGGTGAACAGTGTGTAAGGGATTCTCCTGAAGCACTGTGCCTGAATCGGTGAACATGGTGTAAGGGTTCCTCCTGAAGCACTGTGCCTGAATCGCTGAACATGGTGTAATGGTTCCTCCTGAAGCACTGTGCCTGAATCGGTGAACATGGTGTAAGGGTCGCTCCTGATGCACTGTGCCTGAATCGGCGAACATGGTGTAAGGGTCGCTCCTGAACCACTGTGCCTGAATCGTTGAACATGGTGTAAGTGATCCTCCTGAAGCACTGTGCCTGAATCGGTGAACATGGTGTAAGGGTCGCTCCTGAACCACTGTGCCTGAATCGGTGAACATGGTGCAAGGGTCGCTCCTGAAGCACTGTGCCTGAATCGGTGAACATGGTGTAAGGGATCCTCCTGAAGCACTGTGCCTGAATCGGTGAACATGTTGTAAGGGTTCATCCTGAAGCACTGTGCCTGAATCGGTGAACATGGTGTAATGGTCGCTCCTGAAGCACTGTGCCTGAATCGGTGTACATGTTGTAAGGCTTCATCCTGAAGCACTGTGCCTGAATCGGTGAACATGGTGTAAGGGTCGCTCCTGAAGCACTGTGCCTGAATCGGTGAACATGTTGTAAGGGATCCTCCTGAAGCACTGTGTCTGAATCAGTGAACATGGTGTAAGGGTCCCTCCTGAAGCACTGTGCCTGAATCGGTGAACATGTTGTAAGGGATCCTCCTGAAGCACTGTGTCTGAATCAGTGAACATGGTGTAAGGGTCCCTCCTGAAGCACTGTGCCTGAATCGGTGAACATGTTGTAAGGGATCCTCCTGAAGCACTGTGTCTGAATCAGTGAACATGGTGTAAGGGTCGCTCCTGAAGCACTGTGCCTGAATCGGTGAACATGTTGTAAGGGTTCATCCTGAAGCACTGTGCCTGAATCAGTGAACATGGTGTAAGGGTCCCTCCTGAAGCACTGTGCCTGAATCGGTGAACATGGTGTAAGGGATCCTCCTGAAGCACTGTGCCTGAATCGGTGAACATGGTGTAAGGGTCGCTCCTGAAGCACTGTGTCTGAATCGGTGAACATGGTGTAAGGGTTCGTCCTGAAGCACTGTGCCTGAATCGGTGAACATGGTGGAAGGGATCCTCCTGAAACAATGTGTCTGAATCGGTGAACATGGTGTAAGTGTTCCTCCTGAAGCACTGTGCCTGAATCAGTGAACATGGTGTAAGGGTCGCTCCTGAAGCACTGTGCCTGAATCAGTGAACTTGGTGTAATGGTCGCTCCTGAAGCACTGTGCCTGAATCAGTGAATATGCTGTAAGGGTCACTCCTGAAGCACTGTGCTTTAATCGGTGAACATGGTGTAAGGGTCGCTCCTGAGGCACTGTGCCTGAATCGGTGAACATGGTGTAAGGGATCCTCCTGAAGCACTGTGCGTGAATTAGTGAACATGGTGTAAGGGATCCTCCTGAAGCACTGTGCCTGAATCGGTGAACATGGTGTAAGGGTTCCTCCTGAAGCACTGTGCCTGAATCGGTGAACATGGTGTAAGGGATCCTCCTGAAGCACTGTGCCTGAATCGGTGAACATGGTGTAAGGGTCCCTCCTGAAGCACTGTGCCTGAATCGGTGAACATGGTGTAAGGTTCCCTCCTGAAGCACTGTGCCTGAATCGGTGAACATGGTGTAAGGGTTCCTCCTGAAGCACTGTGACTGAATCGGTGAACATGGTGTAAGGGTCCCTCCTGAAGCACTGTGCCTGAATCGGTGAACATGGTGTAAGGTTTGCTCCTGAAGCACTG
Organism: Scyliorhinus torazame; assembly: GCF_047496885.1. NCBI lineage: Eukaryota > Metazoa > Chordata > Chondrichthyes > Carcharhiniformes > Scyliorhinidae > Scyliorhinus > Scyliorhinus torazame. The sequence goes on along the minus strand of NC_092709.1, from coordinate 353,893,859 downwards.
TGCCTGAATCGGTGAACATGGTGTAATGGTCGCTCCTGAAGCACTGTGCCTGAATCAGTGAATATGCTGGAAGGGTCACTCCTGAAGCACTGTGCTTTAATCGGTGAACATGGTGTAAGGGTCGCTCCTGAGGCACTGTGCCTGAATCGGTGAACATGGTGTAAGGGATCCTCCTGAAGCACTGTGCCTGAATCAGTGAACATGGTGTAAGGGATCCTCCTGAAGCACTGTGCCTGAATCGGTGAACATATTGTAAGGGTTCCTCCTGAAGCACTGTGCCTGAATCGGTGAACATGGTGTAAGGGATCCTCCTGAAGCACTGTGCCTGAATCGGTGAACATGGTGTAAGGGTCCCTCCTGAAGCACTGTGCCTGAATCGGTGAACTTGGTGTAAGGGTCCGTCCTGAAGCACTGTGCCTGAATCGGTGTAACATGGTGTAAGGGTTCCTCCTGAAGCACTGTGCCTGAATCGGTGAACATGGTGTAAGGGTCCCTCCTGAAGCACTGTGCCTGAATCGGTGAACATGGTGTAAGGGTCCCTCCTGAAGCACTGTGCCTGAATCGGTGAACATGGTGTAAGGGTCCCTCCTGAAGCACTGTGCCTGAATCGGTGAACATAGTGTAAGGGTTCCTCCTGAAGCACTGTGCCTGAATCGGTGAACATGGTGTAAGGGTTGGTCCTGAATCACTGTGCCTGAATCGGTGAACATGGTTTAAGGGATCCTCCTGAAGCACTGTGCCTGAATCAGTGAACATGATGTAAGGGTTCCTCCTGAAGCACTGTGCCTGAATCGGTGAACATGGTGTAAGTGATCCTCCTGAAGCACTGTGCCTGAATCGGTGAACATGGTGTAAGGGTCCCACCTGAAGCACTGTGCCTGAATCGGTGAACACGGTGTAAGGGTCCCACCTGAAGCACTGTGCCTGAATCGGTGAACACGGTGTAAGGGTCGCTCCTGAAGCACTGTGTCTGAAACGGTGAACATGGTGTAAGGGTCGCTCCTGAGGCACTGTGCCTGAATCAGTGAACATGGTGTAAGGGATCCTCCTGAAGCACTGTGCCTGAATCGGTGAACATGGTGTAAGGGTCGCTCCTGAAGCACTGTGCCTGCATCAGTGAACATGCTGTAAGGGTCACTCCTGAAGCACTGTGCCTGAATCGGTGAACATGGTGTAAGGGTCGCTCCTGAAGCACTGTGCCTGCATCAGTGAACATGGTGTAAGGGTCACTCCTGAAGCACTGTGCCTGAATCGGTGAACATGGTGTAAGGGTCACTCCTGAAGCACTGTGCCTGAATCGGTGTACATGGTGTAAGGGTCGCCCCTGAAGCACTGTGCCTGAATCGGTGAACATGGTGTAAGGGATCCTCCTGAAGTACTGCGCCTGAATCGGTGAACATGGTGTAAGGGTTCCTCCTGAAGCACTGTGCCTGAATCGGTGAACATGGTGTAAGGGATCCTCCTGAAGCACTGCGCCTGAATCGGTGAACATGGTGTAAGGGTTCCTCCTGAAGCACTGCGCCTGAATCGGTGAACATGGTGTAAGGGTCGCTCCTGAAGCACTGTGCCTGAATCAGTGAACATGGTGAAGGGATCCTCCTGAAGCACTGCGCCTGAATCGGTGAACATGGTGTAAGGGATCCTCCTGAAGCACTGTGCCTGAATCGGTGAACATGGTGTAAGTGTCGCTCCTGAAGCACTGTGCCTGAATCAGTGAACATGGTGTAAGGGATTCTCCTGAAGCACTGCGCCTGAATCGGTGAACATGGTGAAGGGATCCTCCTGAAGCACTGCGCCTGAATCGGTGAACATGGTGAAGGGATCCTCCTGAAGCACTGCGCCTGAATCGGTGAACATGGTGTAAGGGATCCTCCTGAAGCACTGTGCCTGAATCGGTGAACATGGTGTAAGGGTTCCTCCTGAAGCACTGTGCCTGAAACGGAGAACATGGTGTAAGGGTCGCTCCTGAGGCACTGTGCCTGAATCGGTGAACATGGTGTAAGGGATCCTCCTGAAGCACTGTGCCTGAATCGGTGAACATGGTGTAAGGGATCCTCCTGAAGCACTGTGCCTGAATCGGTGAACATGGTGAAAGGGTCGCTCCTGAAGCACTGTGCCTGAATCGGTGAACATGGTGTAAGGGATCCTCCTGAAGCACTGCGCCTGAATTGGTGAACATGGTGTAAGGGTTCCTCCTGAAGCACTGTGCCTGAATCGGTGAACATGGTGTAGGGGTTCCTCCTGAAGCACTGTGCCTGAATCAGTGAACATGGTGTAAGGGTCACTCCTGAAGCACTGTGCCTGAATCGATGAACATGGTGTAAGTGTCGCTCCTGAAGCACTGTGCCTGAATCGGTGAACATGGTGTAAGAGTTGCTCCTGAAGCACTGAGCCTGAATCGGTGAACATGGTGTAAGTGATCCTCCTGAAGCACTGTGCCTGAATCGGTGAACATGGTGTAAGGGTCTTTCCTGAAGCACTGTGCCTGAATCAGTGAACATGGTGTAAGGGATCCTCCTGAAGCACTGTGCCTGAATCAGTGAACATGGTGTAAGGGTCACTCCTGAAGCAATGTGCCTGAATCGGTGAACATGGTGTAAGGGTTCCTCCTGAAGCACTGTGCCTGAATCGGTGAACATGGTGTAAGGGTCTATCCTGAAGCTCTGTGCCTGAATCGGTGAACATGGTGTAAGGGTCGCTCCTGAATCACTGTGCCTGAATCGGTGAACATGGTGTAAGGGTCGCTCCTGAAGCACTGTGCCTGAATTGGTGAACATGGTGTAAGGGTTCCTCCTGAAGCACTGTGCCTGAATCGGTGAACATGTTGTAAGGTATCATCCTGAAGCACTGTGCCTGAATCGGTGAACATGGTGTAAGGGTTGCTCCTGAAGCACTGTGCCTGAATCGGTGAACATGGTGTAAGGGTTCCTCCTGAAGCCTGTGCCTGAATCGGTGAACATGGTGTAAGGGTTGCTCCTGAATCACTGTGCCTGAATCGGTGAACATGGTGTAAGGGTCCCACCTGAAGCACAGTGCCTGAATCGGTGAACAGTGTGTAAGGGATTCTCCTGAAGCACTGTGCCTGAATCGGTGAACATGGTGTAAGGGTTCCTCCTGAAGCACTGTGCCTGAATCGCTGAACATGGTGTAATGGTTCCTCCTGAAGCACTGTGCCTGAATCGGTGAACATGGTGTAAGGGTCGCTCCTGATGCACTGTGCCTGAATCGGTGAACATGGTGCAAGGGTCGCTAGTGAAGCACTGTGCCTGAATCGGTGAAGATGGTGTAAGGGTCGCTCCTGATGCACTGTGTCTGAGTCGGTGAACATTGTGTAAGGGTCGCTCCTGAAGCACTGTGCCTGAATCGGTGAACATGGTGTAAGTGATCCTCCTGAAGCACTGTGCCTGAATCGGTGAACATGGTGTAAGGGTTGCTCCTGAAGCACTGTGCCTGAATCGGTGAACATGGTGTTAGGGGGACTCCTGAAGCACTGTGCCTTAATCGGTGAACATGGTGTAATGGTTCCTCCTGAAGCACTGTGCCTGAATCAGTGAACATGGTGTAAGGGATCCTCCTGAAGCACTGTGCCTGAATCGGTGAACATGGTGTAAGGGTTGCTCCTGAAGCACTGTGCCTGAATCGGTGAACATGGTGTAAGGGTTGCTCCTGCGGCACTGTGCCTGAATCGGTGAACATGGTGTAAGGGATCCTCCTGAAGCACTGTGCCTGAATCGGTGAATATGGTGTAAGGGTTGATCCTGAAGCACTGTGCCTGAATCGATGAACATGGTGTAAGGGTCGCTCCTGAAGCACTGTGCCTGAATCGGTGAACATGGTGTAAGGGTTGATCCTGAAGAACTGTGCCTGAATCGGTGAACATGGTGTAAGGGTTGCTCCTGAAGCACTGTGCCTGAATCGATGAACATGGTGTAAGGGTCGCTCCTGAAGCACTATGCCTGAATCGGTGAACATGGTGTAAGGGTTGCTCCTGAAGCACTGTGCCTGAATCGGTGAACATGGTGTAAGGGTCTCTCCTGAAGAACTGTGCCTGAATCAGTGAACATGGTGTAAGGGATCCTCCTGAAGCACTGTGCCTGAATCAGTGAACATGGTGTAAGGGATCCTCCTGAAGCACTGTGCCTGAATCGGTGAACATGGTGTAAGGGTTGCTCCTGAAGCACTGTGCCTGAATCGGTGAACATGGTGTAAGGGTCGCTCCTGAAGCACTGTGCCTGAATCGGTGAACATGGTGTAAGGGATCCTCCTGAAGCACTGTGCCTGAATCGGTGAACATGGTGTAAGGGTTGCTCCTGAAGCACTGTGCCTGAATCGATGAACATGGTGTAAGGGTCGCTCCTGAAGCACTGTGCCTGAATCGGTGAACATGGTGTAAGGGTTGCTCCTGAAGCACTGTGCCTGAATCGGTGAACATGGTGTAAGGGTCTCTCCTGAAGCACTGTGCCTGAATCAGTGAACATGGTGTAAGGGATCCTCCTGAAGCACTGTGCCTGAATCAGTGAACATTGTGTAAGGGATCCTCCTGAAGCACTGTGCCTGAATCGGTGAACATGGTGTAAGGGTTGCTCCTGAAGCACTGTGCCTGAATCGGTGAACATGGTGTAAGGGTCGCTCCTGAAGCACTGTGCCTGAATCGGTGATCATGGTGTAAGGGATCCTCCTGAAGCATTGTGCCTGAATCGGTGAACATGGTGTAAGTGTTGATCCTGAAGCACTGTGCCTGAATCGGTGAACATGGTGTAAGAGTTGCTCCTGAAGCACTGTGCCTGAATCGGTGAACATGGTGTAAGGGTTGCTCCTGAAGCACTGTGCCTGAATCGGTGAACATGGTGTAAGGGTCGCTCCTGAAGCACTGTGCCTGAATCGGTGAACATGGTGTAAGGGATCCTCCTGAAGCACTGTGCCTGAATCGGTGAACATGGTGTAAGGGTTGATCCTGAAGCACTGTGCCTGAATCGGTGAACATGGTGTCAGAGTTGCTCCTGAAGCACTGTGCCTGAATCGGTGAACATGGTGTAAGGGATCCTCCTGAAGCACTGTGCCTGAATCGGTGAACATGGTGTAAGGGTCGCTCCTGAAGCACTGTGCCTGAATCGGTGAACATGGTGTAAGGGTTGCTCCTGAAGCACTGTGCCTGAATCGGTGAACATGGTGTAAGGGTCGCTCCTGAACCACTGTGCCTGAATCGGTGAACATGGTGTAAGGGTCTCTCCTGAAGCACTGTGCCTGAATCGGTGAACATGGTGTAAGGGTCGCTCCTGAACCACTGTGCCTGAATCGGTGAACATGGTGTAAGGGTCGCTCCTGAACCACTGTGCCTGAATCGGTGAACATGGTGTAAGGTCTCTCCTGAAGCACTGTGCCTGAATCGGTGAACATAGTTCAAGGGATCCTACTGAAGCACTGTGCCTGAATCGGTGAACATGGTGTAAGGGATCCTACTGAAGCACTGTGCCTGAATCGGTGAACATAGTGTAAGGGATCCTACTGAAGCACTGTGCCTGAATCGGTAAACATGGTGTAAGGGTTGCTCCTGAAGCACTGTGCCTGAATCGGTGAACATGGTGTAAGGGTCGCTCCTGAACCACTGTGCCTGAATCGGTGAACATGGTGTAAGTGATCCTCCTGAAGCACTGTGCCTGAATCGGTGAACATGGTGTAAGGGTCGCTCCTGAACCACTGTGCCTGAATTGGTAAACATGGTGTAAGGGTCGCTCCTGAAGCACTGTGCCTGAATCAGTGAACATGGTGTAAGGGATCCTCCTGAAGCACTGTGCCTGAATCGGTGAACATGTTGTAAGGGTTCCTCCTGAAGCACTGTGCCTGAATCGGTGAACATGGTGTAAGGGTTGCTCCTGAAGCACTGTGCCTGAATCGGTGAACATGGTGTAAGGGTCGCTCCTGAAGCACTGTGCCTGAATCGGTGAACATGGTGTAAGGGATCCTCCTGAAGCACTGTGCCTGAATCGGTGAAAATGGTGTAAGGGTTGCTCCTGAAGCACTGTGCCTGAATCGATGAACATGGTGTAAGGGTCGCTCCTGAAGCTCTGTGCCTGAATCGGTGAACATGGTGTAAGGGTTGCTCCTGAAGCACTGTGCCTGAATCGGTGCACATGGTGTAAGGGTCTCTCCTGAAGCACTGTGCCTGAATCAGTGAACATGGTGTAAGGGATCCTCCTGAAGCACTGTGCCTGAATCAGTGAACATGGTGTAAGGGATCCTCCTGAAGCACTGTGCCTGAATCGGTGAACATGGTGTAAGGGTCGCTCCTGAAGCACTGTGCCTGAATCGGTGAACATGGTGTAAGGGTTGATCCTGAAGAACTGAGCCTGAATCGGTGAACATGGTGTAAGGGTTGCTCCTGAAGCACTGTGCCTGAATCGATGAACATGGTGTAAGGGTCGCTCCTGAAGCACTGTGCCTGAATCGGTGAACATGGTGTAAGGGTTGATCCTGAAGAACTGTGCCTGAATCGATGAACATGGTGTAAGGGTTGCTCCTGAAGCACTGTGCCTGAATCGGTGAACATGGTGTAAGGGTTGCTCCTGAAGCACTGTGCCTGAATCGGTGAACATGGTGTAAGGGTCTCTCCTGAAGCACTGTGCCTGAATCAGTGAACATGGTGTAAGGGATCCTCCTGAAGCACTGTGCCTGAATCAGTGAACATGGTGTAAGGGATCCTCCTGAAGCACTGTGCCTGAATCGGTGAACATGGTGTAAGGGTTGCTCCTGAAGCACTGTGCCTGAATCGGTGAACATGGTGTAAAGGTCGCTCCTGAAGCACTGTGCCTGAATCGGTGAACATGGTGTAAGGGATCCTCCTGAAGCACTGTGCCTGAATCGCTGAACATGGTGTAAGGGTTGCTCCTGAAGCACTGTGCCTGAATCGATGAACATGGTGTAAGGGTCGCTCCTGAAGAACTGTGCCTGAATCGGTGAACATGGTGTAAGGGTTGCTCCTGAAGCACTGTGCCTGAATCGGTGAACATGGTGTAAGGGTCTCTCCTGAAGCACTGTGCCTGAATCAGTGAACATGGTGTAAGGGATCCTCCTGAAGCACTGTGCCTGAATCAGTGAACATGGTGTAAGGGATCCTCCTGAAGCACTGTGCCTGAATCGGTGAACATGGTGTAAGGGTTGCTCCTGAAGCACTGTGCCTGAATCGGTGAACATGGTGTAAGGGTCGCTCCTGAAGCACTGTGCCTGAATCGGTGAACATGGTGTAAGGGATCCTCCTGAAGCATTGTGCCTGAATCGGTGAACATGGTGTAACGGTTGATCCTGAAGCACTGTGCCTGAATCGGTGAACATGGTGTAAGGGTCGCTCCTGAAGCACTGTGCCTGAATCGATGAACATGGTGTAAGGGTCGCTCCTGAAGCTCTGTGCCTGAATCGGTGAACATGGTGTAAGGGTTGCTCCTGAAGCACTGTGCCTGAATCGGTGCACATGGTGTAAGGGTCTCTCCTGAAGCACTGTGCCTGAATCAGTGAACATGGTGTAAGGGATCCTCCTGAAGCACTGTGCCTGAATCAGTGAACACGCTGTAAGGGATCCTCCTGAAGCACTGTGCCTGAATCGGTGAACATGGTGTAAGGGTCGCTCCTGAAGCACTGTGCCTGCATCGGTGAACATGGTGTAAGGGTTGATCCTGAAGAACTGTGCCTGAATCGGTGAACATGGTGTAAGGGTTGCTCCTGAAGCACTGTGCCTGAATCGATGAACATGGTGTAAGGGTCGCTCCTGAAGCACTGTGCCTGAATCGGTGAACATGGTGTAAGGGTTGATCCTGAAGAACTGTGCCTGAATCGGTTAACATGGTGTAAGGGTTGCTCCTGAAGCACTGTGCCTGAATCGATGAACATGGTGTAAGGGTCGCTCCTGAAGCACTGTGCCTGCATCGGTGAACATGGTGTAAGGGTTGATCCTGAAGAACTGTGCCTGAATCGGTGAACATGGTGTAAGGGTTGCTCCTGAAGCACTGTGCCTGAATCGATGAACATGGTGTAAGGGTCGCTCCTGAAGCACTGTGCCTGAATCGGTGAACATGGTGTAAGGGTTGATCCTGAAGAACTGTGCCTGAATCGGTGAACATGGTGTAAGGGTTGCTCCTGAAGCACTGTGCCTGAATCGATGAACATGGTGTAAGGGTCGCTCCTGAAGCACTGTGCCTGAATCGGTGAACATGGTGTAAGGGTTGCTCCTGAAGCACTGTGCCTGAATCGGTGAACATGGTGTAAGGGTCTCTCCTGAAGCACTGTGCCTGAATCAGTGAACATGGTGTAATTGATCCTCCTGAAGCACTGTGCCTGAATCGGTGAACATGGTGTAAGGGTCGCTCCTGAACCACTGTGCCTGAATTGGTAAACATGGTGTAAGGATCGCTCCTGAAGCACTGTGCCTGAATCAGTGAACATGGTGTAAGGGATGCTCCTGAAGCACTGTGCCTGAATCGGTGAACATGTTGTAAGGGATCCTCCTGAAGCACTGTGCCTGAATCAGTGAACATTGTGTAAGGGATCCTCCTGAAGCACTGTGCCTGAATCGGTGAACATGGTGTAAGGGTTGCTCCTGAAGCACTGTGCCTGAATCGGTGAACATGGTGTAAGGGTCGCTCCTGAAGCACTGTGCCTGAATCGGTGATCATGGTGTAAGGGATCCTCCTGAAGCATTGTGCCTGAATCGGTGAACATGGTGTAAGGGTTGATCCTGAAGCACTGTGCCTGAATCGGTGAACATGGTGTAAGAGTTGCTCCTGAAGCACTGTGCCTGAATCGGTGAACATGGTGTAAGTGTTGCTCCTGAAGCACTGTGCCTGAATCGGTGAACATGGTGTAAGGGTCGCTCCTGAAGCACTGTGCCTGAATCGGTGAACATGGTGTAAGGGATCCTCCTGAAGCACTGTGCCTGAATCGGTGAACATGGTGTAAGGGTTGATCCTGAAGCACTGTGCCTGAATCGGTGAACATGGTGTCAGAGTTGCTCCTGAAGCACTGTGCCTGAATCGGTGAACATGGTGTAAGGGATCCTCCTGAAGCACTGTGCCTGAATCGGTGAACATGGTGTAAGGGTCGCTCCTGAAGCACTGTGCCTGAATCGGTGAACATGGTGTAAGGGTTGCTCCTGAAGCACTGTGCCTGAATCGGTGAACATGGTGTAAGGGTCGCTCCTGAACCACTGTGCCTGAATCGGTGAACATGGTGTAAGGGTCTCTCCTGAAGCACTGTGCCTGAATCGGTGAACATGGTGTAAGGGTCGTTCCTGAACCACTGTGCCTGAATCGGTGAACATGGTGTAAGGGTCGCTCCTGAACCACTGTGCCTGAATCGGTGAACATGGTGTAAGGTCTCTCCTGAAGCACTGTGCCTGAATCGGTGAACATAGTTCAAGGGATCCTACTGAAGCACTGTGCCTGAATCGGTGAACATGGTGTAAGGGATCCTACTGAAGCACTGTGCCTGAATCGGTGAACATAGTGTCAGGGATCCTACTGAAGCACTGTGCCTGAATCGGTAAACATGGTGTAAGGGTTGCTCCTGAAGCACTGTGCCTGAATCGGTGAACATGGTGTAAGGGTCGCTCCTGAACCACTGTGCCTGAATCGGTGAACATGGTGTAAGTGATCCTCCTGAAGCACTGTGCCTGAATCGGTGAACATGGTGTAAGGGTCGCTCCTGAACCACTGTGCCTGAATTGGTAAACATGGTGTAAGGGTCGCTCCTGAAGCACTGTGCCTGAATCAGTGAACATGGTGTAAGGGATCCTCCTGAAGCACTGTGCCTGAATCGGTGAACATGTTGTAAGGGTTCCTCCTGAAGCACTGTGCCTGAATCGGTGAACATGGTGTAAGGGTTGCTCCTGAAGCACTGTGCCTGAATCGGTGAACATGGTGTAAGGGTCGCTCCTGAAGCACTGTGCCTGAATCGGTGAACATGGTGTAAGGGATCCTCCTGAAGCACTGTGCCTGAATCGGTGAAAATGGTGTAAGGGTTGCTCCTGAAGCACTGTGCCTGAATCGATGAACATGGTGTAAGGGTCGCTCCTGAAGCTCTGTGCCTGAATCGGTGAACATGGTGTAAGGGTTGCTCCTGAAGCACTGTGCCTGAATCGGTGCACATGGTGCAAGGGTCTCTCCTGAAGCACTGTGCCTGAATCAGTGAACATGGTGTAAGGGATCCTCCTGAAGCACTGTGCCTGAATCAGTGAACATGGTGTAAGGGATCCTCCTGAAGCACTGTGCCTGAATCGGTGAACATGGTGTAAGGGTCGCTCCTGAAGCACTGTGCCTGAATCGGTGAACATGGTGTAAGGGTTGATCCTGAAGAACTGTGCCTGAATCGGTGAACATGGTGTAAGGGTTGCTCCTGAAGCACTGTGCCTGAATCGATGAACATGGTGTAAGGGTCGCTCCTGAAGCACTGTGCCTGAATCGGTGAACATGGTGTAAGGGTTGATCCTGAAGAACTGTGCCTGAATCGATGAACATGGTGTAAGGGTTGCTCCTGAAGCACTGTGCCTGAATCGGTGAACATGGTGTAAGGGTTGCTCCTGAAGCACTGTGCCTGAATCGGTGAACATGGTGTAAGGGTCTCTCCTGAAGCACTGTGCCTGAATCAGTGAACATGGTGTAAGGGATCCTCCTGAAGCACTGTGCCTGAATCAGTGAACATGGTGTAAGGGATCCTCCTGAAGCACTGTGCCTGAATCGGTGAACATGGTGTAAGGGTTGCTCCTGAAGCACTGTGCCTGAATCGGTGAACATGGTGTAAAGGTCGCTCCTGAAGCACTGTGCCTGAATCGGTGAACATGGTGTAAGGGATCCTCCTGAAGCACTGTGCCTGAATCGGTGAACATGGTGTAAGGGTTGCTCCTGAAGCACTGTGCCTGAATCGATGAACATGGTGTAAGGGTCGCTCCTGAAGCACTGTGCCTGAATCGGTGAACATGGTGTAAGGGTTGCTCCTGAAGCACTGTGCCTGAATCGGTGAACATGGTGTAAGGGTCTCTCCTGAAGCACTGTGCCTGAATCAGTGAACATGGTGTAAGGGATCCTCCTGAAGCATTGTGCCTGAATCGGTGAACATGGTGTAACGGTTGATCCTGAAGCACTGTGCCTGAATCGGTGAACATGGTGTAAGGGTTGCTCCTGAAGCACTGTGCCTGAATCGATGAACATGGTGTAAGGGTCGCTCCTGAAGCTCTGTGCCTGAATCGGTGAACATGGTGTAAGGGTTGCTCCTGAAGCACTGTGCCTGAATCGGTGCACATGGTGTAAGGGTCTCTCCTGAAGCACTGTGCCTGAATGAGTGAACATGGTGTAAGGGATCCTCCTGAAGCACTGTGCCTGAATCAGTGAACACGCTGTAAGGGATCCTCCTGAAGCACTGTGCCTGAATCGGTGAACATGGTGTAAGGGTCGCTCCTGAAGCACTGTGCCTGCATCGGTGAACATGGTGTAAGGGTTGATCCTGAAGAACTGTGCCTGAATCGGTGAACATGGTGTAAGGGTTGCTCCTGAAGCACTGTGCCTGAATCGATGAACATGGTGTAAGGGTCGCTCCTGAAGCACTGTGCCTGAATCGGTGAACATGGTGTAAGGGTTGATCCTGAAGAACTGTGCCTGAATCGGTGAACATGGTGTAAGGGTTGCTCCTGAAGCACTGTGCCTGAATCGATGAACATGGTGTAAGGGTCGCTCCTGAAGCACTGTGCCTGCATCGGTGAACATGGTGTAAGGGTTGATCCTGAAGAACTGTGCCTGAATCGGTGAACATGGTGTAAGGGTTGCTCCTGAAGCACTGTGCCTGAATCGATGAACATGGTGTAAGGGTCGCTCCTGAAGCACTGTGCCTGAATCGGTGAACATGGTGTAAGGGTTGATCCTGAAGAACTGTGCCTGAATCGGTGAACATGGTGTAAGGGTTGCTCCTGAAGCACTGTGCCTGAATCGATGAACATGGTGTAAGGGTCGCTCCTGAAGCACTGTGCCTGAATCGGTGAACATGGTGTAAGGGTTGCTCCTGAAGCACTGTGCCTGAATCGGTGAACATGGTGTAAGGGTCTCTCCTGAAGCACTGTGCCTGAATCAGTGAACATGGTGTAAGTGATCCTCCTGAAGCACTGTGCCTGAATCGGTGAACATGGTGTAAGGGTCGCTCCTGAACCACTGTGCCTGAATTGGTAAACATGGTGTAAGGGTCGCTCCTGAAGCACTGTGCCTGAATCGGTGAACATGGTGTAAGGGTTGCTCCTGAAGCACTGTGCCTGAATCGGTGAACATGGTGTAAGGGTCTCTCCTGAAGCACTGTGCCTGAATCAGTGAACATGGTGTAAGGGATCCTCCTGAAGCATTGTGCCTGAATCGGTGAACATGGTGTAACGGTTGATCCTGAAGCACTGTGCCTGAATCGGTGAACATGGTGTAAGGGTTGCTCCTGAAGCACTGTGCCTGAATCGATGAACATGGTGTAAGGGTCGCTCCTGAAGCTCTGTGCCTGAATCGGTGAACATGGTGTAAGGGTTGCTCCTGAAGCACTGTGCCTGAATCGGTGCACATGGTGTAAGGGTCTCTCCTGAAGCACTGTGCCTGAATGAGTGAACATGGTGTAAGGGATCCTCCTGAAGCACTGTGCCTGAATCAGTGAACACGCTGTAAGGGATCCTCCTGAAGCACTGTGCCTGAATCGGTGAACATGGTGTAAGGGTCGCTCCTGAAGCACTGTGCCTGCATCGGTGAACATGGTGTAAGGGTTGATCCTGAAGAACTGTGCCTGAATCGGTGAACATGGTGTAAGGGTTGCTCCTGAAGCACTGTGCCTGAATCGATGAACATGGTGTAAGGGTCGCTCCTGAAGCACTGTGCCTGAATCGGTGAACATGGTGTAAGGGTTGATCCTGAAGAACTGTGCCTGAATCGGTGAACATGGTGTAAGGGTTGCTCCTGAAGCACTGTGCCTGAATCGATGAACATGGTGTAAGGGTCGCTCCTGAAGCACTGTGCCTGCATCGGTGAACATGGTGTAAGGGTTGATCCTGAAGAACTGTGCCTGAATCGGTGAACATGGTGTAAGGGTTGCTCCTGAAGCACTGTGCCTGAATCGATGAACATGGTGTAAGGGTCGCTCCTGAAGCACTGTGCCTGAATCGGTGAACATGGTGTAAGGGTTGATCCTGAAGAACTGTGCCTGAATCGGTGAACATGGTGTAAGGGTTGCTCCTGAAGCACTGTGCCTGAATCGATGAACATGGTGTAAGGGTCGCTCCTGAAGCACTGTGCCTGAATCGGTGAACATGGTGTAAGGGTTGCTCCTGAAGCACTGTGCCTGAATCGGTGAACATGGTGTAAGGGTCTCTCCTGAAGCACTGTGCCTGAATCAGTGAACATGGTGTAAGTGATCCTCCTGAAGCACTGTGCCTGAATCGGTGAACATGGTGTAAGGGTCGCTCCTGAACCACTGTGCCTGAATTGGTAAACATGGTGTAAGGGTCGCTCCTGAAGCACTGTGCCTGAATCGATGAACATGGTGTAAGGGTCGCTCCTGAAGCTCTGTGCCTGAATCGGTGAACATGGTGTAAGGGTTGCTCCTGAAGCACTGTGCCTGAATCGGTGCACATGGTGTAAGGGTCTCTCCTGAAGCACTGTGCCTGAATCAGTGAACATGGTGTAAGGGATCCTCCTGAAGCACTGTGCCTGAATCAGTGAACACGCTGTAAGGGATCCTCCTGAAGCACTGTGCCTGAATCGGTGAACATGGTGTAAGGGTCGCTCCTGAAGCACTGTGCCTGCATCGGTGAACATGGTGTAAGGGTTGATCCTGAAGAACTGTGCCTGAATCGGTGAACATGGTGTAAGTGTTGCTCCTGAAGCACTGTGCCTGAATCGATGAACATGGTGTAAGGGTCGCTCCTGAAGCACTGTGCCTGAATCGGTGAACATGGTGTAAGGGTTGATCCTGAAGAACTGTGCCTGAATCGGTGAACATGGTGTAAGGGTTGCTCCTGAAGCACTGTGCCTGAATCGATGAACATGGTGTAAGGGTCGCTCCTGAAGCACTGTGCCTGCATCGGTGAACATGGTGTAAGGGTTGATCCTGAAGAACTGTGCCTGAATCGGTGAACATGGTGTAAGGGTTGCTCCTGAAGCACTGTGCCTGAATCGATGAACATGGTGTAAGGGTCGCTCCTGAAGCACTGTGCCTGAATCGGTGAACATGGTGTAAGGGTTGATCCTGAAGAACTGTGCCTGAATCGGTGAACATGGTGTAAGGGTTGCTCCTGAAGCACTGTGCCTGAATCGATGAACATGGTGTAAGGGTCGCTCCTGAAGCACTGTGCCTGAATCGGTGAACATGGTGTAAGGGTTGCTCCTGAAGCACTGTGCCTGAATCGGTGAACATGGTGTAAGGGTCTCTCCTGAAGCACTGTGCCTGAATCAGTGAACATGGTGTAAGTGATCCTCCTGAAGCACTGTGCCTGAATCGGTGAACATGGTGTAAGGGTCGCTCCTGAACCACTGTGCCTGAATTGGTAAACATGGTGTAAGGGTCGCTCCTGAAGCACTGTGCCTGAATCAGTGAACATGGTGTAAGGGATGCTCCTGAAGCACTGTGCCTGAATCGGTGAACATGTTGTAAGGGATCCTCCTGAAGCACTGTGCCTGAATCAGTGAACATTGTGTAAGGGATCCTCCTGAAGCACTGTGCCTGAATCGGTGAACATGGTGTAAGGGTTGCTCCTGAAGCACTGTGCCTGAATCGGTGAACATGGTGTAAGGGTCGCTCCTGAAGCACTGTGCCTGAATCGGTGATCATGGTGTAAGGGATCCTCCTGAAGCATTGTGCCTGAATCGGTGAACATGGTGTAAGGGTTGATCCTGAAGCACTGTGCCTGAATCGGTGAACATGGTGTAAGAGTTGCTCCTGAAGCACTGTGCCTGAATCGGTGAACATGGTGTAAGTGTTGCTCCTGAAGCACTGTGCCTGAATCGGTGAACATGGTGTAAGGGTCGCTCCTGAAGCACTGTGCCTGAATCGGTGAACATGGTGTAAGGGATCCTCCTGAAGCACTGTGCCTGAATCGGTGAACATGGTGTAAGGGTTGATCCTGAAGCACTGTGCCTGAATCGGTGAACATGGTGTCAGAGTTGCTCCTGAAGCACTGTGCCTGAATCGGTGAACATGGTGTAAGGGATCCTCCTGAAGCACTGTGCCTGAATCGGTGAACATGGTGTAAGGGTCGCTCCTGAAGCACTGTGCCTGAATCGGTGAACATGGTGTAAGGGTTGCTCCTGAAGCACTGTGCCTGAATCGGTGAACATGGTGTAAGGGTCGCTCCTGAACCACTGTGCCTGAATCGGTGAACATGGTGTAAGGGTCTCTCCTGAAGCACTGTGCCTGAATCGGTGAACATGGTGTAAGGGTCGCTCCTGAACCACTGTGCCTGAATCGGTGAACATGGTGTAAGGGTCGCTCCTGAACCACTGTGCCTGAATCGGTGAACATGGTGTAAGGTCTCTCCTGAAGCACTGTGCCTGAATCGGTGAACATAGTTCAAGGGATCCTACTGAAGCACTGTGCCTGAATCGGTGAACATGGTGTAAGGGATCCTACTGAAGCACTGTGCCTGAATCGGTGAACATAGTGTAAGGGATCCTACTGAAGCACTGTGCCTGAATCGGTAAACATGGTGTAAGGGTTGCTCCTGAAGCACTGTGCCTGAATTGGTGAAAATGGTGTAAGGGTCGCTCCTGAACCACTGTGCCTGAATCGGTGAACATGGTGTAAGTGATCCTCCTGAAGCACTGTGCCTGAATCGGTGAACATGGTGTAAGGGTCGCTCCTGAACCACTGTGCCTGAATTGGTAAACATGGTGTAAGGGTCGCTCCTGAAGCACTGTGCCTGAATCAGTGAACATGGTGTAAGGGATCCTCCTGAAGCACTGTGCCTGAATCGGTGAACATGTTGTAAGGGTTCCTCCTGAAGCACTGTGCCTGAATCGGTGAACATGGTGTAAGGGTTGCTCCTGAAGCACTGTGCCTGAATCGGTGAACATGGTGTAAGGGTCGCTCCTGAAGCACTGTGCCTGAATCGGTGAACATGGTGTAAGGGATCCTCCTGAAGCATTGTGCCTGAATCTGTGAAAATGGTGTAAGGGTTGCTCCTGAAGCACTGTGCCTGAATCGATGAACATGGTGTAAGGGTCGCTCCTGAAGCTCTGTGCCTGAATCGGTGAACATGGTGTAAGGGTTGCTCCTGAAGCACTGTGCCTGAATCGGTGCACATGGTGTAAGGGTCTCTCCTGAAGCACTGTGCCTGAATCAGTGAACATGGTGTAAGGGATCCTCCTGAAGCACTGTGCCTGAATCAGTGAACATGGTGTAAGGGATCCTCCTGAAGCACTGTGCCTGAATCGGTGAACATGGTGTAAGGGTCGCTCCTGAAGCACTGTGCCTGAATCGGTGAACATGGTGTAAGGGTTGATCCTGAAGAACTGTGCCTGAATCGGTGAACATGGTGTAAGGGTTGCTCCTGAAGCACTGTGCCTGAATCGATGAACATGGTGTAAGGGTCGCTCCTGAAGCACTGTGCCTGAATCGGTGAACATGGTGTAAGGGTTGATCCTGAAGAACTGTGCCTGAATCGATGAACATGGTGTAAGGGTTGCTCCTGAAGCACTGTGCCTGAATCGGTGAACATGGTGTAAGGGTTGCTCCTGAAGCACTGTGCCTGAATCGGTGAACATGGTGTAAGGGTCTCTCCTGAAGCACTGTGCCTGAATCAGTGAACATGGTGTAAGGGATCCTCCTGAAGCACTGTGCCTGAATCAGTGAACATGGTGTAAGGGATCCTCCTGAAGCACTGTGCCTGAATCGGTGAACATGGTGTAAGGGTTGCTCCTGAAGCACTGTGCCTGAATCGGTGAACATGGTGTAAAGGTCGCTCCTGAAGCACTGTGCCTGAATCGGTGAACATGGTGTAAGGGATCCTCCTGAAGCACTGTGCCTGAATCGGTGAACATGGTGTAAGGGTTGCTCCTGAAGCACTCTGCCTGAATCGATGAACATGGTGTAAGGGTCGCTCCTGAAGCACTGTGCCTGAATCGGTGAACATGGTGTAAGGGTTGCTCCTGAAGCACTGTGCCTGAATCGGTGAACATGGTGTAAGGGTCTCTCCTGAAGCACTGTGCCTGAATCAGTGAACATGGTGTAAGGGATCCTCCTGAAGCACTGTGCCTGAATCAGTGAACATGGTGTAAGGGATCCTCCTGAAGCACTGTGCCTGAATCGGTGAACATGGTGTAAGGGTTGCTCCTGAAGCACTGTGCCTGAATCGGTGAACATGGTGTAAGGGTCGCTCCTGAAGCACTGTGCCTGAATCGGTGAACATGGTGTAAGGGATCCTCCTGAAGCATTGTGCCTGAATCGGTGAACATGGTGTAACGGTTGATCCTGAAGCACTGTGCCTGAATCGGTGAACATGGTGTAAGGGTTGCTCCTGAAGCACTGTGCCTGAATCGATGAACATGGTGTAAGGGTCGCTCCTGAAGCTCTGTGCCTGAATCGGTGAACATGGTGTAAGGGTTGCTCCTGAAGCACTGTGCCTGAATCGGTGCACATGGTGTAAGGGTCTCTCCTGAAGCACTGTGCCTGAATGAGTGAACATGGTGTAAGGGATCCTCCTGAAGCACTGTGCCTGAATCAGTGAACACGCTGTAAGGGATCCTCCTGAAGCACTGTGCCTGAATCGGTGAACATGGTGTAAGGGTCGCTCCTGAAGCACTGTGCCTGCATCGGTGAACATGGTGTAAGGGTTGATCCTGAAGAACTGTGCCTGAATCGGTGAACATGGTGTAAGGGTTGCTCCTGAAGCACTGTGCCTGAATCGATGAACATGGTGTAAGGGTCGCTCCTGAAGCACTGTGCCTGCATCGGTGAACATGGTGTAAGGGTTGATCCTGAAGAACTGTGCCTGAATCGGTGAACATGGTGTAAGGGTTGCTCCTGAAGCACTGTGCCTGAATCGATGAACATGGTGTAAGGGTCGCTCCTGAAGCACTGTGCCTGAATCGGTGAACATGGTGTAAGGGTTGATCCTGAAGAACTGTGCCTGAATCGGTGAACATGGTGTAAGGGTTGCTCCTGAAGCACTGTGCCTGAATCGATGAACATGGTGTAAGGGTCGCTCCTGAAGCACTGTGCCTGAATCGGTGAACATGGTGTAAGGGTTGCTCCTGAAGCACTGTGCCTGAATCGGTGAACATGGTGTAAGGGTCTCTCCTGAAGCACTGTGCCTGAATCAGTGAACATGGTGTAAGTGATCCTCCTGAAGCACTGTGCCTGAATCGGTGAACATGGTGTAAGGGTCGCTCCTGAACCACTGTGCCTGAATTGGTAAACATGGTGTAAGGGTCGCTCCTGAAGCACTGTGCCTGAATCAGTGAACATGGTGTAAGGGATGCTCCTGAAGCACTGTGCCTGAATCGGTGAACATGTTGTAAGGGTTCCTCCTGAAGCACTGTGCCTGAATCGGTGAACATGGTGTAAGGGTTGCTCCTGAAGCACTGTGCCTGAATCGGTGAACATGGTGTAAGGGTCGCTCCTGAAGCACTGTGCCTGAATCGGTGAACATGGTGTAAGGGATCCTCCTGAAGCACTGTGCCTGAATCGGTGAAAATGGTGTAAGGGTTGCTCCTGAAGCACTGTGCCTGAATCGATGAACATGGTGTAAGGGTCGCTCCTGAAGCTCTGTGCCTGAATCGGTGAACATGGTGTAAGGGTTGCTCCTGAAGCACTGTGCCTGAATCGGTGCACATGGTGTAAGGGTCTCTCCTGAAGCACTGTGCCTGAATCAGTGAACATGGTGTAAGGGATCCTCCTGAAGCACTGTGCCTGAATCAGTGAACATGGTGTAAGGGATCCTCCTGAAGCACTGTGCCTGAATCGGTGAACATGGTGTAAGGGTCGCTCCTGAAGCACTGTGCCTGAATCGGTGAACATGGTGTAAGGGTCGCTCCTGAAGCACTGTGCCTGAATCGGTGAACATGGTGTAAGGGATCCTCCTGAAGCACTGTGCCTGAATCGGTGAAAATGGTGTAAGGGTTGCTCCTGAAGCACTGTGCCTGAATCGATGAACATGGTGTAAGGGTCGCTCCTGAAGCTCTGTGCCTGAATCGGTGAACATGGTGTAAGGGTTGCTCCTGAAGCACTGTGCCTGAATCGGTGCACATGGTGTAAGGGTCTCTCCTGAAGCACTGTGCCTGAATCAGTGAACATGGTGTAAGGGATCCTCCTGAAGCACTGTGCCTGAATCAGTGAACATGGTGTAAGGGATCCTCCTGAAGCACTGTGCCTGAATCGGTGAACATGGTGTAAGGGTCGCTCCTGAAGCACTGTGCCTGAATCGGTGAACATGGTGTAAGGGTTGATCCTGAAGAACTGTGCCTGAATCGGTGAACATGGTGTAAGGGTTGCTCCTGAAGCACTGTGCCTGATTCGGTGAACATGGTGTAAGGGTCTCTCCTGAAGCACTGTGCCTGAATCAGTGAACATGGTGTAAGGGATCCTCCTGAAGCACTGTGCCTGAATCAGTGAACATGGTGTAAGGGATCCTCCTGAAGCACTGTGCCTGAATCAGTGAACATGGTGTAAGGGATCCTCCTGAAGCACTGTGCCTGAATCGGTGAACATTGTGTAAGGGTCGCTCCTGAAGCACTGTGCCTGAATCGGTGAACATGGTGTAAGGGTTGATCCTGAAGAACTGTGCCTGAATCGGTGAACATGGTGTAAGGGTTGCTCCTGAAGCACTGTGCCTGAATCGATGAACATGGTGTAAGGGTCGCTCCTGAAGCACTGTGCCTGAATCGGTGAACATGGTGTAAGGGTTGATCCTGAAGAACTGTGCCTGAATCGATGAACATGGTGTAAGGGTTGCTCCTGAAGCACTGTGCCTGAATCGGTGAACATGGTGTAAGGGTTGCTCCTGAAGCACTGTGCCTGAATCGGTGAACATGGTGTAAGGGTCTCTCCTGAAGCACTGTGCCTGAATCAGTGAACATGGTGTAAGGGATCCTCCTGAAGCACTGTGCCTGAATCAGTGAACATGGTGTAAGGGATCCTCCTGAAGCACTGTGCCTGAATCGGTGAACATGGTGTAAGGGTTGCTCCTGAAGCACTGTGCCTCAATCGGTGAACATGGTGTAAAGGTCGCTCCTGAAGCACTGTGCCTGAATCGGTGAACATGGTGTAAGGGATCCTCCTGAAGCACTGTGCCTGAATCGGTGAACATGGTGTAAGGGTTGCTCCTGAAGCACTGTGCCTGAATCGATGAACATGGTGTAAGGGTCGCTCCTGAAGCACTGTGCCTGAATCGGTGAACATAGTGTAAGGGATCCTACTGAAGCACTGTGCCTGAATCGGTGAACATGGTGTAAGGGTTGCTCCTGAAGCACTGTGCCTGAATCGGTGAACATGGTGTAAGGGTCGCTCCTGAACCACTGTGCCTGAATCGGTGAACATGGTGTAAATGATCCTCCTGAAGCACTGTGCCTGAATCGGTGAACATGGTGTAAGGGTCGCTCCTGAATCACTGTGCCTGAATCGGTAAACATGGTGTAAGGGTCGCTCCTGAAGCACTGTGCCTGAATCAGTGAACATGGTGTAAGGGATCCTCCTGAAGCACTGTGCCTGAATCGGTGAACATGTTGTAAGGGTTCCTCCTGAAGCACTGTGCCTGAATCGGTGAACATGGTGTATGGGTTGCTCCTGAAGCACTGTGCCTGAATCGGTGAACATGGTGTAAGGGTTGCTCCTGAAGCACTGTGCCTGAATCAGTGAACATGGTGTAAGGGTTGCTTCTGAAGCACTGTGCCTGAATCGGTGAACATGGTGTAAGGGTCCCACCTGAAGCACAGTGCCTGAATCGGTGAACATGGTGTAAGGGTTGCTCCTGAAGCACTGTGCCTGAATCGGTGATCATGGTGTAAGGGATCCTCCTGAAGCACTGTGCCTGAATCGGTGAACATGGTGTAAGGGATCCTCATGAAGCACTGTGCCTGAATCGGTGAACATGGTGTAAGGGTTGCTCCTGAAGCACTGTGCCTGAATCGGTGAACGTGGTGTAAGTGTTGCTCCTGAAGCACTGTGCCTGAATCAGTGAACATGGTGTAAGGGTTGCTCCTGAAGCACTGTGCCTGAATCGGTGAACATGGTGTAAGGGTCCCACCTGAAGCACAGTGCCTGAATCGGTGAACATGGTGTAAGGGATCCTCATGAAGCACTGTGCCTGAATCGGTGAACATGGTGTAAGGGTCGCTCCTGAAGCACTGTGCCTGAATCGGTGAACATGGTGTAAGGGATCCTCCTGAAGCACTGTGCCTGAATCGGTGAACATGGTGTAAGGGTTGCTCCTGAAGCACTGTGCCTGAATCGGTGAACATGGTGTAAGGGTTGCTCCTGAAGCACTGTGCCTGAATCAGTGAACATGGTGTAAGGGTTGCTCCTGAAGCACTGTGCCTGAATCGGTGAACATGGTGTAAGGGATCCTCCTGAAGCACTGTGCCTGAATCGGTGAACATGGTGTAAGGGTTGCTCCTGAAGCACTGTGCCTGAATCGGTGAACATGGTGTAAGGGATCCTCCTGAAGCACTGTGCCTGAATCGGTGAACATGGTGTAAGGGTTGCTCCTGAAGCACTGTGCCTGAATCGGTGAACATGGTGTAAGGGTTGCTCCTGAAGCACTGTGCCTGAATCAGTGAACATGGTGTAAGGGTTGCTCCTGAAGCACTGTGCCTGAATCGGTGAACATGGTGTAAGGGTCCCACCTGAAGCACAGTGCCTGAATCGGTGAACATGGTGTAAGGGCCGCTCCTGATGCACTGTGTCTGAATCGGTGAACATGGTGTAAGGGTCGCTCCTGAAGCACTGTGCCTGAATCGGTGAACATGGTGCAAGGGTCGCTAGTGAAGCACTGTGCCTGAATCGCTGAAGATGGTGTAAGGGCCGCTCCTGATGCACTGTGTCTGCATCGGTGAACATTGTGTAAGGGTCGCTCCTGAAGCACTGTGCCTGAATCGGTGAACATGGTGTAAGGGATCCTCCTGAAGCACTGTGCCTGAATCGGTGAACATGGTGTAAGGGTCGCCCCTGAAGCACTGTGCCTGAATCGGTGAACATGGTGTAAGGGTTCCTCCTGAAGCACTGTGCCTGAATCGGTGAACATGGTGTAAGGGCCGCTCCTGATGCACTGTGTCTGAATCGGTGAACATGGTGTAAATGATCCTCCTGAAGCACTGTGCCTGAATCGGTGAACATGGTGTAAGGGTTCCTCCTGAAGCACTGTGCCTGAATCGGTGAACATGGTGTAAGGGTCGCTCCTGAAGCACATGCCTGAATCGGTGAACATGGTGTAAGGGATCCTCCTGAAGCACTGTGCCTGAATCGGTGAACATGGTGTAAGGGATCCTCCTGAAGCACTGTGCCTGAATCGGTGAACATGGTGTAAGGGTTGCTCCTGAAGCACTGTGCCTGAATCGGTGAACATGGTGTAAGGGATCCTCCTGAAGCACTGTGCCTGAATCGGTGAACATGGTGTAAGGGATCCTCCTGAGGCACTGTGCCTGAATCGGTGAACATGGTGTAAGGGTCCCTCCTGAAGCACTGTGCCTGAATCGGTGAACATGGTGTAAGGGTTCCTCCTGAAGCACTGTGCCTGAATCGGTGAACATGGTGTAAGGGATCCTCCTGAAGCACTGTGCCTGAATCGGTGAACATGGTGTAAGGGATCCTCCTGAAGCACTGTGCCTGAATCGGTGAACATGGTGTAAGGGATCCTCCTGAAGCACTGTGCCTGAATCGGTGAACATGGTGTAAGGGATCCTCCTGAAGCACTGTGCCTGAATCGGTGAACATGGTGTAAGGGATCCTCCTGAAGCACTGTGCCTGAATCGGTGAACATGGTGTAAGGGTCGCTCCTGAACCACTGTGCCTGAATCGGTGAACATGGTGTACGGGATCCTCCTGAAGCACTGTGCCTGAATCAGTGAACATGGTGTAAGGGATCCTCCTGAAGCTCTGTGCCTGAATCAGTGAACATGGTGTAAGGGATCCTCCTGAAGCACTGTGCCTGAATCGGTGAACATGGTGTAAGGGTTGCTCCTGAAGCACTGTGCCTGAATCGGTGAACATGGTGTAAGGGTCGCTCCTGAAGCACTGTGCCTGAATCGGTGAACATGGTGTAAGGGATCCTCCTGAAGCACTGTGCCTGAATCGGTGAACATGGTGTAAGGGTTGATCCTGAAGCACTGTGCCTGAATCGGTGAACATGGTGTAAGAGTTGCTCCTGAAGCACTGTGCCTGAATCGGTGAACATGGTGTAAGGGATCCTCCTGAAGCACTGTGCCTGAATCGGTGAACATGGTGTAAGGGTCGCTCCTGAAGCACTGTGCCTGAATCGGTGAACATGGTGTAAGGGTTCCTCCTGAAGCACTGTGCCTGAATCGGTGAACATGGTGTAAGGGTCGCTCCTGAACCACTGTGCCTGAATCGGTGAACATGGTGTAAGGGTCTCTCCTGAAGCACTGTGCCTGAATCGGTGAACATGGTGTAAGGGTCGCTCCTGAACCACTGTGCCTGAATCGGTGAACATGGTGTAAGGGTCGCTCCTGAACCACTGTGCCTGAATCGGTGAACATGGTGTAAGGGTCTCTCCTGAAGCACTGTGCCTGAATCGGTGAACATAGTGTAAGGGATCCTACTGAAGCACTGTGCCTGAATCGGTGAACATGGTTTAAGGGTTCCTACTGAAGCACTGTGCCTGAATCGGTGAACATAGTGTAAGGGATCCTACTGAAGCACTGTGCCTGAATCGGTGAACATGGTGTAAGGGTTGCTCCTGAAGCACTGTGCCTGAATCGGTGAACATGGTGTAAGGGTCGCTCCTGAACCACTGTGCCTGAATCGGTGAACATGGTGTAAGTGATCCTCCTGAAGCACTGTGCCTGAATCGGTGAACATGGTGTAAGGGTCGCTCCTGAACCACTGTGCCTGAATCGGTAAACATGGTGTAAGGGTCGCTCCTGAAGCACTGTGCCTGAATCAGTGAACATGGTGTAAGGGATCCTCCTGAAGCACTGTGCCTGAATCGGTGAACATGTTGTAAGGGTTCCTCCTGAAGCACTGTGCCTGAATCGGTGAACATGGTGTATGGGTTGCTCCTGAAGCACTGTGCCTGAATCGGTGAACATGGTGTAAGGGTTGCTCCTGAAGCACTGTGCCTGAATCAGTGAACATGGTGTAAGGGTTGCTCCTGAAGCACTGTGCCTGAATCGGTGAACATGGTGTAAGGGTCCCACCTGAAGCACAGTGCCTGAATCGGTGAACATGGTGTAAGGGTTGCTCCTGAAGCACTGTGCCTGAATCAGTGATCATGGTGTAAGGGATCCTCCTGAAGCACTGTGCCTGAATCGGTGAACATGGTGTAAGGGATCCTCATGAAGCACTGTGCCTGAATCGGTGAACATGGTATAAGGGTTGCTCCTGAAGCACTGTGCCTGAATCGGTGAACATGGTGTAAGTGTTGCTCCTGAAGCACTGTGCCTGAATCAGTGAACATGGTGTAAGGGTTGCTCCTGAAGCACTGTGCCTGAATCGGTGAACATGGTGTAAGGGTTCCACCTGAAGCACAGTGCCTGAATCGGTGAACACGGTGTAAGGGATCCTCATGAAGCACTGTGCCTGAATCGGTGAACATGGTGTAAGGGTCGCTCCTGAAGCACTGTGCCTGAATCGGTGAACATGGTGTAAGGGATCCTCCTGAAGCACTGTGCCTGAATCGGTGAACATGGTGTAAGGGTTGCTCCTGAAGCACTGTGCCTGAATCGGTGAACATGGTGTAAGGGTTGCTCCTGAAGCACTGTGCCTGAATCAGTGAACATGGTGTAAGGGTTGCTCCTGAAGCACTGTGCCTGAATCGGTGAACATGGTGTAAGGGATCCTCCTGAAGCACTGTGCCTGAATCGGTGAACATGGTGTAAGGGTTCCTCCTGAAGCACTGTGCCTGAATCGGTGAACATGGTGTAAGGGATCCTCCTGAAGCACTGTGCCTGAATCGGTGAACATGGTGTAAGGGTTGCTCCTGAAGCACTGTGCCTGAATCGGTGAACATGGTGTAAGGGTTGCTCCTGAAGCACTGTGCCTGAATCAGTGAACATGGTGTAAGGGTTGCTCCTGAAGCACTCTGCCTGAATCGGTGAACATGGTGTAAGGGTCCCACCTGAAGCACAGTGCCTGAATCGGTGAACATGGTGTAAGGGCCGCTCCTGATGCACTGTGTCTGAATCGGTGAACATGGTGTAAGGGTCGCTCCTGAAGCACTGTGCCTGAATCGGTGAACATGGTGCAAGGGTCGCTAGTGAAGCACTGTGCCTGAATCGCTGAAGATGGTGTAAGGGCCGCTCCTGATGCACTGTGTCTGAATCGGTGAACATTGTGTAAGGGTCGCTCCTGAAGCACTGTGCCTGAATCGGTGAACATGGTGTAAGGGATCCTCCTGAAGCACTGTGCCTGAATCGGTGAACATGGTGTAAGGGTCGCCCCTGAAGCACTGTGCCTGAATCGGTGAACATGGTGTAAGGGTTCCTCCTGAAGCACTGTGCCTGAATCGGTGAACATGGTGTAAGGGCCGCTCCTGATGCACTGTGTCTGAATCGGTGAACATGGTGTAAATGATCCTCCTGAAGCACTGTGCCTGAATCGGTGAACATGGTGTAAGGGTTCCTCCTGAAGCACTGTGCCTGAATCGGTGAACATGGTGTAAGGGTCGCTCCTGAAGCACAGTGCCTGAATCGGTGAGCATGGTGTAAGGGATCCTCCTGAAGCACTGTGCCTGAATCGGTGAACATGGTGTAAGGGATCCTCCTGAAGCACTGTGCCTGAATCGGTGAACATGGTGTAAGGGTTGCTCCTGAAGCACTGTGCCTGAATCGGTGAACATGGTGTAAGGGATCCTCCTGAAGCACTGTGCCTGAATCGGTGAACATGGTGTAAGGGTTGCTCCTGAAGCACTGTGCCTGAATCGGTGAACATGGTGTAAGGGTTGCTCCTGAAGCACTGTGCCTGAATCAGTGAACATGGTGTAAGGGTTGCTCCTGAAGCACTGTGCCTGAATCGGTGAACATGGTCTAAGGGTCCCACCTGAAGCACAGTGCCTGAATCGGTGAACATGGTGTAAGGGCCGCTCCTGATGCACTGTGTCTGAATCGGTGAACATGGTGTAAGGGTCGCTCCTGAAGCACTGTGCCTGAATCGGTGAACATGGTGCAAGGGTCGCTAGTGAAGCACTGTGCCTGAATCGCTGAAGATGGTGTAAGGGCCGCTCCTGATGCACTGTGTCTGAATCGGTGAACATTGTGTTAGGGTCGCTCCTGAAGCACTGTGCCTGAATCGGTCAACATGGTGTAAGGGATCCTCCTGAAGCACTGTGCCTGAATCGGTGAACATGGTGTAAGGGTCGCCCCTGAAGCACTGTGCCTGAATCGGTGAACATGGTGTAAGGGTTCCTCCTGAAGCACTGTGCCTGAATCGGTGAACATGGTGTAAGGGCCGCTCCTGATGCACTGTGTCTGAATCGGTGAACATGGTGTAAATGATCCTCCTGAAGCACTGTGCCTGAATCGGTGAACATGGTGTAAGGGTTCCTCCTGAAGCACTGTGCCTGAATCGGTGAACATGGTGTAAGGGTCGCTCCTGAAGCACAGTGCCTGAATCGGTGAACATGGTGTAAGGGATCCTCCTGAAGCACTGTGCCTGAATCGGTGAACATGGTGTAAGGGATCCTCCTGAAGCACTGTGCCTGAATCGGTGAACATGGTGTAAGGGTCCCTCCTGAAGCACTGTGCCTGAATCGGTGAACATGGTGTAAGGGTTCCTCCTGAAGCACTGTGCCTGAATCGGTGAACATGGTGTAAGGGATCCTCCTGAAGCACTGTGCCTGAATCGGTGAACATGGTGTAAGTGATCCTCCTGAAGCACTGTGCCTGAATCGGTGAACATGGTGTAAGGGTTCCTCCTGAAGCACTGTGCCTGAATCGGTGAACATGGTGTAAGGGATCCTCCTGAAGCACTGTGCCTGAATCTGTGAACATGGTGTAAGGGATCCTCCTGAAGCACTGTGCCTGAATCGGTGAACATGGTGTAAGGGTTCCTCCTGAAGCACTGTGCCTGAATCGGTGAATATGGTGTAAGGGATCCTCCTGAGGCACTGTGCCTGAATCGGTGAACATGGTGTAAGGGATCCTCCTGAGGCACTGTGCCTGAATCGGTGAACATTGTGTAAGGGTCCCTCCTGAAGCACTGTGCCTGAATCGGTGAACATGGTGTAAGGGTTCCTCCTGAAGCACTGTGCCTGAATCGGTGAACATGGTGTAAGGGATCCTCCTGAAGCACTGTGCCTGAATCGGTGAACATGGTGTAAGGGATCCTCCTGAAGCACTGTGCCTGAATCGGTGAACATGGTGTAAGGGATCCTCCTGAAGCACTGTGCCTGAATCGGTGAACATGGTGTAAGGGTTGCTCCTGAAGCACTGTGCCTGAATCGGTGAACATGGTGTAAGGGATCCTCCTGAAGCACTGTGCCTGAATCGGTGAACATGGTGTAAGGGATCCCCCTGAAGCACTGTGCCTGAATCGGTGAACATGGTGTACTGGTTCCTACTGTTTGTTTATTTAGTGCCCCTTTTAAAAAAGTTCTGCAGTTACATTTTGATCTATGGATGATTGATGGACATGTCACTTTAAGACAAGTAGTCTCGAAGCATGCCTGTACCTTTAACTCAAACAGAAGAATCCGGAAGGCTTTGGCTGGTTTAAACTGGTGATTGCAGACTGGCCGGCCTCAGTGAGGACTCGGTTTGATTGATTGGCTGGTGGTAGGTGAATTGGCCCAAAAGGCTTTGCTCTGCCCGGTAACAGGTGGTGATTAGATGTGATCCCACTGATATGTTTTACAGAGTCCCAAGGCTTGCGTTTTGGTTTCAGTTTTGATTCTGGCATTCCGATGCAGAGATCCAACTTACTCCCCCCCCAAAAACATCCAGTTAATCCTCTCCAGAAGGCCACTGTGGGGGCTGACTCTCTCTCTCTCTCTCTCCAGCAAGTCTCAGGGTGGTGTTCTCTTGAGATTGCAGAGACCTGAGGACAAACCACGAGCTGAAAGCAAAGAGTGATCGGAAATAAAGGCTCTCTCCGGAAAGATAGAGGCCTGAATGTGAGCCTTGAGCTGAAGGCCCAGACTGATGTGAAATGAGGCGTCTCTCCAGAAAGCCTGCCACCTGTGAGGACTGTATTTCCTAATCTGTGGTGCCCCTGAATGAATGACTCTACAAAGAAGACCTTTACCAGCTGACAACCAGAGACTTTAATCAGCGAGGTTGCTGTAAGAAAGGGTGCTAAAGAACCACCATCGGAAGCAAAGTCTCTTACTTTGAAACTTTCATCCTTATTATTTCACATCCCTTACCCCCCCCCCCCCCCCCCCCATGTGTTTGTCTGTCTTGTATGTGTGGGTAGAGGGTGGGGCAGTTAAAGTGGATATTGATGTGTTGGGTGTTCTGGATCACAAACAGGTCACCAACACTGGAAGTGGTGCAACTCTATTTTATTATAAGGTTAACTATATTAACATACTTGAACTGTGGGTAAATGCAAGACCAGCTTTAACTGTTGACCCTTGCCTAGTCCTAACCAGGTGATGCACTCAGCGCATGGTGAATGTCGGTGTTGCAGGCTGTGAGCTCTGTGCTCCGAGCTAGCTGCTACTAGAATGAGCGGGAACTCTCCTGTCCCCTGTCTTTATAGTGCGTGTGCTCTCACTGGTGATTGGCTGCGGTGTTGTGTGTGTTGATTGGTCCGACTGCATGTCCATCAGTGTGTGTGTCTGCACCATGATATACTGGTGGATATTATGACAGATATTAGGTATTAGCTTGCCATTAACCAGTTGTATTTGCTGCACATCTCATTATAGTTCTTGTTATAAACAGTAATGGTGTTTAAATTTACAAACCTGGTGACTGTAATTATTGGGCAGCCAAGGGCCAAAGACTTTGGGTCTTTTTCGAAGAATTATTGGTTAATTCACTTGCGTTGTGACTGCGGGGCATGTGGAGCTGGTATTGACCGCGCACTAGCCCAGGGGGGAGTAACAATGGGTAACACCCTCAGCCCTCGACCCCGGAGGGGCAAACCCTTCCCCATCACTAAATGTCTGTGTGACCCACCCCCCACACTATCCAGGCAAGGGGGGGGGGGGGGTCCTGCCCCGCCCACACCCATTCTCGCTGGCATTGGGGTATCGCCCCCCCCTCCAATGTGAGCTACCACACTAAGGGGTAGCAGAGCGCCCCCTCCCCCCACTTCTAAGGCCATCCCCCCTTTTAGCACGTCCTTTCAGGTCCCCCTTTTCAGGCCCCCCCCTCCCACCCCCATTCACCCGTGATTCACCCGCCGCTGCACCTGGGGAACCTGGGTGTTCAGTGCTGGTGCACACAAACGTGGACCAGGCATCACTGTGCCTGGGGGTTGTCCCTCACACCATTGGAGACCCCAGAGTAGTTGGGGCCAGGGCAGGGTGGCGCTCTCCCTGGCACCTGTGCACCGTGACACTGCCAGGGTTCCAGGGGCACTGCCAGGGTGCCAGACTGGCAGGGTGAGGGTGCCCAGGTGCTAGGTTGGCACTGCCAGGGGTCTGGCCAATTAGAGGGGAGGGGTACGGGGATGTCCGAGCGAGGTGATTCTCGCCACTGCAGCCACCGTGGAAAACCTCGCTCCGCACGCCCAACAGGCTGGAATCCGCTGAATCATGCCCCAGGGATGATCGCTGTTGGTGGAGGTCAGTACTGATTCTCACCTGCCTCACGGTGCGTCGGTGGAGCCAGTGAATCCCGGAATCCGGGAGACTCCGGTCTCGAGCGCTCTGAGCCCGAAGACTCACTTAAAGACGTGAGTCTGGTTCACAGCCAGTGAGGCCGTGATCCAGACCGTGTTGGGCATCGTGGACCAGGAGCATCGTGCCACCTTTACCCGGCGTAAACCCTGTACAGGGGCTCTTCCTCAATTGTGCCGGGCACAACACGGGGGCAGAATCCCGCCCAGGAATTTTGACAGCACAGCAAGAGTCCATTCGGCCCATCGTGCCAGCACCGGCCATCAAGCACCTGTCGCTTTTCATCCCATTTACCAGCACTTGGCCGACAGCCTTGTTTTCTGTGACGTTTCAAGCTCTCATCTAAATACTTCTTAAAGTTGTGAGGGTTCCCGCCTCTACCACCCTCTCAGGCAGCGAGTTCCAGATTCCCACCATACTCTGGGTGAAAACGTTTTTCCTCAAATCCCCACTAAATCTCCTACCCCTTACCTTAAATCTGTGCCCCCTGGTTATTGACTCCTCCGCTAAGGGGAAAAGTACCTTCCTATCTGTGGTGAATGTATAGTGCTAATAATTCCCCAGTGCATTGTATCATGTTCTGCTGTAGTGTTACGTTATTAACCCCTGTGGCCTCCGCCTATGGGCCATTGTGTGGCTTCACCCACAGGGGATATGTTGGGGCATGTACGGGCTCCGCCCATGGCTCCTCCCCTTAAGAGGAAGTATAAAGAGCAGCTGACCTGCGGGCCGTCCTCAGTGTTGTACCGGTCGCAGGCAGGCACTGTTCTAAGCTGATTAAATCTACGGTTTACTTCTCCTTGTGTCTCTGAGTGAATTGATGGTCGCATCACTATCCACCATATCTATATCCCTTATAATTTCATACACCTCAATCCGGTTTCCCCTCAGCCTTCCCTGCTCCAGGGAAAACAACCCCAGCCTAACCAGTCTCTCTCCATAGCTGAAACGCTCCAGCCCAGGCAACATCCTGGTGAATCTCCTCTGCAGCCCCTCTCCAGTGCAATCACATCCTTCCTATAGTGTGGTGACCAGAACTGCACCCAGTGCTCCAGCTGTGACCTCACCAGCGTTTTACACAGCTCCATCAGACCCTCCCTGCTCTTATACTCTGTGCCTCGGCTAATGAGGGCCTTCTTGGCTACCTTATCTACCTGTCCAGTTGCCTCTCTGGGCGTGAATCAGACCAGTCACAGAAACAATCTTCGTCCGTCACCCTCTGCCCCCTGCCAATAATCCAGTTTTGGATCCAATTTGCCAAGTTGCCCTGGATCCCAGGGGCTCTGACCTTGTTCAGCAGTCTCCTGTGCGAGGACCTTGTCAAAAACCTTACTGAAGTAGGGCAGAGTATAAAAGAAGAGATAATGGAAGCTCTCCAGAAAGGCGCAGTGCTAATCATGGGGGATTTTAATTCCCCCCAGTAGACTGGAAAAATCAAATGGATAAAAGTAGATGAGGAGTTCATAGAATATTTTCAAGATCGTTTCTCAGAGCAGCAGCACGGTGGCACAGTGGCTAGCACTGCCGCCTCACAGCTCTAGGGTCCCAGGTTCAATTCCGGCCTCGGGTGACTGTGCGAAGTCTGCACGTTCTCCCCGTGTGTGCGTGGGTTTCCTCCGGGTGCTCCGGTTTCCTCCCACAGTCCAAAGACATGCGGGTTTGGTGGATTGGCCATGATAAAATTGTCCCTTAGTGTCCAAAAGGTTAGGTGGGGTTACGGGGATAGGGTGGAGGCCTGGGTTTAAGTAGGGTGCACTTTCCATGGGCCGGTGCAGACTCGATGGGCCGAATGGCCTCCTTCTGCACTGTAAGCTCTATTCTGCATGTTATGGAGCCAACGAGACAGCAGACCTGGTATTGTGCAATGAGATAGGATTAATTGATAACCTCAGGCTGAAGATTCCCCTAGGTAGCAGCAATTATCTTATGATTGAGATTTACATTCAGTTTGAGGAAGAGAGTGCGGCAATTTTAGGCTTAAATAGGGCAATTATGAGGGCAATGAAAGCAGAACTAGCTCACGTGAATTGGCCTTAGGGGATCAATGGAGATTCAGTGGCAGACATTTCAGAGAATATTTTGGAAGGCCCAGAATAGACACATTCCAGTGACAAAGCCAATTCCAAGCAGATGGCCCATCCCGTGTGGTTAACTAAAAAGATTAAAGACAGTATCAAACTGAAAGAAAAAGCATAGAATTGGGTAAAGGTGTGTGGTAGGTCAGGAGATTGGATAGAATAGAAAGAAAAGCAAAGAATGAGAAAACGATAGTTAAGAATGGAGGAATTGGAGTATGAGACAGAAATAAACTCAGTGACGATGGTCAAACATGGTGTCATGTTCAAATGCACTGTTTATTGAGATGTTTGCCTTGCACTTACTTTGTATTTTAATATGGCAGGCAAAGTGTTACACAGCACCATCCACAGCAGCAACTGTGATATGTGAGTTTTGAGAAGAGGGCTGGCTGTAGGAGAATTAAAAGTGTCTCACAGCCAATGAAGTACGTGTAGTCACTGCTGCAACGTAGGAACGGCAGCACTACATTTGCACACAGCAAGATCCCACACACAGCACTGTGACAATGACCAGGTGGTGATGTTAACCGGCCATTAACTCTCACACGGATTTTCAAATTGTGCAGCTGGATCTTGTGCACCAAAGGAAAGAGACAGATTTAATGTCTCATCCAAAAGATGAAAGTACTCCGCAATGTTCCACAGGACAACCAGGAATGGTCAGTCTGGATTATGGGCTCAATGCTTTGGGGTGTAAACAAACAGAAGGGAAACTATCCAGGTCCACACTAGGAAACATCACAGACAAAGAATCATATTGAAGTAGAGGAACTCTGTATGGAGTAAAGCTCCCTCTACACTGTCCCCATCGAACACTCCCAGGACAGGTACAGCACGGGGTTAGATACAGAGTAAAGCCCCCTCGAAACTGTCCCCATCAAACATTCCCAGGACAGGTACAGCACGGGGTTAGATACAGAGTAAAGCTCCCTTGACACTGTCCCCATCAAACACTCCCAGGACAGGTACAGCACGGGGTTAGATACAGAGTAAATCTCCCTCTACACTGTCCCCATCAAACACTCCCAGGACAGCTACAGCATGGGGTTAGATACAGAGTAAAGCTCCCTCTACACTGTCCTCATCAAACACTCCCAGGTCAGGTACAGCATGGGGTTAGATACAGAGTAAAGCTCCTTCTACACTGTCCCCATCAAACACTCCCAGGACAGGTACAGCACAGCGTTAGATACAGAGTAAATCTGCCTCTACACTGTCCCCATCAAACACTCCCAGGACAGGTACAGCACAGCGTTAGATACAGAGTAAATCTGCCTCTACACTGTCCCCATCAAACACTCCCAGGACAGGTACAGCACTGCGTTAGATACAGAGTAAATCTGCCTCTACACTGTCCCCATCAAACACTCCCAGGACAGGTACAGCACGGGGTTAGATACAGAGTAAAGCTCCCTCTACACTGTCCCCAGCAAACACTCCCAGGACAGGTACAGCACGGGGTTAGATACAGAGTGATGCTCCCTCTACACTGTCCCCATCAAACACTCCCAGGACAGGTACAGCACGGGGTTAGATACAGAGTAAAGCTCCCTCTACACTGCCCCCTCACTCCCAGGAGAGGTACAACACGGGGTTAGATACAGAGTAAAGCTCCCTCTACACTGTCCCCAGCAAACACTCCCAGGACAGGTACAGCACGGGGTTAGATACAGAGTGATCCTCCCTCTACACTGTCCCCATCAAACACTCCCAGGACAGGTACAGCACGGGGTTAGATACAGAGTAAAGCTCCCTCTACACTGCCCCCTCACTCCCAGGAGAGGTACAACACGGGGTTAGATACAGAGTAAAGCTCCCTCTACACTGTCCCCATCAAACACTCCCAGGACAGATACAGCACGGGGTTAGATACAGAGTAAAGCTCCCTCTACACTGCCCCCTCACTCACAGGAGAGGTACAGCACGGGGTTAGATACAGAGTAAAGCTCCCTCTACACTGTCCCCAGCAAACACTCCCAGGACAGGTACAGCACGGGGTTAGATACAGAGTGATGCTCCCTCTACACTGTCCCCATCAAACACTCCCAGGACAGGTACAGCACGGGGTTAGATACAGAGTAAAGCTTCCTCTACACTGTCCCCATCAAACACTCCCAGGACAGGTACAGCACGGCGTTAGATACAGAGTAAATCTGCCTCTACACTGTCCCCATCAAACACTCCCAGGACAGGTACAGCACGGGGTTAGATACAGAGTAAACTCCCTCTACACTGTCCCCATCAAACACTCCCAGGACAGGTACAGCACGGGGTTAGATACAGAGTAAAGCTCCCTCTACACTGGCCCCATCAAACACTCCCAGGACAGGTACAGCATGGGGTTAGATACAGAGTAATGCTCCCTCGACACTGTCCCCATCAAACACTCCCACGACAGGAACAGCACGGGGTTAGATACAGAGTAAAGCTCCCTCTACACTGTCCCATCAAACACTCCCAGGACAGGTACAGCATGGGGTTAGATACAGAGTAATGCTCCCTCGACACTGTCCCCATCAAACACTCCCACGACAGGTACAGCACGGGGTTAGATACAGAGTAAAGCTCCCTCTTCACTGTCCCCATCAAACACTCCCAGGACACGTACAGCACGGGGTTAGATACAGAGTAAAGCTCCCTCTACACTGTCCCCATCAAACACTCCCAGGACAGGTACAACATGGGGTTAGATACAGAGTAAAGCTCCCTCTACACTGTCCCATCAAACACTCCCAGGACAGGTACAGCTCGGGGTTAGATACAGAGTAAAGCTCCCTCGACACTGTCCCCATCAAACACTCCCAGGACAGGTACAGCACGGGGTTAGATACAGAGTAAAGCTCCCTCTACACTGCCCCCTCACTACCAGGAGAGGTACAGCACGGGGTTAGATACAGAGTAAAGCTCCCTCTACACTGTCCCCATCAAACACTCCCAGGACAGGTACAGCACGGGGTTAGATACAGAGTAAAGCTCCCTCTACACTGCCCCCTCACTCACAGGAGCGGTACAGCACGGGGTTAGATACAGAGTAAAGCTCCCTCTACACTGTCCCCAGCAAACACTCCCAGGACAGGTACAGCACGGGGTTAGATACAGAGTGATGCTCCCTCTACACTGTCCCCATCAAACACTCCCAGGACAGGTACAGCACGGGGTTAGATACAGAGTAAAACCCCCTCTACACTGTCCCCATCAAACACTCCCAGGACAGGCACAGCACGGGGTTAGATACAGAGTAAATCTGCCTCTACACTGTCCCCATCAAACACTCCCAGGACAGGTACAGCACGGGGTTAGATACAGAGTAAACTCCCTCTACACTGTCCCCATCAAACACTCCCAGGACAGGTACAGCACGGGGTTAGATACAGAGTAAAGCTCCCTCTACACTGGCCCCATCAAACACTCCCAGGACAGGTACAGCACGGTGTTAGATACAGAGTTAAGCTCCCTCTACACTGTCCCCATCAAACACTCCCAGGACAGGTACAGCACGGGGTTAGATACAAAGTAAAGCTCCCTCTACACTTGCACCATCAAACACTCCCAGGACAGGTACAGCACGGGGTTAGATACAGAGTAAAGCTCCCTCTACACTGTCCCATCAAACACTCCCAGGACAGGTGCAGCACAGGGCAGCTTAATGGGCAGCACGGTAGCATTGTGGATAGCACAAATGCTTCACAGCTCCAGGGTCCCAGGTTCGATTCCGGCTTGGGTCACTGTCTGTGCGGATTCTGCACATCCTCCCCGTGTGTGCGTGGGTTTCCTCCGGGTGCTCCGGTTTCCTCCCACAGTCCAAAGATGTGCGGGTTAGGTGGATTGGCCATGCTAAATTGCCCATAGTGTCCAAAATTGCCCTTAGTGTTGGGTGGGGTTGCTGGGTTATGGGGATAGGGTGGAGGTGTGGACCTTGGGTAGGGTGCTCATTCCAAGAGCCGGTGCAGACTCGA
Source organism: Scyliorhinus torazame (assembly GCF_047496885.1). Taxonomy (NCBI): domain Eukaryota; kingdom Metazoa; phylum Chordata; class Chondrichthyes; order Carcharhiniformes; family Scyliorhinidae; genus Scyliorhinus; species Scyliorhinus torazame. The sequence continues at coordinate 353,857,875 of NC_092709.1, read as the reverse complement.
TGGGCCGAATGGCCTCCTTCTGCACTGTAAATTCTATGAACTATGAACTGAGCACGGGGTTAGATACAGAGTAAAGCCCCCTCTACACTGTCCCCATCAAACACTCCCAGGACAGGTACAGCACGGGGTAAGATACAGAGTAAAGCTCCCTCTACACTGTCCCCATTAAACACTCCCAGGACAGGTACAACACGGGGGTTAGATACAGAGTAAAGCTCCCTCTACACAGTCCCCATCAAACACTCCCAGGACAGGTACAACACGGGGTTAGATACAGAGTAAAGCTCCCTCTACACTGACCCATCAAACACTCCCAAGACAGGTACAGCACAGGGCGAGATACAGAGTAAAGCTCCCTCTACACTGTCTCCGTCAAACACTCCAAGGACAGGTACAGCACGGGGTGAGATACAGAGTAAAGCTCCCTCTACACTGTCTCCGTCAAACACTCCCAGGACAGGTACAGCACAGTGTTAGATACAGAGTAAAGCTCCCTCTCCACTGTCCCCATCAAACACTTCCAGGACAGGTACATTACGGGGTTTATTACAGAGTCAAGCTCACTCTACACTGTCCCCATCAAACACTCCCAGGACAGGTACAGCATGGGGTTAGGTACAGAGTAAAGCTCCCTCTACACTGTCCCCATCAAACACTCCCAGGACAGGTACAACACGGGGTTAGATACAGAGTAAAGCTCCCTCTACACTGTCCCATCAAACACTCCCAGGACAGGTACAGCACGGGGTTAGATACAGAGGAAAGCTCCCTCTACACTCTCCCCATCAAACCCTCCCAGGACAGGTACAGCACGGGGTTAGATACAGAGTAAAGCTCCCTCTACACTGTCCCATCAAACACTCCCAGGACAGGTACAGCTCGGGGTTAGATACAGAGTAAAGCTCCCTCGACACTGTCCCCATCAAACACTCCCAGGACAGGTACAGCACGGGGTTAGATACAGAGTAAAGCTCCCTCTACACTGTCCCCATCAAACACTCCCAGGACAGGTACAGCACGGGGTTAGATACAGAGTAAAGCTCCCTCTACACTGTCCCATCAAACACTCCCAGGACAGATACAGCACGGGGTTAGATACAGAGTAAAGCTCCCTCTACACTGCCCCCATCAAACACTCCCAGGACAGGTACAGCACAGGGTTAGATACAGAGTAAAGCTCCCTCTACACTGTCCCCATCAAACACCCCCAGGACAGGTACAGCACGGGATTAGATACAGAGTAAAGCTCCCTCTACACTTTCCCCATCAAACACTCCCTGGACATGTACAACACGGGGTTAGATACAGAGTAAAGCTCCCTCTACACTGTCCCATCAAACACTCCCAGGACAGGTACAGCACGGGGTGAGATACAGAGTAAAGCTCCCTCTACACTGTCTCCGTCAAACTCTCCCAGGACAGGTACAGCACAGGGTTAGATACAGAGTAAAGCTCCCTCTACACTGTCCCCATCAAACACTCCAAGGACAGGTACAGCACGGGGTTAGATACAGAGTAAAGCTCCCTCTCCACTGTCCCCATCAAACACTTCCAGGACAGGTACATTACGGGGTTTATTACAGAGTCAAGCTCCCTCTACACTGTCCCCATCAAACACTCCCAGGGCAGGTACAGCATGGGGTTAGGTACAGAGTAAAGCTCCCTCTACACTGTCCCCATCAAACACTCCCAGGACAGGTACAGCACGGGGTTAGATACAGAGTAAAGCTCCCTCTACACTGTCCCCATCAAACACCCCCAGGACAGGTACAACACGGGGTTAGATACAGAGTAAAGCTCCCTCTACACTGTCCCCATCAAACACTCCCAGGACATGTACAACACGGGGTTAGATACAGAGTAAAGCTCCCTCTACACTGTCCCATCAAACACTCCCAGGACAGGTACAACACGGGGTTAGATACAGAGTAAAGCTCCCTCTACACTGTCCCCATCAAACACTCCCAGGACAGGTACAACACGGGGTTAGATACAGAGTAAAGCTCCCTCGACACTGTCCCATCAAACACTCCCAGGACAGGTACAGCACGGGGTTAGATACAGAGTAAAGCTCCCTCTACACTCTCCCCATCAAACACTCCCAGGACAGTTACAGCACGGGGTTAGATACAGAGTAATGCTCCCTCTACACTGTCCCATCAAACACTCCCAGGACAGGTACAGCTCGTGGTTAGATACAGAGTAAAGCTCCCTCTACACTGTCCCCATCAAACACTCCCAGGACAGGTACAGCACGGGGTTAGATACAGAGTAAAGCTCCCTCTACACTGTCCCATCAAACACTCCCAGACAGATACAGCACGGGGTTAGATACAGAGTAAAGCTCCCTCTACACTGCCCCCATCAAACAATCCCAGGACAGGTCCAGCACAGGGTTAGATACAGAGTAAAGCTCCCTCTACACTGTCCCCATCAAACACCCCCAGGACAGGTACAGCACGGGATTAGATACAGAGTAAAGCTCCCTCTACACTGTCCCCATCAAACACTCCCAGGACAGGTACAGCACAGGGCGAGATACAGAGTAAAGCTCCCTCTACACTGTCTCCGTCAAACACTCCAAGGACAGGTACAGCACGTGGTGAGATACAGAGTAAAGCTCCCTCTACACTGTCTCCGTCAAACACTCCCAGGACAGGTACAGCACAGGGTTAGATACAGAGTAAAGCTCCCTCTCCACTGTCCCCATCAAAAACTTCCAGGACAGGTACATTACGGGGTTTATTACAGAGTCAAGCTCCCTCTACACTGTCCCCATCAAACACTCCCAGGACAGGTACAGCATGGGGTTAGGTACAGAGTAAAGCTCCCTCTACACTGTCCCCATCAAACACTCCCAGGACAGGTACAGCACGGAGTTAGATACAGAGTAAAGCTCCCTCTACACTGTCCCATCAAACACTCCCAGGACAGGTACAACACGGGGTTAGATACAGAGTAAAGCTCCCTCTACACTGTCCCCATCAAACACTCCCAGGACAGGTACAACACGGGATTAGATACAGAGTAAAGCTCCCTCTACACTGTCCCATCAAACACTCCCAGGACAGGTACAGCACGGGGTTAGATACAGAGTAAAGCTCCCTCTACACTCTCCCCATCAAACCCTCCCAGGACAGGTACAGCACGGGGTTAGATACAGAGTAAAGCTCCCTCTACACTGTCCCATCAAACACTCCCAGGACAGGTACAGCTCGGGGTTAGATACAGAGTAAAGCTCCCTCGACACTGTCCCCATCAAACACTCCCAGGACAGGTACAGCACGGGGTTAGATACAGAGTAAAGCTCCCTCTACACTGTCCCCATCAAACACTCCCAGGACAGGTACAGCACGGGGTTAGATACAGAGTAAAGCTCCCTCTACACTGTCCCATCAAACACTCCCAGGACAGATACAGCACGGGGTTAGATACAGAGTAAAGCTCCCTCTACACTGCCCCCATCAAACACTCCCAGGACAGGTACAGCACAGGGTTAGATACAGAGTAAAGCTCCCTCTACACTGTCCCTATCAAACACTCCCTGGACAGGTACAGCACGGGGTTAGATACAGAGTGATGCTCCCTCTACACTGTCCCCATCAAACACTCCCAGGACAGGTACAGCACGGGGTTAGATACAGAGTAAAACCCCCTCTACACTGTCCCCATCAAACACTCCCAGGACAGGCACAGCACGGGGTTAGATACAGAGTAAATCTGCCTCTACACTGTCCCCATCAAACACTCCCAGGACAGGTACAGCACGGGGTTAGATACAGAGTAAACTCCCTCTACACTGTCCCCATCAAACACTCCCAGGACAGGTACAGCACGGGGTTAGATACAGAGTAAAGCTCCCTCTACACTGGCCCCATCAAACACTCCCAGGACAGGTACAGCACGGTGTTAGATACAGAGTTAAGCTCCCTCTACACTGTCCCCATCAAACACTCCCAGGACAGGTACAGCACGGGGTTAGATACAAAGTAAAGCTCCCTCTACACTTGCCCCATCAAACACTCCCAGGACAGGTACAGCACGGGGTTAGATACAGAGTAAAGCTCCCTCTACACTGTCCCATCAAACACTCCCAGGACAGGTGCAGCACAGGGCAGCTTAATGGGCAGCACGGTAGCATTGTGGATAGCACAAATGCTTCACAGCTCCAGGGTCCCAGGTTCGATTCCGGCTTGGGTCACTGTCTGTGCGGATTCTGCACATCCTCCCCGTGTGTGCGTGGGTTTCCTCCGGGTGCTCCGGTTTCCTCCCACAGTCCAAAGATGTGCGGGTTAGGTGGATTGGCCATGCTAAATTGCCCATAGTGTCCAAAATTGCCCTTAGTGTTGGGTGGGGTTGCTGGGTTATGGGGATAGGGTGGAGGTGTGGACCTTGGGTAGGGTGCTCATTCCAAGAGCCGGTGCAGACTCGATGGGCCGAATGGCCTCCTTCTGCACTGTAAATTCTATGAACTATGAACTGAGCACGGGGTTAGATACAGAGTAAAGCCCCCTCTACACTGTCCCCATCAAACACTCCCAGGACAGGTACAGCACGGGGTAAGATACAGAGTAAAGCTCCCTCTACACTGTCCCCATTAAACACTCCCAGGACAGGTACAACACGGGGGTTAGATACAGAGTAAAGCTCCCTCTACACAGTCCCCATCAAACACTCCCAGGACAGGTACAACACGGGGTTAGATACAGAGTAAAGCTCCCTCTACACTGACCCATCAAACACTCCCAAGACAGGTACAGCACAGGGCGAGATACAGAGTAAAGCTCCCTCTACACTGTCTCCGTCAAACACTCCAAGGACAGGTACAGCACGGGGTGAGATACAGAGTAAAGCTCCCTCTACACTGTCTCCGTCAAACACTCCCAGGACAGGTACAGCACAGTGTTAGATACAGAGTAAAGCTCCCTCTCCACTGTCCCCATCAAACACTTCCAGGACAGGTACATTACGGGGTTTATTACAGAGTCAAGCTCACTCTACACTGTCCCCATCAAACACTCCCAGGACAGGTACAGCATGGGGTTAGGTACAGAGTAAAGCTCCCTCTACACTGTCCCCATCAAACACTCCCAGGACAGGTACAACACGGGGTTAGATACAGAGTAAAGCTCCCTCTACACTGTCCCATCAAACACTCCCAGGACAGGTACAGCACGGGGTTAGATACAGAGGAAAGCTCCCTCTACACTCTCCCCATCAAACCCTCCCAGGACAGGTACAGCACGGGGTTAGATACAGAGTAAAGCTCCCTCTACACTGTCCCATCAAACACTCCCAGGACAGGTACAGCTCGGGGTTAGATACAGAGTAAAGCTCCCTCGACACTGTCCCCATCAAACACTCCCAGGACAGGTACAGCACGGGGTTAGATACAGAGTAAAGCTCCCTCTACACTGTCCCCATCAAACACTCCCAGGACAGGTACAGCACGGGGTTAGATACAGAGTAAAGCTCCCTCTACACTGTCCCATCAAACACTCCCAGGACAGATACAGCACGGGGTTAGATACAGAGTAAAGCTCCCTCTACACTGCCCCCATCAAACACTCCCAGGACAGGTACAGCACAGGGTTAGATACAGAGTAAAGCTCCCTCTACACTGTCCCCATCAAACACCCCCAGGACAGGTACAGCACGGGATTAGATACAGAGTAAAGCTCCCTCTACACTTTCCCCATCAAACACTCCCTGGACATGTACAACACGGGGTTAGATACAGAGTAAAGCTCCCTCTACACTGTCCCATCAAACACTCCCAGGACAGGTACAGCACGGGGTGAGATACAGAGTAAAGCTCCCTCTACACTGTCTCCGTCAAACTCTCCCAGGACAGGTACAGCACACGGTTAGATACAGAGTAAAGCTCCCTCTACACTGTCCCCATCAAACACTCCAAGGACAGGTACAGCACGGGGTTAGATACAGAGTAAAGCTCCCTCTCCACTGTCCCCATCAAACACTTCCAGGACAGGTACATTACGGGGTTTATTACAGAGTCAAGCTCCCTCTACACTGTCCCCATCAAACACTCCCAGGGCAGGTACAGCATGGGGTTAGGTACAGAGTAAAGCTCCCTCTACACTGTCCCCATCAAACACTCCCAGGACAGGTACAGCACGGGGTTAGATACAGAGTAAAGCTCCCTCTACACTGTCCCCATCAAACACCCCCAGGACAGGTACAACACGGGGTTAGATACAGAGTAAAGCTCCCTCTACACTGTCCCCATCAAACACTCCCAGGACATGTACAACACGGGGTTAGATACAGAGTAAAGCTCCCTCTACACTGTCCCATCAAACACTCCCAGGACAGGTACAACACGGGGTTAGATACAGAGTAAAGCTCCCTCTACACTGTCCCCATCAAACACTCCCAGGACAGGTACAACACGGGGTTAGATACAGAGTAAAGCTCCCTCGACACTGTCCCATCAAACACTCCCAGGACAGGTACAGCACGGGGTTAGATACAGAGTAAAGCTCCCTCTACACTCTCCCCATCAAACCCTCCCAGGACAGGTACAGCACGGGGTTAGATACAGAGTAATGCTCCCTCTACACTGTCCCATCAAACACTCCCAGGACAGGTACAGCTCGGGGTTAGATACAGAGTAAAGCTCCCTCTACACTGTCCCCATCAAACACTCCCAGGACAGGTACAGCACGGGGTTAGATACAGAGTAAAGCTCCCTCTACACTGTCCCCATCAAACACTCCCAGGGCAGGTACAGCACGGGGTTAGATACAGAGTAAAGCTCCTGCTACACTGTCCCATCAAACACTCCCAGACAGATACAGCACGGGGTTAGATACAGAGTAAATCTCCCTCTACACTGCCCCCATCAAACAATCCCAGGACAGGTCCAGCACAGGGTTAGATACAGAGTAAAGCTCCCTCTACACTGTCCCCATCAAACACCCCCAGGACAGGTACAGCACGGGATTAGATACAGAGTAAAGCTCCCTCTACACTGTCCCCATCAAACACTCCCAGGACAGGTACAGCACAGGGCGAGATACAGAGTAAAGCTCCCTCTACACTGTCTCCGTCAAACACTCCAAGGACAGGTACAGCACGTGGTGAGATACAGAGTAAAGCTCCCTCTACACTGTCTCCGTCAAACACTCCCAGGACAGGTACAGCACAGGGTTAGATACAGAGTGAAGCTCCCTCTCCACTGTCCCCATCAAAAACTTCCAGGACAGGTACATTACGGGGTTTATTACAGAGTCAAGCTCCCTCTACACTGTCCCCATCAAACACTCCCAGGACAGGTACAGCATGGGGTTAGGTACAGAGTAAAGCTCCCTCTACACTGTCCCCATCAAACACTCCCAGGACAGGTACAGCACGGAGTTAGATACAGAGTAAAGCTCCCTCTACGCTGTCCCCATCAAACACCCCCAGGACAGGTACAACACGGGGTTAGATACAGAGTAAAGCTCCCTCTACACTGTCCCCATCAAACACTCCCAGGACAGGTACAACACGGGGTTAGATACAGAGTAAAGCTCCCTCTACACTGTCCCATCAAACACTCCCAGGACAGGTACAACACGGGGTTAGATACAGAGTAAAGCTCCCTCTACACTGTCCCCATCAAACACTCCCAGGACAGGTACAACACGGGATTAGATACAGAGTAAAGCTCCCTCTACACTGTCCCATCAAACACTCCCAGGACAGGTACAGCACGGGGTTAGATACAGAGTAAAGCTCCCTCTACACTCTCCCCATCAAACCCTCCCAGGACAGGTACAGCACGGGGTTAGATACAGAGTAAAGCTCCCTCTACACTGTCCCATCAAACACTCCCAGGACAGGTACAGCTCGGGGTTAGATACAGAGTAAAGCTCCCTCGACACTGTCCCCATCAAACACTCCCAGGACAGGTACAGCACGGGGTTAGATACAGAGTAAAGCTCCCTCTACACTGTCCCCATCAAACACTTCCAGGACAGGTACAGCACGGGGTTAGATACAGAGTAAAGCTCCCTCTACACTGTCCCATCAAACACTCCCAGGACAGATACAGCACGGGGTTAGATACAGAGTAAAGCTCCCTCTACACTGCCCCCATCAAACACTCCCAGGACAGGTACAGCACAGGGTTAGATACAGAGTAAAGCTCCCTCTACACTGTCCCTATCAAACACTCCCTGGACAGGTACAGCACGGGGTTAGATACAGAGTAAAGCTCTCCCTACACTGTCCCCATCAAACACTCCCAGGACAGGTACAGCACAGGGTGAGATACAGAGTAAAGCTCCCTCTACACTGTCTCCGTCAAACTCTCCCAGGACAGGTACAGCACAGGGTTAGATACAGAGTAAAGCTCCCTCTACACTGTACCCATCAAACACTCCAAGGACAGGTACAGCACGGGGTTAGATACAGAGTAAAGCTCCCTCTCCACTGTCCCCATCAAACACTTCCAGACAGATACAGCACGGGGTTAGATACAGAGTAAAGCTCCCTCTACACTGCCCCCATCAAACTCTCCCAGGACAGGTACAGCACAGGGTTAGATACAGAGTAAAGCTCCTTCTACACTGTCCCCATCAAACACCCCCAGGACAGGTACAGCACGGGATTAGATACAGAGTAAAGCTCCCTCTACACTGTCCCCATCAAACTCTCCCAGGACAGTTACAGCACAGGGCGAGATACAGAGTAAAGCTCCCTCTACACTGTCTCCGTCAAACACTCCAAGGACAGGTACAGCACAGGGTTAGATACAGAGTAAAGCTCCCTCTCCACTGTCCCCATCAAACACTTCCAGGACAGGTACATTACGGGGTTTATTACAGAGTCAAGCTCCCTCTACACTGTCCCCATCAAACACTCCCAGGACAGGTACAGCACAGTGTTAGATACAGAGTAAAGCTCCCTCTCCACTGTCCCCATCAAACACTTCCAGGACAGGTACATTACGGGGTTTATTACAGAGTCAAGCTCACTCTACACTGTCCCCATCAAACACTCCCAGGACAGGTACAGCATGGGGTTAGGTACAGAGTAAAGCTCCCTCTACACTGTCCCCATCAAACACTCCCAGGACAGGTACAACACGGGGTTAGATACAGAGTAAAGCTCCCTCTACACTGTCCCATCAAACACTCCCAGGACAGGTACAGCACGGGGTTAGATACAGAGGAAAGCTCCCTCTACACTCTCCCCATCAAACCCTCCCAGGACAGGTACAGCACGGGGTTAGATACAGAGTAAAGCTCCCTCTACACTGTCCCATCAAACACTCCCAGGACAGGTACAGCTCGTGGTTAGATACAGAGTAAAGCTCCCTCGACACTGTCCCCATCATACACTCCCAGGACAGGTACAGCACGGGGTTAGATACAGAGTAAAGCTCCCTCTACACTGTCCCCATCAAACACTCCCAGGACAGGTACAGCACGGGGTTAGATACAGAGTAAAGCTCCCTCTACACTGTCCCATCAAACACTCCCAGGACAGATACAGCACGGGGTTAGATACAGAGTAAAGCTCCCTCTACACTGCCCCCATCAAACACTCCCAGGACAGGTACAGCACAGGGTTAGATACAGAGTAAAGCTCCCTCTACACTGTCCCCATCAAACACCCCCAGGACAGGTACAGCACGGGATTAGATACAGAGTAAAGCTCCCTCTACACTTTCCCCATCAAACACTCCCTGGACATGTACAACACGGGGTTAGATACAGAGTAAAGCTCCCTCTACACTGTCCCATCAAACACTCCCAGGACAGGTACAGCACGGGGTGAGATACAGAGTAAAGCTCCCTCTACACTGTCTCCGTCAAACTCTCCCAGGACAGGTACAGCACACGGTTAGATACAGAGTAAAGCTCCCTCTACACTGTCCCCATCAAACACTCCAAGGACAGGTACAGCACGGGGTTAGATACAGAGTAAAGCTCCCTCTCCACTGTCCCCATCAAACACTTCCAGGACAGGTACATTACGGGGTTTATTACAGAGTCAAGCTCCCTCTACACTGTCCCCATCAAACACTCCCAGGGCAGGTACAGCATGGGGTTAGGTACAGAGTAAAGCTCCCTCTACACTGTCCCCATCAAACACTCCCAGGACAGGTACAGCACGGGGTTAGATACAGAGTAAAGCTCCCTCTACACTGTCCCCATCAAACACCCCCAGGACAGGTACAACACGGGGTTAGATACAGTGTAAAGCTCCCTCTACACTGTCCCCATCAAACACTCCCAGGACATGTACAACACGGGGTTAGATACAGAGTAAAGCTCCCTCTACACTGTCCCATCAAACACTCCCAGGACAGGTACAACACGGGGTTAGATACAGAGTAAAGCTCCCTCTACACTGTCCCCATCAAACACTCCCAGGACAGGTACAACACGGGGTTAGATACAGAGTAAAGCTCCCTCGACACTGTCCCATCAAACACTCCCAGGACAGGTACAGCACGGGGTTAGATACAGAGTAAAGCTCCCTCTACACTCTCCCCATCAAACCCTCCCAGGACAGGTACAGCACGGGGTTAGATACAGAGTAATGCTCCCTCTACACTGTCCCATCAAACACTCCCAGGACAGGTACAGCTCGGGGTTAGATACAGAGTAAAGCTCCCTCTACACTGTCCCCATCAAACACTCCCAGGACAGGTACAGCACGGGGTTAGATACAGAGTAAAGCTCCCTCTACACTGTCCCCATCAAACACTCCCAGGGCAGGTACAGCACGGGGTTAGATACAGAGTAAAGCTCCTGCTACACTGTCCCATCAAACACTCCCAGACAGATACAGCACGGGGTTAGATACAGAGTAAAGCTCCCTCTACACTGCCCCCATCAAACAATCCCAGGACAGGTCCAGCACAGGGTTAGATACAGAGTAAAGCTCCCTCTACACTGTCCCCATCAAACACCCCCAGGACAGGTACAGCACGGGATTAGATACAGAGTAAAGCTCCCTCTACACTGTCCCCATCAAACACTCCCAGGACAGGTACAGCACAGGGCGAGATACAGAGTAAAGCTCCCTCTACACTGTCTCCGTCAAACACTCCAAGGACAGGTACAGCACGTGGTGAGATACAGAGTAAAGCTCCCTCTACACTGTCTCCGTCAAACACTCCCAGGACAGGTACAGCACGGGGTTAGATACAGAGTAAAGCTCCCTCTACACTCTCCCCATCAAACCCTCCCAGGACAGGTACAGCACGGGGTTAGATACAGAGTAAAGCTCCCTCTACACTGTCCCATCAAACACTCCCAGGACAGGTACAGCTCGGGGTTAGATACAGAGTAAAGCTCCCTCGACACTGTCCCCATCAAACACTCCCAGGACAGGTACAGCACGGGGTTAGATACAGAGTAAAGCTCCCTCTACACTGTCCCCATCAAACACTTCCAGGACAGGTACAGCACGGGGTTAGATACAGAGTAAAGCTCCCTCTACACTGTCCCATCAAACACTCCCAGGACAGATACAGCACGGGGTTAGATACAGAGTAAAGCTCCCTCTACACTGCCCCCATCAAACACTCCCAGGACAGGTACAGCACAGGGTTAGATACAGAGTAAAGCTCCCTCTACACTGTCCCTATCAAACACTCCCTGGACAGGTACAGCACGGGGTTAGATACAGAGTAAAGCTCTCCCTACACTGTCCCCATCAAACACTCCCAGGACAGGTACAGCACAGGGTGAGATACAGAGTAAAGCTCCCTCTACACTGTCTCCGTCAAACTCTCCCAGGACAGGTACAGCACAGGGTTAGATACAGAGTAAAGCTCCCTCTACACTGTCCCCATCAAACACTCCAAGGACAGGTACAGCACGGGGTTAGATACAGAGTAAAGCTCCCTCTCCACTGTCCCCATCAAACACTTCCAGACAGATACAGCACGGGGTTAGAGACAGAGTAAAGCTCCCTCTACACTGCCCCCATCAAACTCTCCCAGGACAGGTACAGCACAGGGTTAGATACAGAGTAAAGCTCCTTCTACACTGTCCCCATCAAACACCCCCAGGACAGGTACAGCACGGGATTAGATACAGAGTAAAGCTCCCTCTACACTGTCCCCATCAAACTCTCCCAGGACAGGTACAGCACAGGGCGAGATACAGAGTAAAGCTCCCTCTACACTGTCTCCGTCAAACACTCCAAGGACAGGTACAGCACAGGGTTAGATACAGAGTAAAGCTCCCTCTCCACTGTCCCCATCAAACACTTCCAGGACAGGTACATTACGGGGTTTATTACAGAGTCAAGCTCCCTCTACACTGTCCCCATCAAACACTCCCAGGACAGGTACAGCATGGGGTTAGGTACAGAGTAAAGCTCCCTCTACACTGTCCCCATCAAACACTCCCAGGACAGGTACAGCACGGGGTTAGATACAGAGTAAAGCTCCCTCTACACTGTCCCCATCAAACACCCCCAGGACAGGTACAACACGGGGTTAGATACAGAGTAAAGCTCCCTCTACACTGTCCCCATCAAACACTCCCAGGACAGGTACAACACGGGGTTAGATACAGAGTAAAGCTCCCTCAACACTGTCCCCATCAAACACTCCCAGGACAGGTACAACACGGGATTAGATACAGAGTAAAGCTCCCTCTACACTGTCCCCATCAAACACTCCCAGGACAGGTACAGCACGGGGTTAGATACAGCGTAAAGCTCCCTCTACACTCTCCCCATCAAACCCTCCCAGGACAGGTACAGCACGGGGTTAGATACAGAGTAAAGCTCCCTCTACACTGTCCCATCAAACACTCCCAGGACAGGTACAGCTCGGGGTTAGATACAGAGTAAAGCTCCCTCGACACTGTACCCATCAAACACTCCCGGGACAGGTACAGCACGGGGTTAGATACAGAGTAAAGCTCCCTCTACACTGTCCCCATCAAACACTCCCAGGACAGGTACAGCACGGGGTTAGATACAGAGTAAAGCTCCCTCTACACTGTCCCATCAAACACTCCCAGGACAGATACAGCACGGGGTTAGATACAGAGTAAAGCTCCCTCTACACTGCCCCCATCAAACACTCCCAGGACAGGTACAGCACAGGGTTAGATACAGAGTAAAGCTCCCTCTACACTGTCCCCATCATACACCCCCAGGACAGGTACAGCACGGGATTAGATACAGAGTAAAGGTCCCTCTACACTGTCCCTATCAAACACTCCCTGGACAGGTACAGCACGGGGTTAGATACAGAGTAAAGCTCTCCCTACACTGTCCCCATCAAACACTCCCAGGACAGGTACAGCACGGGGTGAGATACAGAGTAAAGCTCCCTCTACACTGTCTCCGTCAAACTCTCCCAGGACAGGTACAGCACAGGGTTAGATACAGAGTAAAGCTCCCTCTACACTGTCCCCATCAAACACTCCCAGGACAGGTACAGCACGGGGTTAGATACAGAGTAAAGCTCCCTCTCCACTGTCCCCATCAAACACTTCCAGGACAGGTACATTACGGGGTTTATTACAGAGTCAAGCTCCCTCTACACTGTCCCCATCAAACACTCCCAGGACAGGTACAGCATGGGGTTAGGTACAGAGTAAAGCTCCCTCTACACTGTCCCCATCAAACACTCCCAGGACAGGTACAGCACGGGGTTAGATACAGAGTAAAGCTCCCTCTACACTGTCCCCATCAAACACCCCCAGGACAGGTACAACACGGGGTTAGATACAGAGTAAAGCTCCCTCTACACTGTCCCCATCAAACACTCCCAGGACAGGTACAACACGGGGTTAGATACAGAGTAAAGCTCCCTCGACACTGTCCCATCAAACACTCCCAGGACAGGTACAGCACGGGGTTAGATACAGAGTAAAGCTCCCTCTACACTCTCCCCATCAAACCCTCCCAGGACAGGTACAGCACGGGGTTAGATACAGAGTAAAGCTCCCTCTACACTGTCCCATCAAACACTCCCAGGACAGGTACAGCTCGGGGTTAGATACAGAGTAAAGCTCCCTCTACACTGTCCCCATCAAACACTACCAGGACAGGTACAGCACGGGGTTAGATACAGAGTAAAGCTCCCTCTACACTGTCCCCATCAAACACTCCCAGGGCAGGTACAGCACGGGGTTAGATACAGAGTAAAGCTCCCTCTACACTGTCCCATCAAACACTCCCAGACAGATACAGCACGGGGTTAGATACAGAGTAAAGCTCCCTCTACACTGCCCCCATTAAACACTCCCAGGACAGGTACAGCACAGGGTTAGATACAGAGTAAAGCTCCCTCTACACTGTCCCCATCAAACACCCCCAGGACAGGTACAGCACGGGGTTAGATACAGAGTAAAGCTCCCTCTACACTGCCCCCATCAAACACTCCCTGGACAGGTACAGCACGGGGGTAGATACAGCGTAAAGCTCTCCCTACACTGTCCCCATCAAACACTCCCAGGACAGGTACAGCACGGGGTGAGATACAGAGTAAAGCTCCCTCTACACTGTCCCCATCAAACACCCCCAGGACAGGTACAGCACGGGGTTGGATACAGAGTAAAGCTCTCTCTACACAGTCCCCATCAAACACTCCCAGGACAGGTACAGCACGGGGTTAGATACAGAGTAAAGCTTCCTCTACACTCTCCCCATCAAACACTCCCAGGACAGGTACAGCACGGGGTTGGATAGAGAGTAAAGCTCCCTCTACACTGTCCCCATCAAACACCCCCAGGACAGGTACAGCACGGGATTAGATACAGAGTAAAGCTCTCCCTACACTGTCCCCATCAAACACTCCCAGGACAGGTACAGCACGGGGTGAGATACAGAGTAAAGCTCCCTCTACACTGTCCCCATCAAACACCCCCAGGACAGGTACAGCACGGGGTTGGATACAGAGTAAAGCTCTCTCTACACTGTCCCCATCAAACACTCCCAGGACATGTACAGCACGAGGTTAGATACAGAGTAAAGCTCCCCTCTACACTGTCCCCATCAAACACTCCCAGGACAGGTACAGCACGGGTTTAGATACAGAGTAAAGCTCCCTCTACACTGTCCCCATCAAACTCTCCCAGGACAGGTATCGCACGGGGTTAGATACAGAGTAAAGCTCCCTCTACACTCTCCCCATCAAACACTCCCAGGACAGGTACAGCACGGGGTTGGATAGAGAGTAAAGCTCCCTCTCCACTGTCCCCATCAAACACTCCCAGGACAGGTACAGCACGGGGTCAGATAGAGAGTAAAGCTCCCTCTACACTGTCCCCATCAAACACTCCCAGGACAGGTCCAGCACGGGGTTAGATACAGAGTAAAGCTCCCTCTCCACTGTCCCCATCAAACACTCCCCGGACAGGTACAGCACGGGGTGAGATACAGAGTAAAGCTCCCTCTACACTGTCCCCATCAAACACTCCCCGGACAGGTACAGCACGGGGTGAGATACAGAGTAAAGCTCCCTCTACACTGTCCCCATCAAACACCCCCAGGACAGGTACAGCACGGGGTTGGATACAGAGTAAAGCTCTCTCTACACTGTCCCCATCAAACACTCCCAGGACATGTACAGCACGAGGTTAGATACAGAGTAAAGCTCCCCTCTACACTGTCCCCATCAAACACTCCCAGGACAGGTACAGCACGGGGTTAGATACAGAGTAAAGCTCTCTTTACACTGTCCCCATCAAACACTCCCAGGACAGGTACAGCACGGGGTTAGATACAGAGTAAAGCTCTCTTTACACTGTCCCCATCAAACACTCCCAGGGCAGGTACAGCACGGGGTTAGATACAGAGTAAAGCTCTCTTTACACTGTCCCCATCAAACACTCCCAGGACAGGTACAGCACGGGGTTAGATACAGAGTAAAGCTCCCTCTACACTGTCCCCATCAAACTCTCCCAGGACAGGTACAGCACGGGGTCAGATAGAGAGTAAAGCTCCCTCTCCACTGTCCCCATCAAACACTCCCAGGACAGGTATCGCACGGGGTTAGATACAGAGTAAAGCTCCCTCTACACTCTCCCCATCAAACACTCCCAGGACAGGTACAGCACGGGGTTGGATAGAGAGTAAAGCTCCCTCTCCACTGTCCCCATCAAACACTCCCAGGACAGGTACAGCACGGGGTCAGATAGAGAGTAAAGCTCCCTCTACACTGTCCCCATCAAACACTCCCAGGACAGGTACAGCATGGGGTTAGATACAGAATAAAGCTCCCTCTCCACTGTCCCCATCAAACACACCCAGGACAGGTACAGCACGGGGTTAGATACAGAGTAAAGCTCCCTCTCCACTGTCCCCATCAAACACTCCCAGGACAGGTACAGCACGGGGTTAGATACAGAATAAAGCTCCCTCTCCACTGTCCCCATCAAACACTCCCAGGACAGGTACAACACGGGGTTAGATACAGAATAAAGCTCCCTCTACACTGTCCCCATCAAACACTCCCAGGACAGCTACAGCACGGGGTCAGATAGAGAGTAAAGCTCTCTCTACACTGTCCCCATCAAACACTCCCAGGACATGTACAGCACGAGGTTAGATACAGAGTAAAGCTCCCCTCTACACTGTCCCCATCAAACACTCCCAGGACAGGTACAGCACGGGGTTAGATACAGAGTAAAGCTCTCTTTACACTGTCCCCATCAAACACTCCCAGGACAGGTACAGCACGGGGTTAGATACAGAGTAAAGCTCTCTTTACACTGTCCCCATCAAACACTCCCAGGGCAGGTACAGCACGGGGTTAGATACAGAGTAAAGCTCTCTTTACACTGTCCCCATCAAACACTCCCAGGACAGGTACAGCACGGGGTTAGATACAGAGTAAAGCTCCCTCTACACTGTCCCCATCAAACTCTCCCAGGACAGGTACAGCACGGGGTTGGATAGAGAGTAAAGCTCCCTCTCCACTGTCCCCATCAAACACTCCCAGGACAGGTACAGCACGGGGTCAGATAGAGAGTAAAGCTCCCTCTACACTGTCCCCATCAAACACTCCCAGGACAGGTACAGCATGGGGTTAGATACAGAATAAAGCTCCCTCTCCACTGTCCCCATCAAACACACCCAGGACAGGTACAGCACGGGGTTAGATACAGAGTAAAGCTCCCTCTCCACTGTCCCCATCAAACACTCCCAGGACAGGTACAGCACGGGGTTAGATACAGAATAAAGCTCCCTCTCCACTGTCCCCATCAAACACTCCCAGGACAGGTACAGCACGGGGTTAGATACAGAATAAAGCTCCCTCTCCACTGTCCCCATCAAACACACCCAGGACAGGTACAGCACGGGGTTAGATACAGAGTAAAGCTCCCTCTCCACTGTCCCCATCAAACACTCCCAGGACAGGTACAGCACGGGGTTAGATACAGAGTAAAGCTCCCTCTACACTGTCCCCATCAAACACTCCCAGGACAGGTACAGCACGGGGTTAGATACAGAATAAAGCTCCCTCTCCACTGTCCCCATCAAACACTCCCAGGACAGGTACAACACGGGGTTAGATACAGAATAAAGCTCCCTCTACACTGTCCCCATCAAACACTCCCAGGACAGCTACAGCACGGGGTCAGATAGAGAGTAAAGCTCTCTCTACACTGTCCCCATCAAACACTCCCAGGACATGTACAGCACGAGGTTAGATACAGAGTAAAGCTCCCCTCTACACTGTCCCCATCAAACACTCCCAGGACAGGTACAGCACGGGGTTAGATACAGAGTAAAGCTCTCTTTACACTGTCCCCATCAAACACTCCCAGGACAGGTACAACACGGGGTTAGATACAGAATAAAGCTCCCTCTACACTGTCCCCATCAAACACTCCCAGGACAGCTACAGCACGGGGTCAGATAGAGAGTAAAGCTCTCTCTACACTGTCCCCATCAAACACTCCCAGGACATGTACAGCACGAGGTTAGATACAGAGTAAAGCTCCCCTCTACACTGTCCCCATCAAACACTCCCAGGACAGGTACAGCACGGGGTTAGATACAGAGTAAAGCTCTCTTTACACTGTCCCCATCAAACACTCCCAGGACAGGTACAGCACGGGGTTAGATACAGAGTAAAGCTCTCTTTACACTGTCCCCATCAAACACTCCCAGGGCAGGTACAGCACGGGGTTAGATACAGAGTAAAGCTCTCTTTACACTGTCCCCATCAAACACTCCCAGGACAGGTACAGCACGGGGTTAGATACAGAGTAAAGCTCCCTCTACACTGTCCCCATCAAACTCTCCCAGGACAGGTACAGCACGGGGTTGGATAGAGAGTAAAGCTCCCTCTCCACTGTCCCCATCAAACACTCCCAGGACAGGTACAGCACGGGGTCAGATAGAGAGTAAAGCTCCCTCTACACTGTCCCCATCAAACACTCCCAGGACAGGTACAGCATGGGGTTAGATACAGAATAAAGCTCCCTCTCCACTGTCCCCATCAAACACACCCAGGACAGGTACAGCACGGGGTTAGATACAGAGTAAAGCTCCCTCTCCACTGTCCCCATCAAACACTCCCAGGACAGGTACAGCACGGGGTTAGATACAGAATAAAGCTCCCTCTCCACTGTCCCCATCAAACACTCCCAGGACAGGTACAGCACGGGGTTAGATACAGAATAAAGCTCCCTCTCCACTGTCCCCATCAAACACACCCAGGACAGGTACAGCACGGGGTTAGATACAGAGTAAAGCTCCCTCTCCACTGTCCCCATCAAACACTCCCAGGACAGGTACAGCACGGGGTTAGATACAGAGTAAAGCTCCCTCTACACTGTCCCCATCAAACACTCCCAGGACAGGTACAGCACAGGGTTAGATACAGAATAAAGCTCCCTCTCCACTGTCCCCATCAAACACTCCCAGGACAGGTACAGCACGGGGTTAGATACAGAGTAAAGCTCCCTCTACACTGTCCCCATCAAACACTCCCAGGACAGGTACAGCACGGGGTTAGATACAGAATAAAGCTCCCTCTCCACTGTCCCCATCAAACACTCCCAGGACAGGTACAACACGGGGTTAGATACAGAATAAAGCTCCCTCTCCACTGTCCCCATCAAACACTCCCCGGACAGGTACAGCACGAGGTTAGATACAGAGTAAAGCTCCCTCGACACTGTCCCCATCAAACACTCCCCGGACAGGTACAGCACGAGGTTAGTTACAGATTAACCCGATTGCTCCAGTTTATTTAAAAGCAATATGACTAAATAGTTTGATAATGAACTTCAATATAAATTGACTGAAGTGAATATTTGTGATTTAGTTTATGATCCAACATCCCTCTCCCCCCTTCGGTGAAAGTAACTATATTGCAAACAGTTTGGTTTCCAGGCAACTGACTAAAATCATCGAAAGCTAGATAATTCTGTGCTGTAAATCTTCTATCCCGCACCATAACACACCTCAATTAGATACTGAACTCCCAATACTCTCAAAATCAACTTTGTGATGAAACAATTCTCCCTCAGCTTGAAGGTAAATTCAAGATGAATGGAAATCCAATTGGATCAGCTACTCAGCTTGGAGCGTATTTGGGAAGTTGGAGACATGGCCATTCTCAATCTTTCCCAGATACTGCAGGACTTTATACGAATAATTTTAATAATCTTTATTGTCACAAGTAGATTTACATTAACACTGCAGTGAAGTTACTGTGAAAAGCCCCTAGTCGCCACACTCCGGCGCCTGTTCGGGTACACGGAGGGAGAATTCAGAATGTCCAATTCACCTAACAGCACATCTTTTGGGACTTGTGGGTGGAAACCGGAGCACCCGGAGGAAACCCACGCAGACACAGGGAGAATTTGTCGATGTGTATCAGTGATGGGGAGGGCTCATGTGGTCAGTATCTGTATTTAATCGATGCGCATCTCAACATGGAGAGCTCTGAGCAATATTACATGTTTTTTTCATGGGGTATGGCCGTCACTGGCGAGGTCAGCATTTTTGTCCATCCCTAATTGCCCCTGAGAAGGTGGGGGTGAGCTGCCTTCTTGAACCACTGTAGTCCGAGTGGTGTAGGTACACCCACTGTGCTGTTTGGGAGGGAGTTCCAGGATGTTGCACCAGCGACAGTGAAGGAACGGCCGATCTATTCCCAAGTCAGGGTGTTGTGTGGCTCGGAGGGGGACCTCCAGGAGGTGGGGTTCCCAGGTATCTGCTGCTCTTGTCCTTCTGGATGGCAGAATTCACGGGTTTGAAATATGCTGTCAAAGGAGCTTAGATGAGTTGCTGCAGTGCATCTTGCAGATAGTATTGAATGTCAAGGGGACAGTGGTTGAAAATGAAAATGAAAATCGCTTATTGTCACAAGTAGGCTTCAAATGAAGTTACTGTGAAAAGCCCCTTAGATCCTCTCTTGTAGGAGATGGTCATTGCCTGGCCCTTGTGTGGTGTGAATGTAACTTGCCGTTTGTCAGCCCCGAGCCTGGATATTGTACAGGTCTTGCTACATTTGGACATGGGCTGCTTCATTATCTGCGGAGTCGCGAATGGTGCTGAACATTGTGCAGTCACCCGCAAACATCCCCACTTCTGACCTTATGATGGAAGGGAGGTCATTGATGAAGCAGCTGAAGATGGTGGGGCCGAGGACACTCCCCTGAGGAACTCCTGCAGCGATGTCCTGGAGCTGAGATGATTGACCTCCAACCACCACAACCATCTTCCTTTGTGCCGGGTATGACTCCAACCAGTGGAGGGATTTACCCCGATTCCCATTGATGCCAATTTTGCTCGGGCTCCTTGATGTCATACTAGATGCCGTGTGAGGGTCCCTTTAAGAAAGGCTTAATCTCTTGCCATGTGACTTGTAGCACATTGGGCTGTGGCTGTCAGGTGAGAGGGGGTTTCAGTTTCAGTTTGACTGCTTTGGATGGCAGAAGGGGTAAGAAATGTTTCCCCTGTGTTTCGCTGTTTTCATTTCAAAAGCTGTCCCAGTAAAAAGCCCATTGGCTGTGGCTAACTGCCTTGGTAACTTTAAACATAAGAGTTGCTTTCCGGAAGGGGTTTGAATCTGCTGGTTGGACCTGGATCAGAATTTCAGGCAAAGGACCAGACCCAATCAAGTGAGAATACAATGTGCTGGGCCATGCCCTTGAATAGGGGTTTTGGTTCAATTGGATTTTGTTATTGAATTGGAACAGTTAAGGGATAATTCATTAAGTGTCATACATAGTTTACTGTAGCTGAGTGGTGAGTTTATGTTTGTAATTGATACAATTCTTGCTGTGTTTATATATACATGTCAACTACATTCTTAGAATAAACCTCTGGCTGGATTCTCCAGTTGCCAATGCCAAAATCGCATTCGATGACGGGCCGGAGAATCAAAATTCCTGACAGAATCAGGGGCGGCGCCGCTTCTGCGATGCTCCGCCTCCTCCAAAGCAGCGTACTCTGCGTGTACACCGCGCCATGTATCCACGGCCCCATGCAGTGGCCTGAGGCCACCCCCCCCGATGCTCCCCCGGCCCCCAACCGGCCGGGTTCCCGACAGCGTGGGGCACGTGTGGTCTCACCCGTCGGGAACTTGCCGTGACGGCTGCGGACTCAGTCCCAGCGTCGCCACAGTCGGGGGAGGGCTGATCCGCGGGCAGGGGCATATTCGGGGCTGGGGGCGTGAGTGGCATCTGCCATGAAGCACGGTGCGGCCCGGCAATTCTCCAGGCCGTATCCGGGTGCTCTATGCTGCCTGGCAGCAGCCGGCCCCACCCCATGAATGGAGAATCGGTGGCTGCTTCACTCCGATTTTGCAGTCGTGAAACGCCACCGTTTTCACGCCAGCGTGGGGACTTAGTCTCCAGATCGGAGAATCAAATTACTTGGATTAAAGTGTCTCGGGAGTCGGATGAATGACACCTGAAGCGAAGGCCTTTGTTCTCATCCCTATCAAATTCAACGTAAAGGTTGTAGATCAGGTGAACTTCATAATACACTTTGGCGTTTCTAAGCCCTGGCCCCCAACACGCGGTCAGACGTGCCTCGATGTCGAGGGCAGTCACTCACCTCACCTCTGGCACTCAGCTCTTCTGTGCAGACTGGGGATTGATCTGGAGCTGAGTGTCCCCCATAGAATCTGAACTGAAAATGTCCAATGGTGATTGCTGACTCAGTGCTGGATGGAGAGGAGGCTGTGAAGAGGCCTATTATCAGTGTTGATTTACTCTGCCTTCAAGTGGATAGGACGTGTACCTGGCAAAATTGTGCTCAGTTATATGCTCGTGTCAGAGCTCTAATGGAACAGCTTGGCTGCTGGAGGGCCTGCCCAACAGGACTTTGGGTAGTTTGTGAGACAGCTGAGATGTTAGCAAGGTCCTCAGAGCACCAGGACATCATACAGAACCAACTGAATTGAGTGGACGGTGACCTTGAGGAAGAAAAGGACCTCAGAAAATAGGCAGCTCAAACTCTATATTCGAGAAAACCCTGTCATCAAATTAATCGCATTTCATTAAAAAACCTTTATTACTTTTATTGATACAAACATACATCGAATATATAAATAATGAATAAAGATGGTGCAGAGTAAGCATAATGAGATGAACTCCTCAAGCGCCCCTCTCCTGTGATCTGTTGCACCCGTGTGTGCGTGGGTTTCCTCCGGGTGCTCCGGTTTCCTCCCACAGTCCAAAGGTGTGCAGGTTAGGTGGATTGGCCAGGATAAATTGCCCTTAGTGCCCAAAAAAAGGTAAGGTTGGGCTACGGGGATAGGCACGAGGCTTAGGTAGGGTGCTCTTTCCAAGGGCCGGTGCAGTCCCGATGGGCTGAATGGCCTCCTTCTGCACTGTAACTGCTATGATTCTATGTTGGGATGGGACAGGTAGATGCCATGTTCAGTCACGTTGAACACATGCCCAAGTTGAGATCGTTCCCTTAGCCGAGGGGGCACCATTATATAATGTTTAAGATTCTGAGGGGGCTTGACGGGGTGGGTAGTGAGAGGATGTTTCCCCTTTGTGGGGGTGTCGAGAACTGGGGGCCACCATTTTGAAATAAAGTGTCTTCCATTTAAGATGGAGATGAGGCGGAACTTCATCTCTCCCAGGGTCGTTAGTCTAAGAACATACATAGAACAGTACAGCACAGAACAGGCCCTTCGGCCCTCGATGTTGTGCCGAGCTTTGTCCGAAACCAAGATCAAGCTATCCCACTCCCTGTCATTCTGGTGTGCTCCATGTGCCTATCCAATAACCGCTTGAAAGTTCCTAAAGTGTCCGACTCCACTATCACAGCAGGCAGTCCATTCCACACCCTAACCACTCTCTGAGTAAAGAACCTACCTCGGACATCCCTCCTATATCTCCCACCCTGAACCTTATAGTTATGCCCCATTGTAGCAGCTACATCCACCCGAGGAAATAGTCTCTGAACGTCCACTCTATCTATGCCTCTCATCATCTTATAAACCTCTATTAAGTCACCTCTCATCGTCCTTCGCTCCAATGAGAAAAGCCCTAGCTCCCTCAACCTTTCCTCATAAGACCTACCCTCCAATCCAGGCAGCATCCTGGTAAATCTCCTTTGCACCCTTTCCAATGCTCCCACATCCTTCCTATAATGAGGTGACCAGAACTGCACACAATACACACTATAGGCCTTCTTCACGGCTCTATCCACTTGAGTGGCAACCTTCAGAGATCTGTGGACATGAACTCCAAGATCTCTCTGTTCCTCCACATTCCTCAGAACCCTGCCGTTGACCCTGTAATCCGCATTCAAATTTTTCCTACCAAAATGAATCACCTCGCACTTATCAGGGTTAAACTCCATCTGCCATTTTTCGGCCCAGCTCTGCATCCTATCAATGTTTCTTTGCAGCCTACAACAGCCCTCCACCTCATCCACTACTCCACCAATCTTGGTATCATCAGCAAATTTACTGACCCACCCTTCAGCCCCCTCCTCCAAGTCATTGATAAAAATCACAAATAGCAGAGGACCCAGCACTGATCCCCGTGGTACACCGCTGGTAACTGGTCTCCAGTCTGAAAACTTTCCATCCACCATCACCCTCTGTCTTCTATGTGATAGCCAGTTACTTATCCAATTGGCCAAATTCCCCTCTATCCCACACCTCCTTACGTTCTTCATAGGCTGACCATGGGGAACCTTATCAAACACCTTACTAAAATCCATGTATACGACATCAACTGCTCTACCTTCATCTACACACTTAGTTACCGCCTCAAAGAATTCAATCAAATTTGTGAGGCAAGACTTACCCTTCACGAATCCGTGTTGACTATCCCAGATTAAGCTGCATTTTTCCAAATGGTCATTATTCCTATCCATCAGGACCCTTTCCATTAACTTACCGACCACCGAAGTAAGACTGACCGGCCGATAATTACTAGGGTCATTCCTATTCCCTTTCTTGAACAGAGGAACAACATTCGCCACTCTCCAGTCCTCTGGCACTATCCCAGTGGACAGTGAGGACCCAAATATCAAAGCCAAAGGCTCTGCAATCTCATCTCTTGCCTCCCGAAGAATCCTGGGATATATCCGATCTGGCCCAGGGGACTTGTCGACCCTCAGATTTTTCAAAATTGCTAATACATCTTCCCTCAGAACATCTACCTTCTCCAGCCTACCCGCCTGTATCACACTCTCATCCTCAAAAACATAGCCCCTCTCCTCGGTGAACACTGAAGAAAAGTATTCATTCAACACGTCTCTTATCTCTTCTGACTCCATGCACAAGTTCCCACTACTGTCCTTGACCGGCCCTAATCTCACCCTGGTCATTCTTTAACCACCTTCCCTACTCTTACTGAAACATCTATACCCCGGAACTTCCAACAACCATTCCTCTGTTCTAACCATGTCTCCGTAATGGCCACAACATCGTAGTCCCAAGTATCAATCCACGCTCCAAGTTCACCTACCTTATTCCAGATGCTCTTTGCATTGAAGTAGACACACTTCAATCCACCTTCCTGCCTGCCGATACACTCCAGCGACCTTGATACCCTCCTCAGTACCTCACTACTCTCAACACTGGTTTCTGGACTACAGCTCGTTTTCCCAGCCCCCTGACAAATCAGTTTCCCAGCCCCCTGACGAGCCGTAGCAAATTTCCCTCCCAGGATATTGGTGCCCCTCTGGTTCAGGTGCAAACCGTCCTGTCTGTACAGGGCCCACCCTCCCCAGAATGTGCTCCAATTATCCACGTACCTGAAACCCTCCCTCCTACACCATCCCTGCAGCCCCGTGTTTATCTGCACTCTCTCCCTGTTCCTCACCTCGCTTGCACGTGGCACCGGCAACAAACCAGAGATGACAACATGGTTTGTCCTGGCTCTCAGCTTCCACCCTAGCTCCCTAAATTCCCGTTTTAAATCCCCGTCCCTTCTCTTACCTACGTCGTTGGTACCGATGTGTACCACTTGTGACTGTTCCCCCTCTCCCTTAAGGATTCTGAAAACACGGTCCGAGACGTCACGGACACTGGCACCCGGGAGGCAACATACCATCCGTGAGCCTCTCGCTGTCACAGAACCGTCTATCTGTCCCTCTAACTATCGAGTCCCCAATAACTATTGCTCTCCTGCTGACCCTCCTTCCCTTCTGACCCACAGGGACGGACTCAGTGCTGGAAATCCGGCCACCGCGGATTACCCCTGGTAAGTCCCCCCCCGCCCCCAGTATCCAAAGCGGTATACTTGTTATTCAGGGGAACGACCACAGGGGATCCCTGTACTGAC
Organism: Scyliorhinus torazame; assembly: GCF_047496885.1. Taxonomy (NCBI): domain Eukaryota; kingdom Metazoa; phylum Chordata; class Chondrichthyes; order Carcharhiniformes; family Scyliorhinidae; genus Scyliorhinus; species Scyliorhinus torazame. Next base: position 353,832,160 of record NC_092709.1, on the reverse strand, counting down.
TGCTTCCTCCCAGCCCCTCTCACCATCACCCATCTATCTTGATTCTTCGGAGTAACTACATCCCTGAAGCTTCTATCTATGACCACCTCTGCTTCCTGAATGATCTGAAGTTCATCCAGCTCCAGCTCCAGTTCCCTAACGCGGTTTCTGATGAGCTGGAGATGGGTGCACTTCCCACAGGTTAAATCAGCAGGGACACTGACGGCGTCCCTCACCTCAAACATTCTGCAGGAGGAACATTGGACTGCCTTCCCCTCTAGATAACTTGCGGTAGAAACAAGGAAAATGAAATGAAAGGAGAATGAAATGAAATTAAAATCGCTTATTGTCACAAGTAGGCTTCAAATGAAGTTACTGTGAAAAGCCCCTAGTCGCCACATTCCGGCGCCTGTTCTGGGAGGCTGGTACGGGAAGGAAAGAAAGAGTCTATTGAATTTACTCGAGGCAGAGTTAGACAGATTTTTGACCGATGAGGGAGTGAAAGGGGGGGGTGGGGGGGCAGAGGAGATGAGACCACATCCAGGTCTGGCATGATCTTATCCAACAGCGGAACAGGCTCGAGGGGCCGAATGGCCTACTCCTGCTTCAAACTCTTACGATCTTGGCTAGAATTGTCCGGCAATTGTGATTCACCGCTCCGGTCAGTAATGCACCCCTCCTGTAGGTATCCAGGCGGCATGGGGCGGCTTCAATGGTAAATCCCATTGTCAACCAGCGGGTAGAGAATCCTGCCAGTGAACGGCCAGCGGCCAAGAAACGCAGCTGGCGGACTGGAGAATCCAGTCCCCAGTGTAAAAGGCCTTTCGTTGTCTCAATCCTACTCATTCCACAGCTTAAATCCGGGACTTGATATGGCTTCTCTCTTCCCTAATTCACGAGGAATCGAACAGTCAGTGATAGGGGAGAGTGTACATGGGGGTGTGGGAGGGGAGTGAATGGGGGGTAGAGTCAGTGATAGGGGAGAGTGTACATGGGGGTGTGGGAGGGGAGTGAATGGGGGGTAGAGTCAGTGATAGGGGAGAGTGTACATGGGGGTGTGGGAGGGGAGTGAATGGGGGTAGAGTCAGTGATAGGGGAGTGTGTACATGGGGGTGTGGGAGAGGAGTGAATGGGGGTAGAGTCAGTGATAGGGGAGAGTGTACATGGGGGTGTGGGTGGGAGTGAATGGGGGGGTAGAGTCAGTGATAGGGGAGAGTGTACATGGGGGTGTGGGAGGGGAGTGAATGGGGGGTAGAGTCAGTGAGAGGGGAGAGTGTACATGGGGGTGTGGGAGGGGAGTGAATGGGGGGTAGAGTCAGTGATGGGGGAGAGTGTACATGGGGGTGTAGGAGGGGAGTGAATGGGGGGTAGAGTCAGTGATAGGGGAGAGTGTACATGGGGGTGTGGGAGGGGAGTGAATGGGGGGTAGAGTCAGTGATAGGGGAGAGTGTACATGGGGGTGTGGGAGGGGAGTGAATGGGGGGTAGAGTCAGTGATGGGGGAGAGTGTACATGGGGGTGTGGGAGGGGAGCGAATGGGGGTAGAGTCAGTGATAGGGGTGAGTGTACATGGGGGTGTGGGAGGGGAGTGAATGGGTGGGTAGAGACAGTAATGGGGGAGAGTGTACATGGGGGTGTGGGAGGGGAGTGAATGGGGGGTAGAGTCAGTGATAGGGGAGAGTGTAAATGGGGGTGTGGGAGGGGAATGAATGGGGGGTAGAGTCAGTGATAGGGGAGAGTGTACATGGGGGTGTGGGAGGAGAGTGAATGGGGGGGTAGAGTCAGTGATAGGGGAGAGTGTACATGGGGCTGTGGGAGGGGAGTGAATGGGGGGGTAGAGTCAGTGATAGGGGAGAGTGTACATGGGGGTGTGGGAGGGGAGTGAATGGGGGGTAGAGTCAGTGATAGGGGAGAGTGTACATGGGGGTGTGGGAGGGGAGTGAATGGGGGTAGAGTCAGTGATAGGGGAGAGTGTACATGGGGGTGTGGGAGGGGAGTGAATGGGGGGTAGAGTCAGTGATAGGGGAGAGTGTACATGGGGGTGTGGGAGGGGAGTGAATGGGGGGGGGAGAGTCAGTGATAGGGGAGAGTGTACATGGGGGTGTGGGAGGGGAGTGAATGGGGGGTAGAGTCAGTGATAGGGGAGAGTGTACATGGGGGTGTGGGAGGGGAGTGAATGGTGGGTAGAGTCAGTGATAGGGGAGAGTGTACATGGGGGTGTGGGAGGGGAGTGAATGGGGGGGAGAGTCAGTGATAGGGGAGAGTGTACAAGGGGGTGTGGGAGGGGAGTGAATGGGGGGAGAGTCAGTGATAGGGGAGAATGTACATGGGGGTGTGGGAGGGGAGCGAGTGGGGGGTAGAGTCAGTGATAGGGGAGAGTGTACATGGGGGTGTGGGAGGGGAGTGAATGGGGGGGGAGAGTCAGTGATAGGGGAGAGTGTACATGGGGGTGTGGGAGGGGAGTGAATGGGGGGGGGGAGAGTCAGTGATAGGGGAGAGTGTACATGGGGGTGTGGGAGGGGAGTGAATGGGGGGGAGAGTCAGTGATAGGGGAGAGTGTACATGGGGGTGTGGGGGAGGGAGTGAATGGGGGGTAGAGTCAGTGATGGGGGAGAGTGTACATGGGGGTGTGGGAGGGGAGTGAATGGGGGGTAGAGTCAGCGATAGGGGAGAGTGTACATGGGGGTGTGGGAGGGGGGTGAATGGGTGGGTAGAGTCAGTGATGGGGAGAGTGTGCATGGGGATGTGGGAGGGGAGTGAATGGGGGTAGAGTCAGTGATAGGGGAGAGTGTACATGGGGGTGTGGGAGGGGAGTGAATGGGGGGGGAGAGTCAGTGATAGGGGAGAGTGTACATGGGGGTGTGGGAGGGGAGTGAATGGGGGGGGAGAGTCAGTGATAGGGGAGAGTGTACATGGGGGTGTGGGAGGGGAGTGAATGGGGCGGGAGAGTCAGTGATAGGGGAGAGTGTACATGGGGGTGTGGGAGGGGGGTGAATGGGTGGGTAGAGTCAGTGATGGGGGAGAGTGTACATGGGGATGTGGGAGGGGAGTGAATGGGGGTAGAGTCAGTGATAGGGGAGAGTGTACATGGGGGTGTGGGAGGGGAGTGAATGGGGGGGAGAGTCAGTGATAGGGGAGAGTGTACATGGGGGTGTGGGAGGGGAGCGAATGGTGGGTAGAGTCAGTGATAGGGGAGAGTGTAGATGGGGGTGTGGGAGGGGAGTGAATGGGGGGGTAGAGTCAGTGATAGGGGAGAGTGTACATGGGGGTGTGGGAGGGGAGTGAATGGGGGGGGAGAGTCAGTGATAGGGGAGAGTGTACATGGGGGTGTGGGAGGGGAGTGAATGGGGGGGGAGAGTCAGTGATAGGGGAGATTGTACATGGGGATGTGGGAGGGGAGTGAATGGGGGGGAGAGTCAGTGATAGGGGAGAGTGTACATGGGGGTGTGGGAGGGGATTAAATGATCAGATTCGGGTCCTGTCTGGATACTCCCCGGGGCTCTGATCCTGTCTGGATACTCCCTGGGCTCTGCTCCTGTCTGGATACTCCCCAGGACTAGGATCCTGTCTGGATACTCCCCGGGACTCTGATCCTGTCTGGATACTCCCCGGGACTCTGATCCTGTCTGGATACTCCCCGGGACTCTGATCCTGTCTGGATACTCCCCGGGACTCTGATCCTGTCTGGATACTCCCCAGGGTTCTGATCCTGTCTGGATACTCCCCAGGACTCTGATCCTGTCTGGATAATCCCCAGGACTCTGATCCTGTCTGGATACTCCCCGGGGCTCTGATCCTGTCTGGATACTCCCCAGGACTCTGATCCTGTCTGGATACTCCCCGGGACTCTGATCCTGTCTGGATACTCCCCAGGGTTCTGATCCTGTCTGGATACTCCCCAGGACTATGATCCTGTCTGGATACTCCCCAGGACTATGATCCTGTCTGGATACTCCCCGGACTCTGATCCTGTCTGGATACGCCCCGGGACTCTGAACCTGTCTGGATACTCCCCGGGGTTCTGATCCTGTCTGGATACTCCCCGGGACTCTGATCCTGTCTGGATACTCCCCGGACTCTGATCCTGTCTGGATACTCCCCGGGACTCTGATCCTGTCTGGATACTCCCCGGACTCTGATCCTGTCTGGATACTCCCCGGGACTCTGATCCTGTCTGGATACTCCCCGGGACTCTGATCCTGTCTGGATACTCCCCAGGTTTCTGTTCCTGTCTGGATACTCCCCGGGACTCTGATCCTGTCTGGATACTCCCCGGGGCTCTGATCCTGTCTGGGTACTCCCAGGGACTCTGATCCTGTCTGGATACTCCCCAGGACTCTGATCCTGTCTGGATACTCCCCGGGGCTCTGATCCTGTCTGGATACTCCCCAGGACTCTGATCCTGCCTGGATACTCCCCGGGACTCTGATCCTGTCTGGATACTCCCTGGGGCTCTGATCCTGTCTGGATACTCCCCGGGACTCTGATCCTGCCTGGATACTCCCCGGGACTCTGATCCTGTCTGGATACTCCCCGGGGCTCTGATTCTGTCTGGATACTCCCCGGGACTCTGATCCTGCCTGGATACTCCCCGAGACTCTGATCCTGCCTGGATACTCCCCGGGGCTCTGATCCTGTCTGGATACTTCCCGTGTTTCCGATCCTGTCTGGATACTCCCCGGGTCTCTGATCCTCTCTGGATACTCCCCGGGGCTCTGATCCTGTCTGGATACTCCCCGGGACTCTGATCCTGTCTGGATACTCCCCGGGACTCTGATCCTGTCTGGATACTCCCCAGGGTTCTGATCCTGTCTGGATACTCCCCAGGACTCTGATCCTGTCTGGATAATCCCCAGGACTCTGATCCTGTCTGGATACTCCCCGGGGCTCTGATCCTGTCTGGATACTCCCCAGGACTCTGATCCTGTCTGGATACTCCCCGGGACTCTGATCCTGTCTGGATACTCCCCAGGGTTCTGATCCTGTCTGGATACTCCCCAGGACTATGATCCTGTCTGGATACTCCCCGGACTCTGATCCTGTCTGGATACGCCCCGGGACTCTGATCCTGTCTGGATACTCCCCGGGGTTCTGATCCTGTCTGGATACTCCCCGGGACTCTGATCCTGTCTGGATACTCCCCGGACTCTGATCCTGTCTGCATACTCCCCGGGACTCTGATCCTGTCTGGATACTCCCCGGACTCTGATCCTGTCTGGATACTCCCCGGGACTCTGATCCTGTCTGGATACTCCCCGGGACTCTGATCCTGTCTGGATACTCCCCAGGTTTCTGTTCCTGTCTGGATACTCCCCGGGACTCTGATCCTGTCTGGATACTCCCCGGGGCTCTGATCCTGTCTGGGTACTCCCAGGGACTCTGATCCTGTCTGGATACTCCCCAGGACTCTGATCCTGTCTGGATACTCCCCGGGGCTCTGATCCTGTCTGGATACTCCCCAGGACTCTGATCCTGCCTGGATACTCCCCGGGACTCTGATCCTGTCTGGATACTCCCTGGGGCTCTGATCCTGTCTGGATACTCCCCGGGACTCTGATCCTGCCTGGATACTCCCCGGGACTCTGATTCTGTCTGGATACTCCCCGGGGCTCTGATTCTGTCTGGATACTCCCCGGGACTCTGATCCTGCCTGGATACTCCCCGAGACTCTGATCCTGTCTGGATACTCCCCAGGACTCTGATCCTGTCTGGATACTCCCCGGGACTCTGATCCTGTCTGGATACTCCCCGGGACTCTGATCCTGTCTGGATACTCCCCAGGACTCTGATCCTGTCTGGATACTCCCCAGGATTCTGATCCTGTCTGGATACTCCCCAGGACTCTGATCCTGTCTGGATACTCCCCGGGGCTCTGATCCTGTCTGGATACTCCCCGGGACTCTGATCCTGTCTGATTACTCCCCGGGACTCTGATCCTGTCTGGATACTCCCCGGGACTCTGATCCTGTCTGTATACTCCCCAGGACTCTGATCCTGTCTGGATACTCCCCAGGACTATGATCCTGTCTGGATACTCCCCAGGACTCTGATCCTGTCTGGATACTCCCCGGGGTTCTGATCCTGTCTGGATACTCCCCAGGACTATGATCCTGTCTGGATACTCCCCGGGACTCTGATCCTGTCTGGATACTCCCCATGACTCTGATCCTGTCTGGATACTCCCCAGGACTCTGATCCTGTCTGGATACTCCCCAGGACTCTGATCCTGTCTGGATACTCCCCGGGGCTCTGATCCTGTCTGGATACTCCCCGGGACTCTGATCCTGTCTGGATACTCCCCGGGACTCTGATCCTGTCTGGATACTCCCCGGGACTCTGATCCTGTCTGGATACTCCCCGGGACTCTGATCCTGTCTGGATACTCCCCAGGACTCTGATCCTGTCTGGATACTCCCCAGGACTATGATCCTGTCTGGATACTCCCCAGGACTCTGATCCTGTCTGGATACTCCCCGGGGTTCTGATCCTGTCTGGATACTCCCCAGGACTATGATCCTGTCTGGATACTCCCCGGGACTCTGATCCTGTCTGGATACTCCCCGGGACTCTGATCCTGTCTGGATACTCCCCGGGACTCTGATCCTGTCTGGATACTCCCCGGGGCTCTGATCCTGTCTGGATACTCCCCGGGACTCTGATCCTGTCTGGTTACTCCCCGGGACTCTGATCCTGTCTGGATACTCCCCGGGACTCTGATCCTGTCTGTATACTCCCCAGAACTCTGATCCTGTCTGGATACTCCCCAGGACTATGATCCTGTCTGGATACTCCCCAGGACTCTGATCCTGTCTGGATACTCCCCGGGGTTCTGATCCTGTCTGGATACTCCCCAGGACTATGATCCTGTCTGGATACTCCCCGGGACTCTGATCCTGTCTGGATACTCCCCATGACTCTGATCCTGTCTGGATACTCCCCAGGACTCTGATCCTGTCTGGATACTCCCCAGGACTCTGATCCTGTCTGGATACTCCCCGGGGCTCTGATCCTGTCTGGATACTCCCCGGGACTCTGATCCTGTCTGGATACTCCCCGGGACTCTGATCCTGTCTGGATACTCCCCGGGACTCTGATCCTGTCTGGATACTCCCCGGGACTCTGATCCTGTCTGGATACTCCCCAGGACTCTGATCCTGTCTGGATACTCCCCAGGACTATGATCCTGTCTGGATACTCCCCAGGACTCTGATCCTGTCTGGATACTCCCCGGGGTTCTGATCCTGTCTGGATACTCCCCAGGACTATGATCCTGTCTGGATACTCCCCGGGACTCTGATCCTGTCTGGATACTCCCCGGGACTCTGATCCTGTCTGGATACTCCCCGGGACTCTGATCCTGTCTGGATACTCCCCGGGGCTCTGATCCTGTCTGGATACTCCCCGGGACTCTGATCCTGTCTGGTTACTCCCCGGGACTCTGATCCTGTCTGGATACTCCCCGGGACTCTGATCCTGTCTGTATACTCCCCAGGACTCTGATCCTGTCTGGATACTCCCCAGGACTATGATCCTGTCTGGATACTCCCCAGGACTCTGATCCTGTCTGGATACTCCCCAGGACTCTGATCCTGTCTGGATACTCCCCGGGACTCTGATCCTGTCTGGATACTCCCCGGGACAGTTCCTACGGTTCTGGTCCCGACTGGGCAGTCTGAAAATCAATGGCAATGTATAAAAATAATCCATTTTACATAAATATATCTTTAAATGTAAATTTCAAATGTCCAAGACTCCTCTCTTGACACCATAGAGAGAGGATTATTCTGTATCTAACCCCGGGCTGTTCCTGTCCTGGGAGTGTTTGATGGGGACAGTGTAGAGGGAGCTTTACTCTGTATCTAACCCCGTGCTGTACCTGTCCGGGGAGTGTTTGATGGGGACAGTGTAGAGGGAGCTTTACTCTGTATCTAACCCCGTGCTGTAACTGTCCTGGGAGTGTTCGATGGGGACAGTGTAGAGGGAGATTTACTCTGTATCTAACCCCGTGCTGTACCTGTCCTGGGAGTGTTTGATGGGGACAGTGTAGAGGGAGCTTTACTCTGTATCTAACCCCGTGCTGTTCCTGTCCTGGGAGTGTTTGATGGGGACAGTGTAGAGGGAGCTTTACTCTGTATCTAACCCCGTGCTGTACCTGTCCTGGGAGTGTTCGATGGGGACAGTGTAGAGGGAGCTTTACTCTGTATCTAACACCGTGCAGTACCTGCCCTGGGAGTGTTCGATGGGGACAGTGTAGAGGGAGCTTTACTCTGTATCTAACCCCGTGCTGTACCTGTCCTGGGAGTGTTCGATGGGGACAGTGTAGAGGGAGCTTTACTCTGTATCTAACCCCGTGCTGTACCTGCCCTGGGAGTGTTCGATGGGGACAGTGTAGAGGGAGCTTTACTCTGTATCTAACCCGGGATTTACCTGTCCTGGGAGTGTTTGATGGGGACAGTGTAGCGGGAGCTTTACTCTGTACCTAACCCCGTGCTGTACCTGCCCTGGGAGTGTTCGATGGGGACAGTGTAGAGGGAGCTTTACTCTGTATCTAACCCCGTGCTGTACCTGTCCTGGGAGTGTTTGATGGGGACAGTGTAGAGAGAGCTTTACTCTGTATCTAACCCCGTGCTGTACCTGTCCTGGGAGTGTTTAATGGGGACAGTGTAGAGGGAGCTTTACTCTGTATCTAACTCCGTGCTCAACCTATCCTGGGAGTGTTTGATGGGGACAGTGTAGAGGGAGCTTTACTCTGTATCTAACCCTGTGCTGTACCTGTCCTGGGAGTGTTCGATGGGGACAGTGTAGAGGGAGCTTTACTCTGTATCTAACTCCGTGCTCAACCTATCCTGGGAGTGTTTGATGGGGACAGTGTAGAGGGAGCTTTACTCTGTATCTAACCCCGTGCTGTACCTGGCCTGGGAGTGTATGATGAGGACAGTGTAGAGGGAGCTTTACTCTGTATCTAACTCCGTGCTCAACCTATCCTGGGAGTGTTTGATGGGACAGTGTAGAGGGAGTTTTACTCTGTATCTAACCCTGTGCTGTACCTGTCCTGGGAGTGTTTGATGGGGACAGTGTAGAGGGAGCTTTACTCTGTATCTAACCACGTGCTGTACCTGTCCTGGGAGTGTTTGATGGAGACAGTGTAGAGAGAGCTTTACTCTGTATTTAACCCCGTGCTGTACCTGTCCTGGGAGTGTTTGATGGGGACAGTGTAGGGAGAGCTTTGCTCTGTATCTAACCCCGTGCTGTACCTGTCCTGGGAGTGTCCGATGGGGACAGTGTAGAGGGAACTTTACTCTGTATCTAACCCTGTGCTGTACCTGTCCTGGGAGTGTTTGATGGGGACAGTGCAGAGGGAGCTTTACTCTGTACCCAACCCCATGCTGGACCTGTCCTGGGAGTGTTTGATGGGGACAGTGTAGAGGGAGCTTTACTCTGTATCTAACCCCGTGCTGTACCTGTCCTGGGAGTGTTTGATGGGGACAGTGTAGATAGAGAGTTACTCTGTATCTAACCCCTAGCTCTGTGATCTGCAGTTATATTGTTGGAACAGCCATTCTCCCCTATCTCTGGCACCTCGTTGTGATGTGTGTAAAATATGTGTCAGCTGTGATATTTGCAATCAGTGTAGGATCGTGGTTTGGTTGGTGGGATTGTGAATTAATGATCGCAGCATCCAGTCCCTCACAAATCCCTTGCACAGGTAGAGCATTTATTGAACGGCAGGTGAACTCACGTTGCTTGAGGTGTAGTTTGAGCGCAGACCTCCCGCTCATAGCTGGGTTGCCATTAATCACCAGATCTTCACCACAAACCTGAATAATCACCAACCCATTGACTGGGACTGATCCCCTCTCGAGGTTCGACTATTCCAAATTGCTCCAGTCATTCTCGAATCATCCATTCAGCTCCACCGCCCCCCTCTTCCCCCACCCCCGACTCATTCAATACTCTGCTCCTAATTTACATCAAGTCCCATACTGGTCTAACCCCCCCAATCTCCCTCACCTCCTCCAACCTCCCAGCACTGCGGGATATCCGAATTGGTCTCAGCCTGGCCCTCTGAACAACCCCCATTTCAATCAATTTCAATTAGCAGCCTGGGCCCCTGAGATCTGGAACTCTTTCCAGCTCCCTAATTCTCCCTCAGGCGTTCAGATGTTCCCTTTCGCTTCGCCTCGTCAGTTACTCTCGAATTAAGTGCCCTATTTTGTACGGAAATGCTTTGGGATGGACCTTGGGAGATTTCCTTTCCACTGGGGCAGTGATAGAAATGCAAGTTGTTGTTAGCGATCTGGCCACAAGGTTTGTGGATTACATAGTGACTGAATTAGATAGCCATGCAATAATCATTGTTTCCTTCTCCCCCCCCCCACTACTGCCCACCCCACTCTTCCTCTCTCTCCCGGTTAATTGGACAGGAAGTCGATTGATGCTCTCACAGACTGCGAGCTGGCCATGTCCACTGCAGTAACCCTTATCTCGGTGTCTCCAAACTGCATGGTGGTCCGTATCTCACGCCGCCGTCTCCTGGGGCTCAGCTTGTCGGTGTCACACAACTCCAGGCTGACTGTCCCACACTTGCGTACTTCCGGGTCGCTGATGTACACCACGTCGTCCAGTCCACTGCAGTAGATGTTAATGATGATCTTCCTCTGACCTTGCCTGGCCGGTGTGTAGCTGCGTAGGACCACCTCGCCCAGGGCCACCGACTGGTCAACAGACACAAACCTGTCGAAGATGTCGCTGCACCAATGGGTGCCCTCCTTGACCAGCAGCTTGTCCTTTGGGTGCTTCCCCTCCACAAACTTGTTGAGGACGCCAACCCCGTAGGTCAAAGGGGAACGCCGGACCCGAACTATTGTGGGGTCAAGGCCAAAGAGCACGGCCCCTTTGAGTATGGTCAGGCCGACGTCTTGGGGAATGATGATACGGCACAAGTTGCCAAAGGCTCGCTGAATAGCCTGCTGGAGAATGGGGGACTCGGCAAAACCACCAACTAAAAAGAGGAACTTCACTCCGGTAACCTCCGGCTTGCTCAGCAAGTTCTCTGCAAAAGACAAGAAGGAGACAATTAGATGTTTCCAACTGCTTTAATCCCTCTTTTCTCACTAATTTAAACAGCATTCAATTTCAAAACTAATCGCTACTCTGTGTGGTCACTGATGTGAGTGAGAGTGAGAGGGGTTACTCTATATAAACACTGATGTGAGTGAGAGTGAGAGGGGTTACTCTATATAAACACTGATGTGTGTGAGAGTGAGAGGGGTTACTCTATATAAACACTGATGTGTGTGAGAGTGAGAGGGGTTACTCTATATAAACACTGATGTGAGTGAGAGTGAGAGGGGTAACTCTATATGTACACTGATGTGAGTGAGAGTGAGAGGGGTTACTCTATATAAACACTGATGTGAGTGTGAGTGAGAGGGGTTACTCTATATAAACACTGATGTGAGTGAGAGTGAGAGGGGTTATTCTATATAAACACTGATGTGAGTGAGAGTGAGAGGGGTTACTCCATATAAACACTGATGTGAGTGAGAGTGAGAGGGGTTATTCTATATAAACACTGATGTGAGTGAGAGTGAGAGGGGTTACTCTATATAAACACTGATGTGAGTGTGAGGGAGAGGGGTTACTCTATATAAACACTGATGTGAGTGTGAGTGAGAGGGGTTACTCTATATAAACACTGATGTGAGTGAGAGTGAGGGGGGTTACTCTATATAAACACTGATGTGAGTGAGAGTGAGAGGGGTTATTCTATATAAACACTGATGTGAGTGAGAGTGAGAGGGGTTATTCTATATGAAGACTGATGTGAGTGAGAGTGAGAGGGGTTACTCCATATAAACACTGATGTGAGTGAGAGTGAGAGGGGTTATTCTATATAAACACTGATGTGAGTGAGAGTGAGAGGGGTTACTCTATATAAACACTGATGTGAGTGTGAGGGAGAGGGGTTACTCGATATAAACACTGATGTGAGTGTGAGTGAGAGGGGTTACTCTATATAAACACTGATGTGAGTGAGAGTGAGGGGGGTTACTCTATATAAACACTGATGTGAGTGAGAGGGGTTACTCTATATAAACACTGATGTGAGTGAGTGTGAGAGGGGTTATTCTATATAAACACTGATGTGAGTGTGAGTGAGAGGGGTTACTCTATATAAACACTGATGTGAGTGAGTGTGAGAGGGGTTATTCTATATAAACACTGATGTGAGTGAGAGGGGTTACTCTATATAAACACTGATGTGAGTGAGAGTGAGAGGGGTTACTCTATATAAACACTGATGTGAGTGAGAGTAGAGGGGTTACTCTATATAAACACTGATGTGAGTGAGAGTGAGAGGGGTTATTCTATATAAACACTGATGTGAGTGAGAGTGAGAGGGGTTACTCTATATAAACACTGATGTGAGTGAGAAGGGTTATTCTATATAAACTCTGACGTGAGTGAGAGGGGTTACTCTATATAAACACTGATGTGAGTGAGAGTGAGAGGGGTTACTCGATATAAACACTGATGTGAGTGAGAGTGAGAGGGGTTACTCTATATAAACACTGATGTGAGTGAGAGTGAGAGACATTACTCTATATAAACACTGATGTGAGTGAGAGTGAGAGGGGTTACTCTATATAAACACTGATGTGAGTGAGAGTGAGAGGGGTTACTCTATATAAACACTGACGCGAGTGAGAGGGGTTCCTCTATATAAACACTGCGTCAGTGAAAGTGAGAGGGGTTACTCTATATAAACACTGATGTGAGTGAGAGTGAGAGGGGTTACTCTATATAAACACAGATGTGAGTCAGAGTGAGAGACATTAATCTATATAAACACTGATGTGAGTGAGAGGGGTTACTCTATATAAACACTGATGTGAGTCAGAGTGAGAGACATTAATCTATATAAACACTGATGTGAGTGAGAATGAGAGGGGTTATTCTATATAAACACTGATGTGAGTGAGAGTAGAGGGGTTACTCTATATAAACACTGATGTGAGTGAGAGTGAGAGGGGTTACTCTATATAAACACTGATGTGAGTGAGAGTAGAGGGGTTACTCTATATAAACACTGATGTGAGTGAGAGTGAGAGGGGTTACTCTATATAAACACTGATGTGAGTGAGAGTGAGAGGGGTTACTCTATATAAACACTGATGTGAGTGAGAGTAGAGGGGTTACTCTATATAAACACTGATGTGAGTGAGAGTGAGAGGGGTTACTCTATATAAACACTGATGTGAGTGAGAGTGAGAGGGGTTACTCTATTTAAACACTGATGTGAGTGAGAGTGACAGGGTTTACTCTATATAAACACTGATGTGAGTGAGAGTGAGAGGGGTTACTCTATATAAACACTGATGTGAGTGAGAGGGGTTATTCTATATAAACACTGATTTGAGTGAGAGGGGTTACTCTATATAAACACTGATGTGAGTGAGAGTGAGAGGGGTTACTCGATATAAACACTGATGTGAGTGAGAGTGAGAGGGGTTACTCTATATAAACACTGATGTGAGTGAGAGTGAGAGACATTACTCTATATAAACACTGATGTGAGTGAGAGTGAGAGGGGTTACTCTATATAAACACTGATGTGAGTGAGAGTGAGAGACATTACTCTATATAAACACTGATGTGAGTGAGAGTGAGAGGGGTTACTCTATATAAACACTGATGTGAGTGAGAGTGAGAGGGGTTACTCTATATAAACACTGACGCGAGTGAGAGGGGTTCCTCTGTATAAACACTGCGTCAGTGAAAGTGAGAGGGGTTACTCTATATAAACACTGTTGTGAGTGAGAGTGAGAGGGGTTACTCTATATAAACACTGATGTGAGTCAGAATGAGAGACATTAATCTATATAAACACTGATGTGAGTGAGAGGGGTTACTCTATATAAACACTGATGTGAGTGAGAGTGAGAGGGGTTACTCTATATAAACACTGACGTGAGTGAGAGTGAGAGGGGTTACTCTATATAAACACTGATGTGAGTCAGAGTGAGAGACATTAATCTATATAAACACTGATGTGAGTGAGAGTGAGAGGGGTTACTCTATATAAACACTGATGTGAGTGAGAGTGAGAGGGGTTACTCTATATAAACACTGATGTGAGTGAGAGTGAGAGGGGTTACTCTATATAAACACTGATGTGTGTGAGAGTGAGAGGGGTTACTCTATATAAACACTGATGTGAGTGAGAGTGAGAGGGGTTACTCTATATAAACACTGATGTGAGTGAGAGTGAGAGGGGTTACTCTATATAAACACTGATGTGAGTGAGAGTGAGAGGGGTTACTCTATATAAACACTGATGTGAGTGAGAGTGAGAGGGGTTACTCTATATAAACACTGACGTGAGTGAGAGTGAGAGGGGTTACTCTATATAAACACTGATGTGAGTCAGAGTGAGAGACATTAATCTATATAAACACTGATGTGATTGAGAGGGAGAGGGTTTACTCTATATAAACACTGATGTGAGTGAGAGTGAGAGGGGTTACTCTATATAAACACTGATGTGTGTGAGAGTGAGAGGGGTTACTCTATATAAACACTGATGTGAGTGAGAGTGAGAGGGGTTATTCTATATAAACACTGATGTGAGTGAGAGTGAGAGGGGTTACTCTATATAAACACTGATGTGAGTGAGAGTGAGAGGGGTTATTCTATATAAATACAGGTGTGAGCGAGAGTGAGAGGGGTTATTCTATATAAACACTGATGTGAGTGAGAGTGAGAGGGGTTATTCTATATAAACACTGATGTGAGTGAGAGTGAGAGGGTTTACTCTATATAAACACTGATGTGAGTGAGAGTGAGAGGGGTTATTCTATATAAACACTGATGTGAGTGAGAGTGAGAGGGGTTACTCTATATAAACACTGATGTGAGTGAGAGTGAGAGGGGTTACTCTATATAAACACTGATGTGAGTGAGAGTGAGAGGGGTTACTCTATATAAACACTGATGTGAGTGAGAGTGAGAGACATTACTCTATATAAACACTGATGTGAGTGAGAGTGAGAGGGGTTACTCTATATAAACACTGATGTGAGTGAGAGTGAGAGGGGTTACTCTATATAAACACTGACGCGAGTGAGAGGGGTTCCTCTGTATAAACACTGCGTCAGTGAAAGTGAGAGGGGTTACTCTATATAAACACTGTTGTGAGTGAGAGTGAGAGGGGTTACTCTATATAAACACTGATGTGAGTCAGAATGAGAGACATTAATCTATATAAACACTGATGTGAGTGAGAGGGGTTACTCTATATAAACACTGATGTGAGTGAGAGTGAGAGGGGTTACTCTATATAAACACTGATGTGTGTGAGAGTGAGAGGGGTTACTCTATATAAACACTGATGTGAGTGAGAGTGAGAGGGGTTACTCTATATAAACACTGATGTGAGTGAGAGTGAGAGGGTCTACTCTATATAAACACTGATGTGAGTGAGAGTGAGAGGGGTTACTCTATATAAACACTGATGTGAGTGAGAGTGAGAGGGGTTACTCTATATAAACACTGACGTGAGTGAGAGTGAGAGGGGTTACTCTATATAAACACTGATGTGAGTCAGAGTGAGAGACATTAATCTATATAAACACTGATGTGAGTGAGAGTGAGAGGGGTTACTCTATATAAACACTGATGTGAGTGAGAGTGAGAGGGGTTACTCTATATAAACACTGATGTGAGTGAGAGTGAGAGGGGTTACTCTATATAAACACTGATGTGTGTGAGAGTGAGAGGGGTTACTCTATATAAACACTGATGTGAGTGAGAGTGAGAGGGGTTACTCTATATAAACACTGATGTGAGTGAGAGTGAGAGGGGTTACTCTATATAAACACTGATGTGAGTGTGAGTGAGAGGGGTTACTCTATATAAACACTGATGTGAGTGAGAGTGAGAGGGGTTACTCTATATAAACACTGACGTGAGTGAGAGTGAGAGGGGTTACTCTATATAAACACTGATGTGAGTCAGAGTGAGAGACATTAATCTATATAAACACTGATGTGATTGAGAGGGAGAGGGTTTACTCTATATAAACACTGATGTGAGTGAGAGTGAGAGGGGTTACTCTATATAAACACTGATGTGTGTGAGAGTGAGAGGGGTTACTCTATATAAACACTGATGTGAGTGAGAGTGAGAGGGGTTATTCTATATAAACACTGATGTGAGTGAGAGTGAGAGGGGTTACTCTATATAAACACTGATGTGAGTGAGAGTGAGAGGGGTTATTCTATATAAATACAGGTGTGAGCGAGAGTGAGAGGGGTTATTCTATATAAACACTGATGTGAGTGAGAGTGAGAGGGGTTATTCTATATAAACACTGATGTGAGTGAGAGTGAGAGGGTTTACTCTATATAAACACTGATGTGAGTGAGAGTGAGAGGGGTTATTCTATATAAACACTGATGTGAGTGAGAGTGAGAGGGGTTACTCTATATAAACACTGATGTGAGTGAGAGTGAGAGGTGTTACTCTATATAAACACTGATGTGAGTGAGAGTGAGAGGGGTTACTCTATATAAACACGGACGTGAGTGAGAGTGAGAGGGGTTATTCTATATAAACACTGATGTGAGTGAGAGTGAGAGGGGTTACTCTATATAAACACTGATGTGAGTGAGAGTGAGAGGGGTTATTCTATATAAACACTGATGTGAGTGAGAGTGAGAGGGGTTACTCTATATAAACACTGATGTGAGTGAGAGTGAGAGGGGTTACTCTATATAAACACTGACGTGAGTGAGAGTGAGAGGGGTTACTCTATATAAACACTGACGTGAGTGAGAGTGAGAGGGGTTATTCTATATAAACACTGACGTGAGTGAGAGGGGTTCCTCTGTATAAACACTGCGTCAGTGAGAGTGAGGTAGAGTCAGTGTAAGCATTGATGCGACTAGAATATGAGGCATTGACAGTGCCTCTCTGTACTCACCAATGTGAAGCACAACTTGTTTGACAGTTGGCTGAAAGAGCTCAGTGATGGCCTCCGGGGTCATTCGCAGCATTCCCTGTGAGGACCAGTTTACCAACGCACTGCTGGGGAAATGAAGAGAGACACGGCCTCTCAGATTCAGAGTTATGGCATTGCACAAACACATCGGAGTCCAACATGTGGGGGGTCCAGAGGTTCTTGAAGAGTGGGTCCCGGAACGCTGTGGTCCTGAGGCCAATGTCCTCTCCAGGCTGTGAGCGGGGCCAGGATTCCCCACAGAAAGTGCCTGGCTGACAGCTGATTGGAACACTCTGCTGAAGGAAAGGTTGAGTCCTGTGTTGTCATTGGTGGCCTGAGCAGCCACACCCTCCGTTAAGAAGCTTCTGACGAAGGGATAGATATAAAAATGGGGAACGGCCTGGGCATCTATCTCCTCATTCTACATTTAAACTGGCATAGGGAATTCCTCCAAGGAATGTGCAAAGGGGACAAAACGTCTGCACTTCCGAAGGAGCTGTCTGGCTGGGAGTGGACAATGCAGCTCTGAGGAAAGATTGAATCGGCTGGAATTGATTCTTTCGAATAGGGGGATGTGGGGCTGCAGGTAGAGTGGAGAGGAAGGACCTATTTCCATTGGCAAAGGAAGTCTATAACCAGTGGGACTAGCGGAAGGGTTAGAGGGGAGTTGATAACTTGTTTTCACCCTGTCAGGGGATTAAGATGGCACACTCTCAAGGGCAGCACGGTGGCGCAGTGGGTTAGCCCTGCCGTCTCACGGCGCCGAGGTCCCAGGTTCGATCCCGGCTCTGGGTCACTGTCCGTGTGGAGTTTGCACTTTCTCCCCGTGTTTGTGTGGGTTTCGCCCCCACAACCCAAAGATGTGCAGGGTAGGTGGATTGGCCGCGCTAAATTGCCCCTTAATTGGAAAACAAATGAATTGGATACTCTAAATTAATATTAAAAACAGATTGGACGCCCTCTGCGGGATTCTCCGACGGCTGGATCCTCCGCTTTGCCGGCAGTGGACCCGTGCCCCAACTTTCCCGACAGTGAGGGGGGGGCCACAATGGGAACCCCATTGGCAGGCTGTGGGAATGGGGAATCCCGCAGCCGGCGGGGACGCGGCGAGCTGGAAAATGGGACTGTCGGGTCGGAGAATCCCGCAGCCGGCGGGGACGCGGCGAGCTGGAGAATGGGGCTGTCGGGAATGAGAATCCCGCTGCCGGCGGGGACGCGGCGAGCTGGAAAATGGGACTGTCGGGTCGGAGAATCCCGCTGCCGGCGGGGACGCGGCGAGCTGGAAAATGGGGCTGTTGGGAATGAGAATCCCGCTGCCGGCGGGGACGCGGCGAGCTGGAAAATGGGGCTGTCGGGAATGAGAATCCCGCTGCCGGTGGGGACGCGGCGAGCTGGAAAATGGGGCTGTCGGGAATGAGAATCCTGCTGCCGGCGGGGACACGGCGAGCTGGAAAATGGGACTGTCGGGAATGAGAATCCAGCTGCCAGCGGGGACGCGTCGAGCTGGAAAATGGGGCTGTCGGGTCGGAGAATCCCGCTGCCGGTGGGGACACGGCGAGCTGGAAAATGGGACTGTCGGGAATGAGAATCCAGCTGCCAGCGGGGACGCGGCGAGCTGGAAAATGGGACTGTCGGGAATGAGAATCCCGCTGTCAGCGGGGACGCGGCGAGCTGGAAAATGGGACTGTCGGGTCGGAGAATCCCGCAGCCGGCGGGGACGCGGCGAGCTGGAAAATGGGGCTGTCGGGTCGGAGAATCCCGCAGCCGGCGGGGACGCGGCGAGCTGGAAAATGGGGCTGTCGGGTCGGAGAATCCCGCTACCGGAGGGGACGTGGCGAGCTGGAAAATGGGGCTGTCGGGTCGGAGAATCCCGCTACCGGAGGGGACGTGGCGAGCTGGAAAATGGGACTGTCGGGAATGAGAATCCCGCTGCCGGTGGGGACGCGGCGAGGTGGAAAATGGGGCTGTCGGGAATGAGAATCCCGCTGCCGGCGGGGACGCGGCGAGCTGGAAAATGGGGCTGTCGGGAATGAGAATACCGCTGTCGGCGGGGACGCGGCGAGCTGGAAAATGGGGCTGTCGGGTCGGAGAATCCCGCTGTCGGCGGGGACGCGGCGAGCTGGAAAATGGGGCTGTCGGGAATGAGAATCCCGCTGTCGGCGGGGACGCGGCGAGCTGGAAAATGGGGCTGTCGGGAATGAGAATCCCGCAGCCGGCGGGGACACGGCGAGCTGGAAAATGGGACTGTCGGGTCGGAGGATCCCGCTGCCGGTGGGGACGTGGCGAGCTGGAAAATGGGGCTGTCGGGAATGAGAATCCCGCTGCCGGCGGGGACGCGGCGAGCTGGAAAATGGGGCTGTCGGGTCGGAGAATCCCACTGCCGGCGGGGACGCGGTGAGCTGGAAAATGGGACTGTCGGGTCAGAGGATCCCGCTGCCGGCGGGGACGCGGTGAGCTGGAAAATGGGACTGTCGGGAATGAGAATCCCGCTGCCGGCGGGGACGCGGCGAGCTGGAAAATGGGGCTGTCGGGTCGGAGGATCCCGCTGCCGGCGGGGACGCGGTGAGCTGGAAAATGGGACTGTCGGGTCGGAGGATCCCGCTGCCGGCGGGGACGCGGCGAGCTGGAAAATGGGGCTGTCGGGTCGGAGAATCCCGCTGCCGGTGGGGACGCGGCGAGGTGGAAAATGGGGCTGTCGGGAATGAGAATCCCGCTGCTGGCGGGGACGCGGCGAGCTGAAAAATGGGGCTGTCGGGAATGAGAATCCCGCTGCTGGCGGGGACGCGGCGAGCTGGAAAATGGGGCTGTCGGGTCGGAGAATCCCGCTGTCGGCGGGGACGCGGCGAGCTGGAAAATGGGGCTGTCGGGTCGGAGAATCCCGCTGCCGGTGGGGACGCGGCGAGCTGGAAAATGGGGCTGCCGGGAATGAGAATCCCGCTGCCGGCGGGGACGCGGCGAGCTGGATAATGGGACTGTCGGGTCGGAGAATCCCGCTGCCGGCGGGGACGCGGCGAGCTGGATAATGGGGCTGTCGGGTCGGAGAATCCCGCTGCCGGCGGGGACGTGGCGAGCTGGAAAATGGGGCTGTCGGGTCGGAGAATTCCGCTGCCGGCGGGGACGCGGCGAGCTGGAAAATGGGGCTGTCGGGAATGAGAATCCCGCTGTCGGCGGCGACGCGGCGAGCTGGAAAATGGGGCTGTCGGGAATGAGAATCCAGCTGCCAGCGGGGACGCGGCGAGCTGGAAAATGGGACTGTCGGGAATGAGAATCCAGCTGCCAGCGGGGACGCGGCGAGCTGGAAAATGGGACTGTCGGGAATGAGAATCCCGCTGCCGGCGGGGACGCGGCGAAGTGGAAAATGGGGCTGTCGGGTATGAGAATCCCGCTGCCAGCGGGGACGCGGCAAGCTGGAAAATGGGGCTGTCGGGAATGAGAATCCAGCTGCCAGCGGGGACGCGGCGAGCTGGAAAATGGGGCTGTCGGGAATGAGAATCCCGCTGCCGGCGGAGACGCGGCGAGCTGGAAAATGGGGCTGTCGGGTCGGAGAATCCCGCTGATGGCGGGGACGCGGCGAGCTGGAAAATGGGACTGTCGGGAATGAGAATCCCGCTGTCGGCGGGGACGCGGCGAGCTGGAAAATGGGGCTGTCGGGTCGGAGAATCCCGCTGCCGGCGGGGACGCGGCGAGCTGGAAAATGTGGCTGTCGGGTCGGAGAATCCCGCTGTCGGCGGGGACGCGGCGAGCTGGAAAATGGGACTGTCGGGACGGAGAATCCCGCTGTCGGCGGGGACGCGGCGAGCTGGAAAATGTGGCTGTCGGGTCGGAGAATCCCGCTGTCGGCGGGGACGCGGCGAAGTGGAAAATGTGGCTGTCGGGAATGAGAATCCCGCTGCCGGCGGGGACGCGGCGAGCTGGAAAATGTGGCTGTCGGGTCGGAGAATCCCGCTGTCGGCGGGGACGCGGCGAGCTGGAAAATGGGACTGTCGGGAATGAGAATCCCGCTGCCGGCGGGGACGCGGCGAGCTGGAAAATGGGGCTGTCGGCTCGGAGAAACCCGCTGCCGGTGGGGACGCGGCGAGCTGGAAAATGGGACTGTCGGGTCGAAGAATCCCGCTGTTGGCGGGGACGCGGCGAGCTGGAAAATGGGACTGTCGGGTCGGAGAATCCCGCTGCCGGCGGGGACGCGGCGAGCTGGAAAATGGGGCTGTCGGGAATGAGAATCCCGCTGCCGGCGGGGACGCGGCGAGCTGGAAAATGGGGCTGTCGAGAATGAGAATCCCGCTGCCGGTGGGGACGTGGTGAGCTGGAAAATGGGGCTGTCGGGACGGAGAATCCCGCTGCCGGCGGGGACGCGGCGAGCTGGAAAATGGGGCTGCCGGGTCGGAGAATCCCGCTGCAGGCGGGGTCGCGGCGAGCTGGAGAATGGGGCTGTCGGGAATGGGAATCCCGCTGCCGGCGGGGACGCGGCGAGCTGGAAAATGGGGCTGTCGGGAATGAGAATCCCGCTGCCGGCGGGGACGTGGCGAGCTGGAAAATGGGACTGTCGGGAATGAGAATCCCGCTGCCGGCGGGGACGCGGCGAGCTGGAAAATGGGGCTGTCGGGTCGGAGAATCCCGCTGCCGGTGGGGACGCGGCGAGCTGGAAAATGGGGCTGTCGGGAATGAGAATCCCGCTGCCGGCGGGGACGTGGCGAGCTGGAAAATGGGACTGTCGGGACGGAGAATCCCGCTGCCGTTGGGGACGTGGCGAGCTGGAAAATGGGGCTGTCGGGACGGAGAATCCCGCTGCCGGCGGGGACGCGGCGAGATGGAAAATGGGGCTATCGGGTCGGAGAATCCCGCTGCCGGCGGGGACGCGGAGAGCTGGAAAATGGGGCTGTCGGGACGGAGAATCCCGCTGCCGGCGGGGACGCGGCGAGCTGGAAAATGGGGCTGTCGGGTCGGAGAATCCCGCTGCCGGCGGGGTCGCGGCGAGCTGGAAAATGGGGCTGTCGGGAATGAGAATCCCGCTGCCGGCGGGGACACGGCGAGCTGGAAAATGGGACTGTCGGGAATGAGAATCCCGCTGCCCCCGGTGACGCGGCGAGCTGGAAAATGGGGCTGTCGGGTCGGAGAATCCCGCTGCCGGCGGGGACGTGGCGAGCTGGAAAATGGGGCTGTCGGGTCGGAGAATCCCGCTGCCGGCGGGGACGTGGCGAGCTGGAAAATGGGGCTGTCGGGAATGAGAATCCCGCTGCCGGCGGGGACGCGGCTAGCTGGAAAATGGGGCTGTCGTGTCGGAGAATCCCGCTGCCGGCGGGGACGCGGCGAGCTGGAGAATGGGGCTGTCGGGAATGAGAATCCCGCTGCCGGCGGGGACGCGGCGAGCTGGAAAATGGGGCTGTCGGGTCGGAGAATCCCGCTGCCGGTGGGGACGCGGCGAGCTGGAAATTGGGGCTGCCGGGAATGAGAATCCCGCTGCCGGCGGGGACGCGGCGAGCTGGATAATGGGACTGTCGGGTCGGAGAATCCCGCTGCCGGCGGGGACGCGGCGAGCTGGATAATGGGACTGTCGGGAATGAGAATCCCGCTGCCGGCGGGGACGCGGCGAAGTGGAAAATGGGGCTGTCGGGTATCAGAATCCCGCTGCCAGCGGGGACGCGGCGAGCTGGAAAATGGGGCTGTCGGGAATGAGAATCCAGCTGCCAGCGGGGACGCGGCGAGCTGGAAAATTGGGCTGTCAGGTCGGAGAATTCCGCTGATGGCGGGGACGCGGCGAGCTGGAAAATGGGACTGTCGGGAATGAGAATCCCGCTGTCGGCGGGGACGCGGCGAGCTGGAAAATGGGGCTGTCGGGTCGGAGAATCCCGCTGCCGGCGGGGACGCGGCGAGCTGGAAAATGGGGCTGTCGGGAATGAGAATCCCGCTGTCGGCGGGGACGCGGCCTGCTGGAAAATGTGGCTGTCCGGTCGGAGAATCCCGCTGTCGGCGGGGACGCGGCGAGCTGGAAAATGGGACTGTCGGGAATGAGAATCCCGCTGCCGGTGGGGACGCGGCGAGCTGGAAAATGGGACTGTCGGGTCGAAGAAACCCGCTGTTGGCGGGGACGCGGCGAGCTGGAAAATGGGACTGTCGGGTCGGAGAATCCCGCTGCCGGCGGGGACGCGGCGAGCTGGAAAATGGGGCTGTCGGGAATGAGAATCCCGCTGCCGGTGGGGACGCGGCGAGCTGGAAAATGGGACTGTCGGGAATGAGAATCCCGCTGCCGGTGGGGACGCGGCGAGCTGGAAAATGGGACTGTCGGGTCGAAGAATCCCGCTGTTGGCGGGGACGCGGCGAGCTGGAAAATGGGGCTGCCGGGTCGGAGAATCCCGCTGCCGGCGGGGTCGCGGCGAGCTGGAGAATGGGGCTGTCGGGAATGAGAATCCCGCTGCCGGCGGGGACGCGGAGAGCTGGAAAATGGGGCTGTCGGGAATGAGAATCCCGCTGCCGGCGGGGACGCGGCGAGCTGGAAAATGGGGCTGTCGGGAATGAGAATTGCGCTGCCGGCGGGGACGCGGCGAGCTGGAAAATGGGGCTGTCGGGACGGAGAATCCCGCTGCCGGCGGGGACGCGGCGAGCTGGAAAATGGGGCTGCCGGGTCGGAGAATCCCGCTGCCGGCGGGGACGCGGCGAGCTGGAAAATGGGACTGTCCGGTCGGAGGATCCCGCTGCCGGCGGGAACGCGGCGAGCTGGAAAATGGGACTGTCGGGAATGAGAATCCCGCTGCCGGTGGGGACGCGGCGAGCTGGAAAATGGGACTGTCGGGTCGAAGAAACCCGCTGTTGGCGGGGACGCGGCGAGCTGGAAAATGGGACTGTCGGGTCGGAGAATCCCGCTGCCGGCGGGGACGCGGCGAGCTGGAAAATGGGGCTGTCGGGAATGAGAATCCCGCTGCCGGTGGGGACGCGGCGAGCTGGAAAATGGGACTGTCGGGAATGAGAATCCCGCTGCCGGTGTGGACGCGGCGAGCTGGAAAATGGGACTGTCGGGTCGAAGAATCCCGCTGTTGGCGGGGACGCGGCGAGCTGGAAAATGGGGCTGCCGGGTCGGAGAATCCCGCTGCCGGCGGGGTCGCGGCGAGCTGGAGAATGGGGCTGTCGGGAATGAGAATCCCGCTGCCGGCGGGGACGCGGAGAGCTGGAAAATGGGGCTGTCGGGAATGAGAATCCCGCTGCCGGCGGGGACGCGGCGAGCTGGAAAATGGGGCTGTCGGGAATGAGAATTGCGCTGCCGGCGGGGACGCGGCGAGCTGGAAAATGGGGCTGTCGGGACGGAGAATCCCGCTGCCGGCGGGGACGCGGCGAGCTGGAAAATGGGGCTGCCGGGTCGGAGAATCCCGCTGCCGGCGGGGACGCGGCGAGCTGGAAAATGGGACTGTCCGGTCGGAGGATCCCGCTGCCGGCGGGAACGCGGCGAGCTGGAAAATGGGACTGTCGGGTCGGAGAATCCCGCTGCCGGCGGGGACGTGGCGAGCTGGAGAATGGGGCTGTCGGGTCGGAGAATCCCGCTGGCGGCGGGGACGCGGCGAGCTGGAAAATGGGGCTGTCGGGTCGGAGAATCCCGCTGCCGGTGGGGACGCGGCGAGGTGGAAAGTGGGGCTATCGGGAATGAGAATCCCGCTGCCGGCGGGGACGCGGCGAGCTGGAAAATAGGGCTGCCGGGTCGGAGAATCCCGCTGCCGGCGGGGAGCTGGAAAATGGGGCTGTCGGGACGGATAATCCCGCTGCCGGCAAGGACGCGGGGAGCTGGAAAATGGGGCTGCCGGGTCGGAGAATCCCGCTGCCGGGGGGACGCGGCGAAGTGGAAAATGGGGCTGTCGGGAATGAGAATCCCGCTGCCGGCGGGGACGTGGCGAGCTAGAAAATGGGGCTGCCGGGTCGGAGAATCCCGCTGCCGGCGGGGATGCGGCGAGCTGGAAAATGGGGCTGTCGGGAATGAGAATCCCGCTGCCGGCGGGGACGCGGCGAGCTGGAAAATGGGACTGTCTGGTCGGAGAATCCCGCTGCCGGCGGGGACGCGGCGAGCTGGAAAATGGGGCTGTCTGGTCGGAGAATCCCGCTGCCGGCGGGGGCCCGGCGAGCTGGAAAATGGGGCTGTCGGGACGGAGAATCCCGCTGCCGGCGGGGACGCGGCGAGCTGGAAAATGGGGCTGTCGGGAATGAGAATCCCGCTGCCGGCGGGGACGCGGCGAGCTGGAAAATGGGACTGTCGGGAATGAGAATCCCGCTGCCGGCGGGGACGCGGCGAGCTGGAAAATGGGGCTGTCGGGTTGGAGAATCCCGCTGCCGGATGGGACGTGGAGAGCTGGAAAATGGGACTGTCGGGTCGGAGAATCCCGCTGTCGGCGGGGACGCGGCGAACTGGAAAATGGGTCTGTCGGGAATGAGAATCCCGCTGCCGGCGGGGACGCGGCGAACTGGAAAATGGGACTGTCGGGTCGGAGAATCCCGCTGTCGGCGGGGACGCGGCGAGCTGGAAAATGGGGCTGTCGGGAATGAGAATCCAGCTGCCAGCGGGGACGCGGCGAGCTGGAAAATGGGGCTGTCGGGTCGGAGAATCCCGCTGATGGCGGGGACGCGGCGAGCTGGAAAATGGGACTGTCGGGAATGAGAATCCCGCTGCCGGCGGGGACGCGGCGAGCTGGATAATGGGACTGTCGGGTCGGAGAATCCCGCTGCCGGCGGGGACGCGGCGAGCTGGATAATGGGGCTGTCGGGTCGGAGAATCCCGCTGCCGGCGGGGACGTGGCGAGCTGGAAAATGGGGCTGTCGGGAATGAGAATCCCGCTGCCGGCGGGGACGCGGCGAGCTGGAAAATGGGGCTGTCGGGAATGAGAATCCCGCTGCCGGCGGGGACGCGGCGAACTGGAAAATGGGACTGTCGGGTATGAGAATCCCGCTGTCGGCGGGGACGCGGCGAGCTGGAAAATGGGACTGTCGGGAATGAGAATCCCGCTGCCGGCGGGGACGCGGCGAGCTGGAAAATGGGGCTGTCGGGAATGAGAATCCCGCTGCCGGCGGGGACGCGGCGAAGTGGAAAATGGGGCTGTCGGGAATGAGAATCCAGCTGCTGGCGGGGACGCGACGAGCTGGAAAATGGGACTGTCGGGTCGGAGAATCCCGCTGCCGGCGGGGACGTGGCGAGCTGGAAAATGGGGCTGTCGGGAATGAGAATCCCGCTGCAGGCGGGGACGCGGCGAGCTGGAAAATGGGGCTGTCGGGAATGAGAATCCCGCTGCTGGCGGGGACGCGGCGAGCTGGAAAATGGGACTGTCGGGTCGGAGAATCCCGCTGCCGGCGGGGACGTGGCGAGCTGGAAAATGGGGCTGTCGGGAATGAGAATCCCGCTGCAGGCGGGGACGCGGCGAGCTGGAAAATGGGGCTGTCGGGAATGAGAATCCCGCTGCTGGCGGGGACGCGGCGAGCTGGAAAATGGGACTGTCGGGTCGGAGAATCCCGCTGCCGGCGGGGACGCGGCGAGCTGGAAAATGGGGCTGTCGGGACGGAGAATCCCGCTGTCGGCGGGGACGCGGCGAGCTGGAAAATGGGACTGTCGGGTCGGAGAATCCCGCTGCCGGCGGGGACGCGGCGAAGTGGAAAATGGGGCTGTCGGGTCGGAGAATCCCGCTGTCGGCGGGGTCGCTGCGAGCTGGAAAATGGGGGTGTCGGGAATGAGAATCCCGCTGCCGGCGGGGACGCGGCGAGCTGGAAAATGGGGCTGTCGGGTCGGAGAATCACGCTGCCGGCGGGGACGTGGCGAGCTGGAGAATGGGGCTGTCGGGAATGAGAATCCCGCTGCCGGCGGGGACGCGGCGAGCTGGAGAATGGGGCTGTCGGGTCGGAGAATCCCGCTGCCGGCGGGGACGCGGCGAGCTGGAGAATGGGGCTGTCGGGAATGAGAATCCCGCTGCCGGCGGGGACGCGGCGAGCTGGAAAATGGGGCTGTCGGGTCGGAGAATCCCGCTGCCGGCGGGGACGCGGCGAGCTGGAAAATGGGGCTGTCGGGTCGGAGAATCCTGCTGTCGGCGGGGACGCGGCGAGCTGGAAAATGCAGCTGTCGGGAATGAGAATCCCGCTGCCGGCGGGGAGCTGGAAAATGGGGCTGTCGGGTCGGAGAATCCCGCTGCCGGCGGGGAAGTGGCGAGCTGGAAAATGGGACTGTCGGGAATGAGAATCCCGCTGCCGGCGGGGACGCGGCGAGCTGGAAAATGGGGCTGTCGGGACGGAGAATCCCGCTGCCGGCGGGGACGCGGCGAGCTGGAAAATGCGGCTGTCGGGAATGAGAATCCCGCTGCCGGCGCGGAGCTCGAAAATGGGGCTGTCGGGAATGAGAATCCCGCTGCCGGCGGGGTCGCGGCGAGCTGGAAAATGGGGCTGTAGGGTCGGATAATCCCGCTGCCGGCGGGGAGCTGGAAAATGGGGCTGTCGGGACGGAGAATCCCGCTGCCGGCGGGGACGCGGCGAGCTGGAAAATGGGGCTGTCGGGAATGAGAATCCCGCTGCCGGCGGGGAGCTCGAAAATGGGGCTGTCGGGAATGAGAATCCCGCTGCCGGCGGGGTCGCGGCGAGCTGGAAAATGGGGCTGTAGGGTCGGATAATCCCGCTGCCGGCGGGGAGCTGGAAAATGGGGCTGTCGGGACGGAGAATCCCGCTGCCGGCGGGGACGCGGCGAGCTGGAAAATGGGGCTGTCGGGAATGAGAATCCCGCTGCCGGCGGGGTCGCGGCGAGCTGGAAAATGGGGCTGCCGGGAATGAGAATCCCGCTGCCGGCGGGGACGCGGCGAGCTGGAAAATGGGGCTGTCGGGAATGAGAATCCCGCTGCCGACGGGGACGTGGCGAGCTGGAAAATGGGGCTGTCGGGTCGGAGAATCCCGCTGCCGGCGGGGTCGCGGCGAGCTGGAAAATGGGGCTGTCGGGAATGAGAATCCCGCTGCCGGCGGGGACGTGGCGAGCTGGAAAATGGGGCTGTCGGGTCGGAGAATCCCGCTGCCCCCGGGGACGCGGCGAGCTGGAAAATGGGGCTGTCGGGTCGGAGAATCCCGCTGCCGGCGGGGACGCGGTGAGCTGGAAAATGGGGCTGCCGGGTCGGAGAATCCCGCTGCCGGGGGGGACGCGGAGAGCTGGAAAATGGGACTGTCGGGTAAGAGAATCCCGCTGCCGGCGGGGACGCGACGAGCTGGAAAATGGGACTGTCGGGACGGAGAATCCCGCTGCCGGCGGGGACGCGGCGAGCTGGAAAATGGGGCTGTCGGGTCGGAGAATCCCGCTGCCGGCGGTGAGGCGGCGAGCTGGAAAATGGGGCTGCCGGTTCGGAGAATCTCGATGCCGGGGGGACGCGGCGAGCTGGAAAATGGGGCTGTCGGGTCGGAGAATGCAGCTGCCGGCGGGGAGCGGCGAGCTGGAAAATGGGACTGTCGGGAATGAGAATCCCGCTGCCGGCGGGGACGCGGCGAGCTGGAAAATGGGACTGTCGGGAATGAGAATCCCGCTGCCGGCGGGGTCGCGGCGAGCTGGAAAATGGGACTGTCGGGAATGAGAATCCCGCTGCCGGCGGGGACGTGGCGAGCTGGAAAATGGGGCTGTCGGGAATGGGAATCCCGCTGCCGGTGGGGACGTGGCGAGCTGGAAAATGGGGCTGTCGGGAATGAGAATCCCGCTGCCGGTGGGGACGCGGCGAGCTGGAAAATGGGGCTGTCGGGAATGAGAATCCCGCTGCCGGCGGGGACGCGGCGAGCTGGAAAATGGGGCTGTCGGGAATGAGAATCCCGCTGCCGGCGGGGACGCGGCGATCTGGAAAATGGGGCTGTCGGGTCGGAGAATCCCGCTGCCGGCGGGGACGCGGCGAGCTGGAAAATGGGGCTGTCGGGTCGGAGAATCCCGCTGCCGGCAGGGACGCGGCGAGCTGGAAAATGGGACTGTCGGGTCGGAGAATCCCGCTGTCAGCGGGGACGCGGCGAGCTGGAAAATGGGACTGTCGGGAATGAGAATCCCGCTGTCGGCGGGGACGCGGCGAGCTGGAAAATGGGACTGTCGGGAATGAGAATCCCGCTGCCGGCGGGGACGCGGCGAGCTGGAAAATGGGACTGTCGGGTCGGAGAATCCCGCTGTCAGCGGGGACGCGGCGAGCTGGAAAATGGGACTGTCGGGAATGAGAATCCCGCTGCCGGCGGGGACGCGGCGAGCTGGAAAATGGGGCTGTCGGGAATGAGAATCCAGCTGCCGGCGGGGACGCGGCGAGCTGGAAAATGGGACTGTCGGGAATGAGAATCCCGCTGTCGGCGGGGACGCGGCGAGCTGGAAAATGGGGCTGTCGGGAATGAGAATCCCGCTGCCGGCGGGGTCGCGGCGAGCTGGAAAATGGGGCTGTCGGGAATGAGAATCCCGCTGCCGGCGGGGACGTGGCGAGCTGGAAAATGGGGCTGTCGGGTCAGAGAATCCCGCTGCCCCCGGGGACGCGGTGAGCTGGAAAATGGGGCTGTCGGGTCAGAGAATCCCGCTGCCCCCGGGGACGCGGCGAGCTGGAAAATGGGGCTGTCGGGAATGAGAATCCCGCTGCAGGCGGGGACGCGGCGAGCTGGAAAATGGGGCTGTCGGGAATGAGAATCCCGCTGCTGGCGGGGACGCGGCGAGCTGGAAAATGGGACTGTCGGGTCGGAGAATCCCGCTGCCGGCGGGGACGCGGCGAGCTGGAAAATGGGGCTGTCGGGACGGAGAATCCCGCTGTCGGCGGGGACGCGGCGAGCTGGAAAATGGGACTGTTGGGTCGGAGAATCCCGCTGCCGGCGGTGACGCGGCGAAGTGGAAAATGGGGCTGTCGGGACGGAGAATCCCGCTGCCGGCGGGGACGCGGCGAAGTGGAAAATGGGGCTGTCGGGTCGGAGAATCCCGCTGTCGGCGGGGTCGCTGCGAGCTGGAAAATGGGGGTGTCGGGAATGAGAATCCCGCTGCCGGCGGGGACGCGGCGAGCTGGAAAATGGGGCTGTCGGGTCGGAGAATCACGCTGCCGGCGGGGACGTGGCGAGCTGGAGAATGGGGCTGTCGGGAATGAGAATCCCGCTGCCGGCGGGGACGCGGCGAGCTGCAGAATGGGGCTGTCGGGTCGGAGAATCCCGCTGCCGGCGGGGATGCGGCGAGCTGGAGAATGGGGCTGTCGGGAATGAGAATCCCGCTGCCGGCGGGGACGCGGCGAGCTGGAAAATGGGGCTGTCGGGTCGGAGAATCCCGCTGCCGGCGGGGACGCGGCGAGCTGGAAAATGGGGCTGTCGGGTCGGAGAATCCTGCTGTCGGCGGGGACGCGGCGAGCTGGAAAATGGGACTGTCGGGAATGAGAATCCCGCTGCCGGCGGGGAGCTGGAAAATGGGGCTGTCGGGTCGGAGAATCCCGCTGCCGGCGGGGAAGTGGCGAGCTGGAAAATGGGACTGTCGGGAATGAGAATCCCGCTGCCGGCGGGGACGCGGCGAGCTGGAAAATGGGGCTGTCGGGACGGAGAATCCCGCTGCCGGCGGGGACGCGGCGAGCTGGAAAATGCGGCTGTCGGGAATGAGAATCCCGCTGCCGGCGCGGAGCTGGAAAATGGGGCTGTCGGGAATGAGAATCCCGCTGCCGGCGGGGTCGCGGCGAGCTGGAAAATGGGGCTGTAGGGTCGGATAATCCCGCTGCCGGCGGGGAGCTGGAAAATGGGGCTGTCAGGACGGAGAATCCCGCTGCCGGCGGGGACGCGGCGAGCTGGAAAATGGGGCTGTCGGGAATGAGAATCCCGCTGCCGGCGGGGTCGCGGCGAGCTGGAAAATGGGGCTGTCGGGAATGAGAATCCCGCTGCCGGCGGGGACGCGGCGAGCTGGAAAATGGGGCTGTCGGGAATGAGAATCCCGCTGCCGACGGGGACGTGGCGAGCTGGAAAATGGGGCTGTCGGGTCGGAGAATCCCGCTGCCGGCGGGGTCGCGGCGAGCTGGAAAATGGGGCTGTCGGGAATGAGAATCCCGCTGCCGGCGGGGACGTGGCGAGCTGGAAAATGGGGCTGTCGGGTCGGAGAATCCCGCTGCCACCGGGGACGCGGCGAGCTGGAAAATGGGGCTGTCGGGTCGGAGAATCCCGCTGCCGGCGGGGACGCGGTGAGCTGGAAAATGGGGCTGCCGGGTCGGAGAATCCCGCTGCCGGGGGGGACGCGGAGAGCTGGAAAATGGGACTGTCGGGTAAGAGAATCCCGCTGCCGGCGGGGACGCGACGAGCTGGAAAATGGGACTGTCGGGACGGAGAATCCCGCTGCCGGCGGGGACGCGGCGAGCTGGAAAATGGGGCTGTCGGGTCGGAGAATCCCGCTGCCGGCGGTGAGGCGGCGAGCTGGAAAATGGGGCTGCCGGGTCGGAGAATCTCGCTGCCGGGGGGGACGCGGCGAGCTGGAAAATGGGGCTGTCGGGTCGGAGAATGCAGCTGCCGGCGGGGAGCGGCGAGCTGGAAAATGGGACTGTCGGGAATGAGAATCCCGCTGCCGGCGGGGACGCGGCGAGCTGGAAAATGGGACTGTCGGGAATGAGAATCCCGCTGCCGGCGGGGTCGCGGCGAGCTGGAAAATGGGACTGTCGGGAATGAGAATCCCGCTGCCGGCGGGGACGTGGCGAGCTGGAAAATGGGGCTGTCGGGAATGAGAATCCCGCTGCCGGCGGGGACGCGGCGAGCTGGAAAATGGGGCTGTCGGGTCGCAGAATCCCGCTGCCGGTGGGGACGCGGCGAGCTGGAAAATGGGGCTGTCGGGAATGAGAATCCCGCTGCCGGCGGGGACGCGGCGAGCTGGAAAATGGGGCTGCCGGGTCGGAGAATCCCGCTGCCGGTGGGGACGTGGCGAGCTGGAAAATGGGGCTGTCGGGAATGAGAATCTCGCTGCCGGTGGGGACGCGGCGAGCTGGAAAATGGGGCTGTCGGGAATGAGAATCCCGCTGCCGGCGGGGACGCGGCGAGCTGGAAAATGGGGCTGTCGGGAATGAGAATCCCGCTGCCGGCGGGGACGCGGTGATCTGGAAAATGGGGCTGTCGGGTCGGAGAATCCCGCTGCCGGCGGGGACGTGGCGAGCTGGAAAATGGGGCTGTCGGGTCGGAGAATCCCGCTGCCGGCAGGGACGCGGCGAGCTGGAAAATGGGACTGTCGGGTCGGAGAATCCCGCTGTCAGCGGGGACGCGGCGAGCTGGAAAATGGGACTGTCGGGAATGAGAATCACGCTGTCGGCGGGGACGCGGCGAGCTGGAAAATGGGACTGTCGGGAATGAGAATCCCGCTGCCGGCGGGGACGCGGCGAGCTGGAAAATGGGACTGTTGGGTCGGAGAATCCCGCTGCCGGCGGTGACGCGGCGAAGTGGAAAATGGGGCTGTCGGGACGGAGAATCCCGCTGCCGGCGGGGACGCGGCGAAGTGGAAAATGGGGCTGTCGGGTCGGAGAATCCCGCTGTCGGCGGGGTCGCTGCGAGCTGGAAAATGGGGGTGTCGGGAATGAGAATCCCGCTGCCGGCGGGGACGCGGCGAGCTGGAAAATGGGGCTGTCGGGTCGGAGAATCACGCTGCCGGCGGGGACGTGGCGAGCTGGAGAATGGGGCTGTCGGGAATGAGAATCCCGCTGCCGGCGGGGACGCGGCGGGCTGCAGAATGGGGCTGTCGGGTCGGAGAATCCCGCTGCCGGCGGGGATGCGGCGAGCTGGAGAATGGGGCTGTCGGGAATGAGAATCCCGCTGCCGGCGGGGACGCGGCGAGCTGGAAAATGGGGCTGTCGGGTCGGAGAATCCCGCTGCCGGCGGGGACGCGGCGAGCTGGAAAATGGGGCTGTCGGGTCGGAGAATCCTGCTGTCGGCGGGGACGCGGCGAGCTGGAAAATGGGACTGTCGGGAATGAGAATCCCGCTGCCGGCGGGGAGCTGGAAAATGGGGCTGTCGGGTCGGAGAATCCCGCTGCCGGCGGGGAAGTGGCGAGGTGGAAAATGGGACTGTCGGGAATGAGAATCCCGCTGCCGGCGGGGACGCGGCGAGCTGGAAAATGGGGCTGTCGGGACGGAGAATCCCGCTGCCGGCGGGGACGCGGCGAGCTGGAAAATGCGGCTGTCGGGAATGAGAATCCCGCTGCCGGCGCGGAGCTGGAAAATGGGGCTGTCGGGAATGAGAATCCCGCTGCCGGCGGGGTCGCGGCGAGCTGGAAAATGGGGCTGTAGGGTCGGATAATCCCGCTGCCGGCGGGGAGCTGGAAAATGGGGCTGTCGGGACGGAGAATCCCGCTGCCGGCGGGGACGCGGCGAGCTGGAAAATGGGGCTGTCGGGAATGAGAATCCCGCTGCCGGCGGGGTCGCGGCGAGCTGGAAAATGGGGCTGTCGGGAATGAGAATCCCGCTGCCGGTGGGGACGCGGCGAGCTGGAAAATGGGGCTGTCGGGAATGAGAATCCCGCTGCCGACGGGGACGTGGCGAGCTGGAAAATGGGGCTGTCGGGTCGGAGAATCCCGCTGCCGGCGGGGTCGCGGCGAGCTGGAAAATGGGGCTGTCGGGAATGAGAATCCCGCTGCCGGCGGGGACGTGGCGAGCTGGAAAATGGGGCTGTCGGGTCGGAGAATCCCGCTGCCCCCGGGGACGCGGCGAGCTGGAAAATGGGGCTGTCGGGTCGGAGAATCCCGCTGCCGGCGGGGACACGGTGAGCTGGAAAATGGGGCTGCCGGGTCGGAGAATCCCGCTGCCGGGGGGGACGCGGAGAGCTGGAAAATGGGACTGTCGGGTAAGAGAATCCCGCTGCCGGCGGGGACGCGACGAGCTGGAAAATGGGACTGTCGGGACGGAGAATCCCGCTGCCGGCGGGGACGCGGCGAGCTGGAAAATGGGGCTGTCGGGTCGGAGAATCCCGCTGCCGGCGGTGAGGCGGCGAGCTGGAAAATGGGGCTGCCGGGTCGGAGAATCTCGCTGCCGGGGGGGACGCGGCGAGCTGGAAAATGGGGCTGTCGGGTCGGAGAATGCAGCTGCCGGCGGGGAGCGGCGAGCTGGAAAATGGGACTGTCGGGAATGAGAATCCCGCTGCCGGCGGGGACGCGGCGAGCTGGAAAATGGGACTGTCGGGAATGAGAATCCCGCTGCCGGCGGGGTCGCGGCGAGCTGGAAAATGGGACTGTCGGGAATGAGAATCCCGCTGCCGGCGGGGACGTGGCGAGCTGGAAAATGGGGCTGTCGGGAATGAGAATCCCGCTGCCGGCGGGGACGCGGCGAGCTGGAAAATGGGGCTGTCGGGTCGCAGAATCCCGCTGCCGGTGGGGACGCGGCGAGCTGGAAAATGGGGCTGTCGGGAATGAGAATCCCGCTGCCGGCGGGGACGCGGCGAGCTGGAAAATGGGGCTGCCGGGTCGGAGAATCCCGCTGCCGGTGGGGACGTGGCGAGCTGGAAAATGGGGCTGTCGGGAATGAGAATCTCGCTGCCGGTGGGGACGCGGCGAGCTGGAAAATGGGGCTGTCGGGAATGAGAATCCCGCTGCCGGCGGGGTCGCGGCGAGCTGGAAAATGGGACTGTCGGGAATGAGAATCCCGCTGCCGGCGGGGACGCGGCGAGCTGGAAAATGGGACTGTCGGGAATGAGAATGCAGCTGCCGGCGGGGAGCGGCGAGCTGGAAAATGGGACTGTCGGGAATGAGAATCCCGCTGCCGGCGGGGACGCGGCGAGCTGGAAAATGGGACTGTCGGGAATGAGAATCCCGCTGCCGGCGGGGTCGCGGCGAGCTGGAAAATGGGACTGTCGGGAATGAGAATCCCGCTGCCGGCGGGGACGTGGCGAGCTGGAAAATGGGGCTGTCGGGAATGAGAATCCCGCTGCCGGCGGGGACGCGGCGAGCTGGAAAATGGGGCTGTCGGGTCGCAGAATCCCGCTGCCGGTGGGGACGCGGCGAGCTGGAAAATGGGGCTGTCGGGAATGAGAATCCCGCTGCCGGCGGGGACGCGGCGAGCTGGAAAATGGGGCTGCCGGGTCGGAGAATCCCGCTGCCGGTGGGGACGTGGCGAGCTGGAAAATGGGGCTGTCGGGAATGAGAATCTCGCTGCCGGTGGGGACGCGGCGAGCTGGAAAATGGGGCTGTCGGGAATGAGAATCCCGCTGCCGGCGGGGACGCGGCGAGCTGGAAAATGGGGCTGTCGGGAATGAGAATCCCGCTGCCGGCGGGGACGCGGTGATCTGGAAAATGGGGCTGTCGGGTCGGAGAATCCCGCTGCCGGCGGGGACGTGGCGAGCTGGAAAATGGGGCTGTCGGGTCGGAGAATCCCGCTGCCGGCAGGGACGCGGCGAGCTGGAAAATGGGACTGTCGGGTCGGAGAATCCCGTTGTCAGCGGGGACGCGGCGAGCTGGAAAATGGGACTGTCGGGAATGAGAATCCCGCTGTCGGCGGGGACGCGGCGAGCTGGAAAATGGGACTGTCGGGAATGAGAATCCCGCTGCCGGCGGGGACGCGGCGAGCTGGAAAATGGGACTGTCGGGTCGGAGAATCCCGCTGTCAGCGGGGACGCGGCGAGCTGGAAAATGGGACTGTCGGGAATGAGAATCCCGCTGCCGGCGGGGACGCGGCGAGCTGGAAAATGGGGCTGTCGGGAATGAGAATCCCGCTGCCGGCGGGGACGCGGCGAGCTGGAAAATGGGACTGTCGGGAATGAGAATCCCGCTGTCGGCGGGGACGCGGCGAGCTGGAAAATGGGGCTGTCGGGAATGAGATTCCCGCTGCCGGCGGGGTCGCGGCGAGCTGGAAAATGGGGCTGTCGGGAATGAGAATCCCGCTGCCGGCGGGGACGTGGCGAGCTGGAAAATGGGGCTGTCGGGTCAGAGAATCCCGCTGCCCCCGGGGACGCGGTGAGCTGGAAAATGGGGCTGTCGGGTCGGAGAATCCCGCTGCCGGCGGGGACGCGGCGAGCTGGAAAATGGGGCTGTCGGGAATGAGAATCCCGCTGCCGGCGGGGACGCGGCGAGCTGGAAAATGGGGCTGTCGGGAATGAGAATCCCGCTGCCGGCGGAGACGCGGCGAGCTGGAAAATGGGGCTGTCGGGAATGAGAATCCCGCTGCCGGCGGGGACGCGGCGAGCTGGAAAATGGGGCTGTCGGGTCGGAGAAACCCGCTGCCGGCGGGGACGCGGCGAGCTGGAAAATGGGGCTGTAGGGTCGGAGAATCCCGCTGTCAGCGGGGACGCGGCGAGCTCGAAAATGGGGCTGTAGGGTCGGAGAATCCCGCTGTCAGCGGGGACGCGGCGAGCTGGAAAATGGGACTGTCGGGAATGAGAATCCCGCTGTCGGCGGGGACGCGGCGAGCTGGAAAATGGGGCTGTCGGCTCGGAGAAACCCGCTGCCGGCGGGGACGCGGCGAGCTGGAAAATGGGGCTGTAGGGTCGGAGAATCCCGCTGTCAGCGGGGACGCGGCGAGCTCGAAAATGGGGCTGTAGGGTCGGAGAATCCCGCTGTCAGCGGGGACGCGGCGAGCTGGAAAATGGGACTGTCGGGAATGAGAATCCCGCTGTCGGCGGGGACGCGGCGAGCTAGAAAATGTGACTGTCGGGAATGAGAATCCCGCTGCCGGCGGGGATGCGGCGAGCTGGAAAATGGGATTGTCGGGTCGGAGAATCCCGCTGTCAGCGGGGACGCGGCGAGCTGGAAAATGGGATTGTCGGGAATGAGAATCCCGCTGCCGGCGGGGACGCGCAGAGCTGGAAAATGGGACTGTCGGGAATGAGAATCCCGCTGCCGGCGGGGACGCGGCGAGCTGGATAATGGGGCTGTCGGGTCGGAGAATCCCGCTGCCGGCGGGGACGCGGCGAGCTGGACAATGCAGCTGTCGGGAATGAGAATCCCGCTGCCGGCGGACGCGCGAGTTGGAAAATGCAGCTGTCGGGACGGAGAACCCCGATGCCGGCGGACGCGCGAGCTGGAAAATGGGGCTGTCGGGTCGGAGAATCCCGCTGCCGGCGGGGACGCGGCGAGCTGGAAAATGGGACTGTCGGGACGGAGAATCCCGCTGCCGGTGGGGACGCGGCGAGCTGGAAAATGGGGCTGTCGGGTCGGAGAATCCCGCTGCCGGCGGGGACGCGGCGAGCTGGAAAATGGGACTGTCGGGAATGAGAATCCCACTGCCGGTGGGGACGTGGCGAGCTGGAAAATGGGGCTGCCGGGTCGGAGAATCCCGCTGCCGGGGGGGACGCGGCGAGCTGGAAAATGTGGCTGTCGGGTCGGAGAATCCCGCTGTCGGCGGGGACGCGGCGAGCTGGAAAATGGGACTGTCGGGTAAGAGAATCCCGCTGCCGGCGGGGACGCGACGAGCTGGAAAATGGGACTGTCGGGACGGAGAATCCCACTGCCGGTGGGGACGTGGCGAGCTGGAAAATGGGGCTGTCGGGTCGGAGAATCCCGCTGCCGGCGGGGTCGCGGCGAGCTGGAAAATGGGGCTGTCGGGAATGAGAATCCCGCTGCTGGCGGGGACGCGGCGAGCTGGAAAATGGGACTGTCGGGTCGGAGAATCCCGCTGCCGGCGGGGACGTGGCGAGCTGGAAAATGGGGCTGTCGGGACGGAGAATCCCGCTGTCGGCGGGGACGCGGCGAGCTGGAAAATGGGACTGTCGGGTCGGAGAATCCCGCTGCCGGCGGTGACGCGGCGAAGTGGAAAATGGGGCTGTCGGGACGGAGAATCCCGCTGCCGGCGGGGACGCGGCGAAGTGGAAAATGGGGCTGTCGGGTCGGAGAATCCCGCTGTCGGCGGGGTCGCTGCGAGCTGGAAAATGGGGGTGTCGGGAATGAGAATCCCGCTGCCGGCGGGGACGCGGCGAGCTGGAAAATGGGGCTGTCGGGTCGGAGAATCACGCTGCCGGCGGGGACGTGGCGAGCTGGAGAATGGGGCTGTCGGGAATGAGAATCCCGCTGCCGGCGGGGACGCGGCGAGCTGCAGAATGGGGCTGTCGGGTCGGAGAATCCCGCTGCCGGCGGGGATGCGGCGAGCTGGAGAATGGGGCTGTCGGGAATGAGAATCCCGCTGCCGGCGGGGACGCGGCGAGCTGGAAAATGGGGCTGTCGGGTCGGAGAATCCCGCTGCCGGCGGGGACGCGGCGAGCTGGAAAATGGGGCTGTCGGGTCGGAGAATCCTGCTGTCGGCGGGGACGCGGCGAGCTGGAAAATGGGACTGTCGGGAATGAGAATCCCGCTGCCGGCGGGGAGCTGGAAAATGGGGCTGTCGGGTCGGAGAATCCCGCTGCCGGCGGGGAAGTGGCGAGCTGGAAAATGGGACTGTCGGGAATGAGAATCCCGCTGCCGGCGGGGACGCGGC
The DNA here is from genome assembly GCF_047496885.1 of Scyliorhinus torazame. Classification (NCBI taxonomy): domain Eukaryota; kingdom Metazoa; phylum Chordata; class Chondrichthyes; order Carcharhiniformes; family Scyliorhinidae; genus Scyliorhinus; species Scyliorhinus torazame. Next base: position 353,793,857 of record NC_092709.1, on the reverse strand, counting down.
GAGCTGGAAAATGGGGCTGTCGGGACGGAGAATCCCGCTGCCGGCGGGGACGCGGCGAGCTGGAAAATGCGGCTGTCGGGAATGAGAATCCCGCTGCCGGCGCGGAGCTGGAAAATGGGGCTGTCGGGAATGAGAATCCCGCTGCCGGCGGGGTCGCGGCGAGCTGGAAAATGGGGCTGTAGGGTCGGATAATCCCGCTGCCGGCGGGGAGCTGGAAAATGGGGCTGTCGGGACGGAGAATCCCGCTGCCGGCGGGGACGCGGCGAGCTGGAAAATGGGGCTGTCGGGAATGAGAATCCCGCTGCCGGCGGGGTCGCGGCGAGCTGGAAAATGGGGCTGTCGGGAATGAGAATCCCGCTGCCGGCGGGGACGCGGCGAGCTGGAAAATGGGGCTGTCGGGAATGAGAATCCCGCTGCCGACGGGGACGTGGCGAGCTGGAAAATGGGGCTGTGGGGTCGGAGAATCCCGCTGCCGGCGGGGTCGCGGCGAGCTGGAAAATGGGGCTGTCGGGAATGAGAATCCCGCTGCCGGCGGGGACGTGGCGAGCTGGAAAATGGGGCTGTCGGGTCGGAGAATCCCGCTGCCCCCGGGGACGCGGCGAGCTGGAAAATGGGGCTGTCGGGTCGGAGAATCCCGCTGCCGGCGGGGACGCGGTGAGCTGGAAAATGGGACTGTCGGGTCGGAGAATCCCGCTGTCAGCGGGGACGCGGCGAGCTGGAAAATGGGACTGTCGGGAATGAGAATCCCGCTGTCGGCGGGGACGCGGCGAGCTGGAAAATGGGACTGTCGGGAATGAGAATCCCGCTGCCGGCGGGGACGCGGCGAGCTGGAAAATGGGACTGTCGGGTCGGAGAATCCCGCTGTCAGCGGGGACGCGGCGAGCTGGAAAATGGGACTGTCGGGAATGAGAATCCCGCTGCCGGCGGGGACGCGACGAGCTGGAAAATGGGACTGTCGGGACGGAGAATCCCGCTGCCGGCGGGGACGCGGCGAGCTGGAAAATGGGGCTGTCGGGTCGGAGAATCCCGCTGCCGGCGGTGAGGCGGCGAGCTGGAAAATGGGGCTGCCGGGTCGGAGAATCTCGCTGCCGGGGGGGACGCGGCGAGCTGGAAAATGGGGCTGTCGGGTCGGAGAATGCAGCTGCCGGCGGGGAGCGGCGAGCTGGAAAATGGGACTGTCGGGAATGAGAATCCCGCTGCCGGCGGGGACGCGGCGAGCTGGAAAATGGGACTGTCGGGAATGAGAATCCCGCTGCCGGCGGGGTCGCGGCGAGCTGGAAAATGGGACTGTCGGGAATGAGAATCCCGCTGCCGGCGGGGACGTGGCGAGCTGGAAAATGGGGCTGTCGGGAATGAGAATCCCGCTGCCGGCGGGGACGCGGCGAGCTGGAAAATGGGGCTGTCGGGTCGCAGAATCCCGCTGCCGGTGGGGACGCGGCGAGCTGGAAAATGGGGCTGTCGGGAATGAGAATCCCGCTGCCGGCGGGGACGCGGCGAGCTGGAAAATGGGGCTGCCGGGTCGGAGAATCCCGCTGCCGGTGGGGACGTGGCGAGCTGGAAAATGGGGCTGTCGGGAATGAGAATCTCGCTGCCGGTGGGGACGCGGCGAGCTGGAAAATGGGGCTGTCGGGAATGAGAATCCCGCTGCCGGCGGGGACGCGGCGAGCTGGAAAATGGGGCTGTCGGGAATGAGAATCCCGCTGCCGGCGGGGACGCGGCGATCTGGAAAATGGGGCTGTCGGGTCGGAGAATCCCGCTGCCGGCGGGGACGTGGCGAGCTGGAAAATGGGGCTGTCGGGTCGGAGAATCCCGCTGCCGGCAGGGACGCGGCGAGCTGGAAAATGGGACTGTCGGGTCGGAGAATCCCGCTGTCAGCGGGGACGCGGCGAGCTGGAAAATGGGACTGTCGGGAATGAGAATCCCGCTGTCGGCGGGGACGCGGCGAGCTGGAAAATGGGACTGTCGGGAATGAGAATCCCGCTGCCGGCGGGGACGCGGCGAGCTGGAAAATGGGACTGTCGGGTCGGAGAATCCCGCTGTCAGCGGGGACGCGGCGAGCTGGAAAATGGGACTGTCGGGAATGAGAATCCCGCTGCCGGCGGGGACGCGGCGAGCTGGAAAATGGGGCTGTCGGGAATGAGAATCCCGCTGCCGGCGGGGACGCGGCGAGCTGGAAAATGGGACTGTCGGGAATGAGAATCCCGCTGTCGGCGGGGACGCGGCGAGCTGGAAAATGGGGCTGTCGGGAATGAGATTCCCGCTGCCGGCGGGGTCGCGGCGAGCTGGAAAATGGGGCTGTCGGGAATGAGAATCCCGCTGCCGGCGGGGACGTGGCGAGCTGGAAAATGGGGCTGTCGGGTCAGAGAATCCCGCTGCCCCCGGGGACGCGGTGAGCTGGAAAATGGGGCTGTCGGGTCGGAGAATCCCGCTGCCGGCGGGGACGCGGCGAGCTGGAAAATGGGGCTGTCGGGAATGAGAATCCCGCTGCCGGCGGGGATGCGGCGAGCTGGAAAATGGGGCTGTCGGGAATGAGAATCCCGCTGCCGGCGGAGACGCGGCGAGCTGGAAAATGGGGCTGTCGGGAATGAGATTCCCGCTGCCGGCGGGGACGCGGCGAGCTGGAAAATGGGGCTGTCGGGTCGGAGAAACCCGCTGCCGGCGGGGACGCGGCGAGCTGGAAAATGGGGCTGTAGGGTCGGAGAATCCCGCTGTCAGCGGGGACGCGGCGAGCTCGAAAATGGGGCTGTAGGGTCGGAGAATCCCGCTGTCAGCGGGGACGCGGCGAGCTGGAAAATGGGACTGTCGGGAATGAGAATCCCGCTGTCGGCGGAGACGCGGCGAGCTGGAAAATGGGGCTGTCGGCTCGGAGAAACCCGCTGCCGGCGGGGACGCGGCGAGCTGGAAAATGGGGCTGTAGGGTCGGAGAATCCCGCTGTCAGCGGGGACGCGGCGAGCTCGAAAATGGGGCTGTAGGGTCGGAGAATCCCGCTGTCAGCGGGGACGCGGCGAGCTGGAAAATGGGACTGTCGGGAATGAGAATCCTGCTGTCGGCGGGGACGCGGCGAGCTAGAAAATGTGACTGTCGGGAATGAGAATCCCGCTGCCGGCGGGGATGCGGCGAGCTGGAAAATGGGATTGTCGGGTCGGAGAATCCCGCTGTCAGCGGGGACGCGGCGAGCTGGAAAATGGGATTGTCGGGAATGAGAATCCCGCTGCCGGCGGGGACGCGGAGAGCTGGAAAATGGGACTGTCGGGAATGAGAATCCCGCTGCCGGCGGGGACGCGGCGAGCTGGAAAATGGGGCTGTCGGGTCGGAGAATCCCGCTGCCGGCCGGGATGCGGCGAGCTGGAGAATGGGGCTGTCGGGAATGAGAGTCCCGCTGCCGGCGGGGACGCGGCGAGCTGGAAAATGGGGCTGTCGGGTCGGAGAATCCCGCTGCCGGCGGGGAGCTGGAAAATGGGGCTGTCGGGTCGGAGAATCCCGCTGCCGGCGGTGACGCGGCGAGCTGGAAAATGGGGCTGTCGGGAATGACAATCCCGCTGCCGGCGGGGACGCGGCGAGCTGGAAAATGGGGCTGTCGGGTCGGAGAATCCCGCTGCCGGCGGGGACGCGGCGAGCTGGAAAATGCAGCTGTCGGGAATGAGAATCCCGCTGCCGGCGGGGTAGCGGCGAGCTGGAGAATGGGGCTGTCGGGAATGAGAATCCCGCTGCCGGCGGGGACGCGGCGAGCTGGAGAATGGGGCTGTTGGGAATGAGAATCCCGCTGCCGGCGGGGACGCGGCGAAGTGGAAAATGTGGCTGTCGGGTCGGAGAATCCCGCTGCCGGCGGGGTCGCGGCGAGCTGGAGAATGGGGCTGTCGGGAATGAGAATCCCGCTGCCGGCGGGGACGCGGCGAGCTGGAGAATGGGACTGTCGGGTCGGAGAATCCCGCTGCCGGCGGACGCGCAAGCTGGAAAATGGGGCTGTCGGGTCGGAGAATCCCGCTGCCGACGGGGACGTGTCGAGCTGGAAAATGGGACTGTCGGGTCGGAGAATCCCGCTGCCGGCGGGGACGCGGCGAGCTGGACAATGCAGCTGTCGGGAATGAGAATCCCGCTGCCGGCGGACGCGCGAGTTGGAAAATGCAGCTGTCGGGTCGGAGAATCCCGATGCCGGCGGACGCGCGAGCTGGAAAATGGGGCTGTCGGGTCGGAGAATCCCGCTGCCGGCGGGGACGCGGCGAGCTGGAAAATGGGACTGTCGGGACGGAGAATCCCGCTGCCGGTGGGGACGCGGCGAGCTGGAAAATGGGGCTGTCGGGTCGGAGAATCCCGCTGCCGGCGGGGACGCGGCGAGCTGGAAAATGGGACTGTCGGGAATGAGAATCCCACTGCCGGTGGGGACGTGGCGAGCTGGAAAATGGGGCTGCCGGGTCGGAGAATCCCGCTGCCGGGGGGGACGCGGCGAGCTGGAAAATGTGGCTGTCGGGTCGGAGAATCCCGCTGTCGGCGGGGACGCGGCGAGCTGGAAAATGGGACTGTCGGGTAAGAGAATCCCGCTGCCGGCGGGGACGCGACGAGCTGGAAAATGGGACTGTCGGGACGGAGAATCCCACTGCCGGTGGGGACGTGGCGAGCTGGAAAATGGGGCTGTCGGGTCGGAGAATCCCGCTGCCGGCGGGGAGCTGGAAAATGGGGCTGTCGGGTCGGAGAATCCAGCTGCCGGCGGGGACGCGGCGAGCTGGAAAATGGGACTGTCGGGAATGAGAATCCCGCTGCCGGCGGGGACGCGGCGAGCTGGAAAATGGGACTGTCGGGAATGAGAATCCCGCTGCCGGCGGGGACGTGGCGAGCTGGAAAATGGGGCTGTCGGGAATGAGAATCCCGCTGCCGGCGGGGACGCGGCGAGCTGGAAAATGGGGCTGTCGGGTCGGAGAATCCCGCTGCCGGCGGGGACGCGGCGAGCTGGAAAATGGGGCTGTCGGGAATGAGAATCCCGCTGCCGGCGGGGACGCGGCGAGCTGGAAAATGGGGCTGTCGGGTCGGAGAATCCCGCTGTCGGCGGGGACGCGGCGAGCTGGAAAATGGGGCTGTAGGGTCGGAGAATCCCGCTGTCAGCGGGGACGCGGCGAGCTGGAAAATGGGACTGTCGGGAATGAGATTCCCGCTGTCGGCGGGGACGCGGCGAGCTGGAAAATGGGACTTTCGGGAATGAGAATCCCGCTGCCGGCGGACGCGCGAGTTGGAAAATGCAGCTGTCGGGTCGGAGAATCCCGATGCCGGCAGACGCGCGAGCTGGAAAATGGGGCTGTCGGGTCGGAGAATCCCGCTGCCGGCGGGGACGCGGCGAGCTGGAAAATGGGACTGTCGGGACGGAGAATCCCGCTGCCGGTGGGGACGCGGCGAGCTGGAAAATGGGGCTGTCGGGTCGGAGAATCCCGCTGCCGGGGGGGACGCGGCGAGCTGGAAAATGTGGCTGTCGGGTCGGAGAATCCCGCTGTCGGCGGGGACGCGGCGAGCTGGAAAATGGGACTGTCGGGTAAGAGAATCCCGCTGCCGGCGGGGACGCGACGAGCTGGAAAATGGGACTGTCGGGACGGAGAATCCCACTGCCGGTGGGGACGTGGCGAGCTGGAAAATGGGGCTGTCGGGTCGGAGAATCCCGCTGCCGGCGGGGAGCTGGAAAATGGGGCTGTCGGGTCGGAGAATCCAGCTGCCGGCGGGGACGCGGCGAGCTGGAAAATGGGACTGTCGGGAATGAGAATCCCGCTGCCGGCGGGGACGCGGCGAGCTGGAAAATGGGACTGTCGGGAATGAGAATCCCGCTGCCGGCGGGGACGTGGCGAGCTGGAAAATGGGGCTGTCGGGAATGAGAATCCCGCTGCCGGCGGGGACGCGGCGAGCTGGAAAATGGGGCTGTCGGGTCGGAGAATCCCGCTGCCGGCGGGGACGCGGCGAGCTGGAAAATGGGGCTGTCGGGAATGAGAATCCCGCTGCCGGCGGGGACGCGGCGAGCTGGAAAATGGGGCTGTCGGGTCGGAGAATCCCGCTGTCGGCGGGGACGCGGCGAGCTGGAAAATGGGGCTGTAGGGTCGGAGAATCCCGCTGTCAGCGGGGACGCGGCGAGCTGGAAAATGGGACTGTCGGGAATGAGATTCCCGCTGTCGGCGGGGACGCGGCGAGCTGGAAAATGGGACTTTCGGGAATGAGAATCCCGCTGCCGGCGGGGACGCGGCGAGCTGGAAAATGGGACTGTCGGGTTGGAGAATCCCGCTGTCAGCGGGGACGCGGCGAGCTGGAAAATGGGACTGTCGGGAATGAGAATCCCGCTGCCGGCGGGGACGCGGCGAGCTGGAAAATGGGATTGTCGGGAATGAGAATCCCACTGCCGGCGGGGCCGCGGAGAGCTGGAAAATGGGACTGTCGGGAATGAGAATCCCGCTGCCGGCGGGGACGTGGCGAGCTGGAAAATGGGGCTGTCGGGAATGAGAATCCCGCTGCCGGCGGGGTCGGGTCGAGCTGGAAAATGGGGCTGTCGGGAATGAGAATCCCGCTGCCGGCGGGGACGTGGCGAGCTGGAAAATGGGGCTGTCGGGTCGGAGAATCCCGATGCCGGCGGGGACGCGGCGAGCTGGAAAATGGGGCTGCCGGTTCGGAGAATCCCGCTGCCCCCGGGGACGCGGCGAGCTGGAAAATGGGGCTGTCGGGTCGGAGAATCCCGCTGCCCCCGGGGACGCGGCGAGCTGGAAAATGGGGCTGTCGGGTCGGAGAATCCCGCTGCCGGCGGGGACGCGGTGAGCTGGAAAATGGGGCTGCCGGGTCGGAGAATCCCGCTGCCGGGGGGGACGCGGCAAGCGGGAAAATGGGACTGTCGGGTAAGAGAATCCCGCTGCCGGCGGGGACGCGACGAGCTGGAAAATGGGACTGTCGGGACGGAGAATCCCGCTGCCGGCGGGGACGCGGCGAGCTGGAAAATGGGGCTGTCGGGTCGGAGAATCCCGCTGCCGGCGGGGAGGCGGCGAGCTGGAAAATGGGGCTGCCGGGTCGGAGAATCTCGCTGCCGGGGGGGACGCGGCGAGCTGGAAAATGGGGCTGTCGGGTCGGAGAATCCAGCTGCCGGCGGGGAGCGGCGAGCTGGAAAATGGGACTGTCGGGAATGAGAATCCCGCTGCCGGCGGGGACGCGGCGAGCTGGAAAATGGGACTGTCGGGAATGAGAATCCCGCTGCCGGCGGGGTCGCGGCGAGCTGGAAAATGGGACTGTCGGGTCGGAGAATCCCGCTGTCAGCGGGGACGCGGCGAGCTGGAAAATGGGATTGTCGGGAATGAGAATCCCGCTGCCGGCGGGGACGCGGAGAGCTGGAAAATGGGACTGTCGGGAATGAGAATCCCGCTGCCGGCGGGGACGCGGCGAGCTGGAAAATGGGGCTGTCGGGTCGGAGAATCCCGCTGCCGGCCGGGATGCGGCGAGCTGGAGAATGGGGCTGTCGGGAATGAGAATCCCGCTGCCGGCGGGGACGCGGCGAGCTGGAAAATGGGGCTGTCGGGTCGGAGAATCCCGCTGCCGGCGGGGAGCTGGAAAATGGGGCTGTCGGGTCGGAGAATCCCGCTGCCGGCGGTGACGCGGCGAGCTGGAAAATGGGGCTGTCGGGAATGACAATCCCGCTGCCGGCGGGGACGCGGCGAGCTGGAAAATGGGGCTGTCGGGAATGAGAATCCCGCTGCCGGCGGGGACGCGGCGAGCTGGAAAATGGGGCTGTCGGGAATGAGAATACCGCTGTCGGCGGGGACGCGGCGAGCTGGAAAATGGGGCTGTCGGGAATGAGAATCCCGCTGCCGGCGGGGACGCGGCGAGATGGAAAATGGGGCTGTCGGGAATGAGAATCCCGCTGCCGGCGGGGACGCGGCGAAGTGGAAAATGTGGCTGTCGGGTCGGAGAATCCCGCTGCCGGCGGTGACGTGGCGAGCTGGAAAATGGGGCTGTCGGGTCGGAGAATCCCGCTGCCGGCGGTGACGTGGCGAGCTGGAAAATGGGGCTGTCGGGAATGAGAATCCCGCTGCCGGCGGGGACGTGGCGAGCTGGAAAATGGGGCTGTCGGGAATGAGAATCCCGCTGCCGGCGGGGACGCGGCGAGCTGGAAAATGGGGCTGTCGGGAATGAGAATCCCGCTGCCGGTGGGGACGTGGCGAGCTGGAAAATGGGGCTGTCGGGAATGAGAATCCCGCTGCCGGCGGGGACGCGGCGAGCTGGAAAATGGGGCTGTCGGGAATGAGAATCCCGCTGCCGGCGGGGACGCGCCGATCTGGAAAATGGGGCTGTCGGGTCGGAGAATCCCGCTGCCGGCGGGGACGCGGCGAGCTGGAAAATGGGGCTGTCGGGTCGGAGAATCCCGCTGCCGGCGGGGACGCGGCGAGCTGGAAAATGGGACTGTCGGGTCGGAGAATCCCGCTGTCAGCGGGGACGCGGCGAGCTGGAAAATGGGACTGTCGGGAATGAGAATCCCGCTGTCGGCGGGGACGCGGCGAGCTGGAAAATGGGACTGTCGGGAATGAGAATCCCGCTGCCGGCGGGGACGCGGCGAGCTGGAAAATGGGACTGTCGGGTCGGAGAATCCCGCTGTCAGCGGGGACGCGGCGAGCTGGAAAATGGGACTGTCGGGAATGAGAATCCCGCTGCCGGCGGGGACGCGGCGAGCTGGAAAATGGGGCTGTCGGGAATGAGAATCCCGCTGCCGGCGGGGACGCGGCGAGCTGGAAAATGGGGCTGTCGGGTCGGAGAATCCCGCTGCAGGCGGGGTCGCGGCGAGCTGGAAAATGGGGCTGTCGGGAATGAGAATCCCGCTGCCGGCGGGGTCGCGGCGAGCTGGAAAATGGGGCTGTCGGGAATGAGAATCCCGCTGCCGGCGGGGACGTGGCGAGCTGGAAAATGGGACTGTCGGGAATGAGAATCCCGCTGCCGGCGGGGATGCGGCGAGCTGGAGAATGGGGCTGTCGGGAATGAGAATCCCGCTGCCGGCGGGGACGCGGCGAGCTGGAAAATGGGGCTGTCGGGAATGAGAATCCCGCTGCCGGCGGGGACGCGGCGAGCTGGAAAATGGGACTGTCGGGAATGAGAATCCCGCTGCCGGCGGGGACGCGGCGAGCTGGAAAATGGGGCTGTCGGGAATGAGAATCCCGCTGCCGGCGGGGACGCGGCGAGCTGGAAAATGGGGCTGTCGGTTCGGAGAATCCCGCTGCCGGCGGGGATGCGCCGAGCTGGAAAATGGGGCTGTCGGGAATGAGAATCCCGCTGCCGGCGGGGACGCGGCGAGCTGGAAAATGGGGCTGTCGGGAATGAGAATCCCGCTGCCGGCGGGGACGCGGCGAGCTGGAAAATGGGACTGTCGGGTCGGAGAATCCCGCTGCCGGCGGGGATGCGGCGAGCTGGAAAATGGGGTTGTCGGGACGGAGAATCCCGCTGCCGGCGGGGACGCGGCGAGCTGGAAAATGGGGCTGTCGGGTCGGAGAATCCCGCTGCCGGCGGGGACGCGGCGAGCTGGAAAATGGGGCAGTCGGGAATTACAATCCCGCTGCCTGCGGGGACGCGGCGAGCTGGAAAATGGGGCTGTCGGGTCGGAGAATCCCGCTGCCGGCGGGGACGCGGCGAGCTGGAAAATGGGGCTGTCGGGTCAGAGAATCCAGCTGCCGGCGGGGACGCGGCGAGCTGGAAAATGGGGCTGTCGGGTCGGAGAATCCCGCTGCCGGCGGGGACGCGGCGAGCTGGAAAATGGGGCTGTCGGGTCGGAGAATCCCGCTGCCGGTGGGGACGCGGCGAGCTGGAGAATGGGGCTGTCGGGAATGAGAATCCCGCTGCCGGCGGGGACGCAGCGAGCTGGAAAATGGGACTGTCGGGAATGAGAATCCCGCTGTCGGCGGGGACGCTGCGAGCTGGAAAATGGGGCTGTCGGGAATGAGAATCCCGCTGCCGGCGGGGACGCGGCGAGCTGGAAAATGGGGCTGTCGGGTCGGAGAATCCCGCTGCCGGCGGGGACGCGGCGAGCTGGAAAATGGGACTGTCGGGTCGGAAAATCCCGCTGCCGGCGGGGACGCGGCGAGCTGGAAAATGGGGCTGTCGGGTCGGAGAATCCCGCTGCCGGCGGGGACGCGGCGAGCTGGAAAATGGGGCTGTCGGGAATGAGAATCCCGCAGCCGGTGGGGACGCGGCGAGCTGGAAAATGGGGCTGTCGGGTCGGAGAATCCCGCTGCAGGCGGGGTCGCGGCGAGCTGGAAAATGGGGCTGTCGGGAATGAGAATCCCGCTGCCGGCGGGGTCGCGGCGAGCTGGAAAATGGGGCTGTCGGGAATGAGAATCCCGCTGCCGGCGGGGACGTGGCGAGCTGGAAAATGGGACTGTCGGGAATGAGAATCCCGCTGCCGGCGGGGATGCGGCGAGCTGGAGAATGGGGCTGTCGGGAATGAGAATCCCGCTGCCGGCGGGGACGCGGCGAGCTGGAAAATGGGGCTGTCGGGAATGAGAATCCCGCTGCCGGCGGGGACGCGGCGAGCTGGAAAATGGGGCTGTCGGGAATGAGAATCCCGCTGCCGGCGGGGACGCGGCGAGCTGGAAAATGGGGCTGTCGGGTCGGAGAATCCCGCTGCCGGCGGGGACGCGGCGAGCTGGAAAATGGGACTGTCGCGTCGGAGAATCCCGCTGTCGGCGGGGACGCGGCGAGCTGGAAAATGGGACTGTCGGGAATGAGAATCCCGCTGCCGGCGGGGACGCGGCGAGCTGGAAAATGGGGCTGTCGGGAATGAGAATCCCGCTGCCGGCGGGGACGCGGCGAGCTGGAAAATGGGGCTGTCGGGTCGGAGAATCCCGCTGCCGGCGGGGATGCGCCGAGCTGGAAAATGGGGCTGTCGGGAATGAGAATCCCGCTGCCGGCGGGGACGCGGCGAGCTGGAAAATGGGGCTGTCGGGAATGAGAATCCCGCTGCCGGCGGGGACGCGGCGAGCTGGAAAATGGGACTGTCGGGTCGGAGAATCCCGCTGCCGGCGGGGATGCGGCGAGCTGGAAAATGGGGTTGTCGGGACGGAGAATCCCGCTGCCGGCGGGGACGCGGCGAGCTGGAAAATGGGGCTGTCGGGTCGGAGAATCCCGCTGCCGGCGGGGACGCGGCGAGCTGGAAAATGGGGCTGTCGGGAATTACAATCCCGCTGCCTGCGGGGACGCGGCGAGCTGGAAAATGGGGCTGTCGGGTCGGAGAATCCCGCTGCCGGCGGGGACGCGGCGAGCTGGAAAATGGGGCTGTCGGGTCAGAGAATCCAGCTGCCGGCGGGGACGCGGCGAGCTGGAAAATGGGGCTGTCGGGTCGGAGAATCCCGCTGCCGGCGGGGACGCGGCGAGCTGGAAAATGGGGCTGTCGGGTCGGAGAATCCCGCTGCCGGTGGGGACGCGGCGAGCTGGAGAATGGGGCTGTCGGGAATGAGAATCCCGCTGCCGGCGGGGACGCAGCGAGCTGGAAAATGGGACTGTCGGGAATGAGAATCCCGCTGTCGGCGGGGACGCTGCGAGCTGGAAAATGGGGCTGTCGGGAATGAGAATCCCGCTGCCGGCGGGGACGCGGCGAGCTGGAAAATGGGGCTGTCGGGTCGGAGAATCCCGCTGCCGGCGGGGACGCGGCGAGCTGGAAAATGGGACTGTCGGGTCGGAAAATCCCGCTGCCGGCGGGGACGCGGCGAGCTGGAAAATGGGGCTGTCGGGTCGGAGAATCCCGCTGCCGGCGGGGACGCGGCGAGCTGGAAAATGGGGCTGTCGGGAATGAGAATCCCGCTGCCGGTGGGGACGCGGCGAGCTGGAAAATGGGGCTGTCGGGTAGGAGAATCCCGCTGTCAGCGGAGACGTGGCGAGCTGGAAAATGGGACTGTCGGGACGGAGAATCCCGCTGTCGGCGGGGACGCGGCGAGCTGGAAAATGGGACTGCGGGACGGAGAATCCCGCTGCCGGCGGGGACGCGGCGAGCTGGAGAATGGGGCTGTCGGGAATGAGAATCCCGCTGTCGGCGGGGACGCGGCGAGCTGGAAAATGGGACTGTCGGGAATGAGAATCCCGCTGCCGGTGGGGACGCGGCGAGATGGAAAATGGGACTGTCGGGAATGAGAATCCTGCTGTCGGCGGGGACGCGGCGAGCTGGAGAATGGGGCTGTCGGGAATGAGAATCCCGCTGTTTGTTTGTTACCTGTTCTTTTTCAGTGCAGTCTCCACACTCTGGCCTTTACACTTCCTGTAGTAGTCGATGAAGGAGAACGGTAAGGAGATGTTCATTGGATTCACTCTCTTGGGGGAAGCCGTCCGTTTTCGTGCCTCAAAAGCTATCATCAGATCTACCCACGCTGCCGGTCGCTTCACCTTGAAACGCTCAATGTAATCAGTGCCAAAGATCTGGCATAGCATCTTCTCAAAGGCAAGGTCCACTCCAACAGCTCCATATGGTCCTCCTGCAGAAAGAGACATTATAGTTTGAGGAAGTTTGACACCGGGAGGGGAGTAAAGACTAAGGGCGCGAATCTAACGGAAAGGTTTATAAGTGTCATTAGTGGTGGGGTTTTCTGGGAGTTTCACCATAGCTCTTGTCGTCGAGTTCCCCACCGCTATCTAATCACACTCAGGGCGCGGTTTAACCAAATGGGAACTACGTTGTATAGCGAGCCCGTTTAACCCCACCGCCATGCAAATAACGCCAGCGTGGCTACTTGGCCATGCTAGGCTGGCACCAGATGGCACTGCCAGGGTGCCAGGCTGGAGGTGCCAGCAGTGCCTCCTCAGGGGCCTGCCTCGGGAGGGGCTTCCAATCCCCTAGGAGACCCCCACCAGTGCTGTCCATCCCTGTTTGTGGAGACCAATGCTGAACAGAGCTCGCCCGAGGTCTCCGGGGCGAAGGGGGTAGATCCCGTCGCCTTGGTTCCCTCAGGGAACGGCATATTGAAATGAGGCGAGCTGTCTGGCTCTAATATGCTGATTTGCCAAAAAGTGACCCTGCCCACAATGGGCAGGATTCACAACAACTCGCTGGGTCGGGTGAGATCTGGCGAGGCGTGGTGTGCTGGATAGATCCCAGGAGTAGGATCTCCCATCATTCACCAGCCGCATTGTACCACGCGCCCTGCATTTTGGGCGGTAGGTCGTGCCCGTCATCACTTTTTTGGGCCTGGAGAGTTTCTCCCTGGTCAAGGCGGAGTTAATCCGCGGGCCATACCCGCTCCTCCGAGGTCGGGCCACCGTTTGGAAAGGGTGCCCCGATCTCTTGGAAAATGGGACTGCGGGACGGAAAGCCCGATCATCATGGGCAATGTCACCCACCCCTCCCCCCACGCAAATGGGCATTACCCAACAACCCCCCAAGCGATGACTATGGATTCGCGGAGGGACTCCCCTTTGCAGGTCTCGGGTCACCTCCCCACTTTCTAGGACCCCCACTCTTCACCTACACCAACCTTCGGAGGACCCTTCATACCCGCTCCGCACCTCCCCGCGCTTTATACCCTCCTTTCATGGGCCCTGACCCTTGACCGTGCCACCCGGGCACCGCTCTCGCTGGCTTTGCAGTACCAGCCGGGATTCATGGCAGCTCCTGTCCCTGACCACCCAGGGGTCTCTGATGGCCCGGGAGGTCCCCGGCTGCCGTCCTGCCTGGTCCACGTTTGCGTGGACCGGTATTGAACGGCGCCCGGCTGTGGACTCCCTGGGGAGGCCGGTAGATGCCGGGATTCTGATAGATCCCAGGTCAGCACACCCGTGGGTTTTAAACCTACTTAAGCGTGCGAGGGACGGGAACCAGATTGTGACGGCTCGTGAGACCTGGGTAGATCTCGTGAGGCATACTAGCTGCCGGGCAGCCCACGGGAGGCTTCTCTCAGTGTCCATTGGCCATGTCGCGCTCCCGTTCGGGGCTGGTAGATCGCACCCATGATGTCAGCTGTGGATCGCTTACTCCCCGTGGAATCAGAATGTCACAAGTTCATAGAATCATAGAATTTACGGTGCAGAAGGAGGCAATTCGGCCCATCGAGTCTGCACCGGCCCTTGGAAAGAGCACCCTACATCAGCCTACACATCCACCCTAACTCTGCAACCCAGTAAACCCACCTAACCTTTTTTGGACACTTAAGGGCAATTTATCATGGCCAGTCCACCTAACCCGCTCATCTTTGGACAATGGGAGGAAACCGGAGCACCCGGCGGAGGAAACTCACGCAAACACGGGGAGAACGTGCAGACCCCGCACAGTCACCCCTGGCCGGACTTGAACCCAGGACCCTGGAGCTGTGAAGCAGCAGTGCTAACCACTGTGCTACCGTGCCGCCCGGGTTGTGAGTAGAGCATACAGGATGGTTTTCTACACCATAAGACATAGGAGCAGAATTAGGCCCCTCGGCCCATCGAGTCTGCTCCGCCATTCAATTATGGCTGATATTTTTCTAATCCCCATTCTCCTGCCTTCGCCCCATAACCCCTGATCCCCTTATTGATCAAGAACCTATCTATCTCTGTCTTAAAGACACTCAGTGATTTGGCCTCCACAGCCTTCTGCGGATTCACCACCCTCTGGCTGAAGAAATTCCTCCTCATCTCAGTTTTAAAGGATCGTCCCTTCAGTCTGAGATTGTGTCCTCTGCTTCTAGTTTTTCCTACAAGTGGAAACATCCTCTCCACGTCCACTCTATCCAGGCCTCGCAGTATCCTGTAAGTTTCAATAAGATCCCCCCTCATCCTTCTAAACTCTAACGAGTACAGACCCAGAGTCCTCAACCGTTCCTCATACGACAAGCTCTTCATTCCAACTGGAGAACACTTCATGCTAAACTGGGCATTGTGCAATGAGAAAGGAATAATTGGTAATCTAGTGTACTGGGCCATTTGCCCCTGATTTCCATGGGCTCCCATTGTCTTTCAACAAGGTTCCTGCATGCCTATAGGAGGGGAGGCCAGTGGGATCTGACTGATTAAATCGCTCTTGCGAAGAGTTAGTTTGTGATTTCTTCGCTGTGATTCCGAGTTCAGGATTTCAGTGCCTCTGTCAGTTTATGAAACGGTCACCAGGTGGTGCCAGAGCTCCCTGCTCCTACCGCCCGACAGGAAGGAAGGCCCGGCCTAGTTTCCTGTCGGGGCCTGTGCCAGATCCCTGCAGCCTTGCAGCAAGATTAAGACAAAAAGAAAACACACCCGACAAGTATTTTTGTCGGTGTTTTTAAAGCCAATTCTCTCTCTGGTGCAAATGTCTTTCACATCCTCTCAGGAAGGGGCAGGGCATGCGGTACTGGCTGAGCAGTGCAGAGGTCAAGAGTTCAAATCCCACAATGGCAATTCGCTGCTTCATCCAGCACAAAGGGAGGCCCCTTGGCCCGTTGCACCTCTGCTGACCCAGAGATACCGCGCCCCTGGTTCTCTGGCCAGTCGTGTGCAAATTCAGTGAAGTGATTTGAGGACCAGCACCAGAATACATACTTTATTGTCGTGAAAACTCACCAATGTCCTTCAGATACATCCCTGCCTGGCCTGGCCTCTGGGTGTGTGGTAAACCGCTGTTGCACCTGTATTAGGTGATGTAAGGTAGGACCTGTACTACAGGTTCGCCAGTAGGCCTGCTGGCTCCGCCCAGTAGGCGGAGTATAAATATGCGTGTCCTCCATGCTGCAGCCATTTCGCCAGCTGCTGTGGGAGGCCACACATCTTAGAGCAATAAAGCCTCAGTTGTATCCAACTCTAGACTTTGTTCAATTGATCGTGCCTCAGGGTGTCTGCAGACACTTTCTGATCTGCCTTAACAAGGCACAGAGTTGCTGTAATATTTTTACAAGGGCCCAGTACATGCTCTGGGCAAGTAAAAATAGGCAGGAAATATGCTGTCCATAGAATCATAGAATCCCTACAGCGCAGAAGGAGGTCATTCGGCCCACCGAGTCTGCACCGACCCCCGTCCACTCCTGTAACCTAACCTGCACATCTCTGGACACTAAGGGACAAGTCAGCATGGCCAGCCACCCTAACCTGCGCACCTCTGGACTGTGGGAGGAAACCGGAGCACCCGGAGGAAACCCACGCAGACACGGGGAGGACGTGCAGACTCCGCACAGACAGTGACCCAAGCCGGGAATCGAACCCGGGTGCTGTGAGGCAGCAGTGCTAACCACTGTGCTGCCGTGCCATCCGATGTTGTCCACATTGTACAGGAGGAGTTACAGCCCCTTGGGATTTTCCATTGAGATAGGGGGCAAGATTCTCCGACGGATATTCGGCGGGGGCGGGAATCGCACCGCGCCGGTTGGCGGACCCCCCCCCCCCCCCCCCCCCCCGGCGATTCTCCGGCCCGGATGGGCCGAAGTCCCGCTGCTGGAATGCCTGTCCCGCCAGCGTGGATTAAACCACCTCTCTTACCGCCGGGACAATGCGGCGCGGGTGGGCTCCGGGGTCCTGGGGGGGGGGGCGCGGGGCGATCTGGCCCCGGGGGTGTGCCCCCCACGATGGCCTGGCCCGCGATCGGGGCCCACCGATCCGCGGGCGGGCCTGTGCCGTGGGGGCACTCTTTTCCTTCCGCCTTCGCCACGGTCTCCACCATGGCGGAGGCGGAAGAGACCCCCTCCACTGCGCATGCGCGGGGATGCCGTGAACGTCCGCTGACGCTCCCGCGCATGCGCCGCCCGGCAATGTCATTCCGCGCCAGCTGGCGGGGCACCAAAGGCCTTTCCCGCCAGCTGGCGGGGCAGAAATCAGTCCGCCGCGGGCCTAGCCCCTCAAGGTTAGGGCTCGGCCGCTTAAGGGGCGGAGGATTTCGCACCTTTGGGGCGGCGCGTGCCGGACTGATTTGCGCCGTCTTTGGCGCCGGTCGGCGGACATCGTGCCGATTACGGAGAATTCCGCCCAGGATGTCGACGAAACTTCAGCATCGTATTTTTGAAGAAGTAGTCCACTAAGGGCAGCACGGTAGCATTGTGGGCAGCACAATTGCTTCACAGCTCCAGGGTCCCAGGCTCGATTCTGGCTTGGGTCACTCTCTGTGCGGAGTCTGCACATCCTCCCCGTGTGTGCGTGGGTTTCCTCCGGGTGCTCCGGTTTCCTCCCACAGTCCAAAGATGTGCAGGTTAGGTGGATTGGCCATGATAAATTGCCCTTAGTGTCCAAAATTGCCCTTAGTGTTGGGTGGGGTTACTGGGTTATGGGGATAGGGTGGAGGGGTTGACCTTGGGTAGGGTGCTCTTTCCAAGAGCCGGTGCAGACTCGATGGGCCGAATGGCCTCCTTCTGCACTGTAAATTCTATGATGATAATCTATGATCCAATGAACAGGTTAAATGCCCGTCCAAGAATCCTCCAAATTGTACCAGGCTTGGTTGCCCACTTGGTAGGCTCTCCTCTCGGAGTCAGAAAGTCATAACTTTGAGTTCCACTCCGGAGACCTGAGTCTATAATCCAGGCTGACGCTTGCAGTGTAGTACTGAGGGAGCTGCCCTACCTCCCCAGTCACATGGATGTACAAGATCCCATTGGAAGAGCTGAGGAATTGTCCCAAACCAAACATCGCTGAAACTGATTGTCTGCTTATGACTGTGTTGCTGTTTTGGGGATCTTGCTCTGTGGAATTTTCCTGCCATGTTATCCAGCCTCTCTCTCTGTAGCCCGCTCCCCTTCTCTAACATATTACTGCAGTGACTACACCAAGTACTTCATTGACTGTGAGCAGGGCATTCTTGAATTGCGAAAGGCGCTACCGAAATGCAACTACTTTCCTCCCAGCTGTTATTTCAGCATCAAAATCATTTCTACCTAAAAAGGTGAATACGCCAGGCAGTATGGAGCTACCCAATAGCTGCTGTCAGGGTCGCTCGGTTCACCTAGTCACCAGGCTGGTTTCAGAGCCGTCACCTGATGCTTTGTAGAGTTCCTTCAGGGTCCCCTGAGGCTGCTCGATCTGATGGACCGTGAGATCCACCGTGCCCCCACCACAGTCAGCCACAATGTAACGGTCGCCTGGAAAAAGAGGCAGAGAGTCAGGGCAAAAGTCATGTGCATCAGTTAATAATCAAACAGAGAGGGGCTAGAGAGAGAAGGAAAGAGAATGAGGCACAGGAAGAGATGGAAAGAGGGAGAACAGGATGAGAGAGAGGTGGAGAAAAAGAGAGAGAACAGGGTATAGGATGTCCCCCCTCAGCTGATGAATCGGTTCTCCTCCATGTTGAACACCACTTGGAGGAAGCACTGAGGGTGGCAAGGGCACAGAATATACTCTGGGTGAGGACTTCACTGTCCATCCCCAAGACTGGCTCGGTAATACCACCACAGACCCAGCTGGCCGGGTCCTAAAGGACAGAGCTGCCAGACTGGGACTGCAGCAGGTGGTGAGGAACCAACAAGAGGGAAAAACATACTTGACCTCATCCTCACCAATTGTGTTCAACCCCAATCTGTAACCTCCTGGCCCAGCATATCCCCCACTCCACCATTACCACCCAGCCAGGGGATCAGCCCTGGTTCAATGAAGAGTGCAGGAGAGCGTGCCAGGAGCAACACCAGGCAGACCGAACAATGAGGTGTCGCCCTGGTGAAACTACAACACAGGACCACTCGTGTTCCAAACAGGATAAGCAGCAAGTACCAGACAGAGCTAAGGGATTCCACAACAAACACATCAGATCTAAGCTCTGCCGTCCTGCCACATCCAGGTGTGAATGGTGGTGGACAATTAAACAACTCACTAGAGGAGGAGGCTCCACAAATATCCCCATCCTCAATGATGGAGGAGCCCAGCACATCTGTGCAAAAGACAAGGCTGAGGCATTCGCAACAATCTTCAGCCAGAAATGCCGAGTGGATGATCCGTCTCGGTCTCCAGAGGTCCCAGCATCACAGATGTCCGTCTTCAGCCAATACGATTCACTCCACGTGATATCAAGAACCAGCTGAAGACACTGGACACTGCAAAGGCTATGGGCCCTGACAATATCCCGGCAATAGTACTGAAGACTTGTGCTCCAGAACTTGCCGCACCCCCAGCCAAGCTGTTCCAGTACAGCTACAACACTGGCACCTACCCGGCAATGTGGAAATTTGCCCAGGTGTGTCCTGTACACAAGAAACAGGACAAATCCAACCCAGCCAATTACCGTCCTATCAGTCTGCTCTCCATCATCAGCAAAGTGATGGAAGGAGTCATCAACACTGTGAACAAGCGGCACTTACTCAGCAATACCCTGCTCACGGACGCTCAGTTTGGGTTCCGCCAGGGTCACTCAGCTCCTGACCTCATTCCAGCCTTGGTTCGAACATGGACAAAAGAGCTGAATGCCAGAGGTGAGGGGAGAGTGACTGCCCTCGACATCAAGGCAGCATTTGACCGAGTGCGGCATCGAGGAGCCCTCGCTAAACTGGAGTCAATGGGAATCAGGGGGGAAACTCTCCGCTGGTTGGAGTCATACCCGGCACAAAGGAAGATGGTTGTGGTGGTTGGAGGTCAATCATCTCAGCTCCAGGACATCACTGCAGGAGTTCCTCAGGGTCGTGTCCTGGACCCAACCATCTTCAGCTGCTTCCCCAGTGACCTTCCTTCCACCATAAGGTCAGAAGTGGGGATGTTTGCGGATGACTGCACAATGTGTTCAGCACCATTCGCGACTCCGCAGATAATGAAGCAGTCCGTGTCCAAATGCAGCAAGACCTGGACAATATCCAGGCTCGGGCTGACAAGGGGCAAGTTACATTCGTGCCACACAAGTGCCAGGCAATGACCATCTCCTACAAGGGAGGATCTAACCATCGCCCCTTGACATTCAATGGCATTACCATCGCTGAATCCCCCACAATCACCATCCTGGGGGTTACTATTGATCAGTAATTGAATTGGACTAGCCATATGTTTTTTAATTAACTTACGTGATGTGGGCCTCGCTGGTCAGGCCGGCATTTATTGCCCATCCCTAGTTGCCCTTCAGAAGGTGGTGGTGAGCTGCCTTCTTGAACCGCTGCAGTCCCTGTGGTGTAGGTACACCCACTGTGCTGTTAGGGAGGGAGTTCCAGGATTTTGACCCAGCGGCAGTGAAGGAACGGCGATATATTTCCAAGTCAGGGTGGTGAGTGACTTGGAGGGGAACCTCCAGGTGGTGGGGTTCCCAGGTATCTGCTGCTCTTGCCCTTCCAGATGGTAGTGGTCGTGGGTACCAGAGCAGGTCAGAGGCTAGGAAATGTACAGCGAGTAACTCACCTCCTGACACCCCAAAACCTGTCCACCATCTACAAGGAGTGTAACGGAATACTCTCCACTTGACTGGATGAGTGCAGCTCCAGCAACACTCAGGGTGTTTGGCACCATCCAGGACAAAGCAGCCCGCCTGATTGCTCCCCATTGCACAAACGTTCAAACCCTCCACTACCGATGAACAGTGGCAGCCGTGTGAACCATCTACAAGATGCACTGCAGCAACTCACCAAGGTTCCTTTAGACAGCACCTTCCAAACCCACGATCTCTACCATCTAGAAGGACAAGAGCAGCAGATACCTGGGAACCCCACCACCTGGAGGTTCCCCTCCGAGTCACTCACCACCCTGACTTGGAAATATATCGCCGTTCCTTCACTGTCGCTGGGGCAAGATCCTGGAACTCCCTAACAGCACAGTGGGTGTACCTACACCAGATAAACGGTAATGGCTCAAGAAGACAAGCAACAGCACCTTCTGAAGGGCAACGTGGGATGGGCAATAAATGCATTAATGCTGGTGCAGCCAGCGATGCTCACACCATGCAACTGAATAAAGAAAAGAGAGAATGGGATACAGAGAGAGAGAGAGAGAGAGGAGAATAGCGAGGAAACAGCTCTTTAACCTGTTACCCCTCCAACGGGTATCAGCCTAGCATTGAGTGTCTCATTAACAGCCCCATAGCCCCCCTCTCTCACTCTGTGTGGGGCGAAGGGCCCCTCATTCAGCAGGCAGCAAGGGTCAAACACTGGGTTAGCCAATCAGCAAACCCTATTGGTGAGGACCCTGCAGTGATGCTCAGTGTGAGTGTCAGGGAGAGGGGTCGTTCGCAGGGTTCATCCTGGAGGCGAGGAGAAAAGCGAGGGTCGTTGGTCAGTACCTGTCTTCATCTCCGCCCACAGATCACCAACTCCACTCTCCATCAGGAACGTTCGACTCACTCTCGATCGTCGGAGCTGTTCCCGAGCTGCAAAAGCCAGAGAACCAGTCAAAACATTCCCAGAGAGACTGAAACACCGGGAATCGGGACAGGCAGCATCTCAGAAACAGAACGGTAAATACCTCCCTCTACACTACCCCCATCAAACACTCTCAGGTACAGCACGGGGTTAGATACAGAGTAAAGCTCCCTCCACACTCTCCCCATCAAACACTCCCAGGACAGGTACAGCACAGGGTTAGATACAGAGTAAAGCTCCCTCTACACTGTCCCCATTAAACACTCCCAGGACAGGTACAGCACAGGGTTAGATACAGAGTAAAGCTCGCTCTACACTGTCCCCATCAAACACTCCCAGGACAGGTACAGCACGGGGTTAGATACAGAGTAAAGCTCCCTCTACACTGTCCCCATCAAACACTCCCAGGACAGGTACAGCACGGGGTTAGATACAGAGTAAAGCTCCCTCTACACTGTCCCCATCAAACACTCCCAGGACAGGTACAGCACGGGGTAATATACAGAGTAAAGCTCCCTCTACACTGTCCCCATCAAACACTCCCAGGACAGGTACAGCACGGGGTTAGATACAGAGTAAAGCTCCCTCTACACTGTCCCCATCAAACACTCCCAGGACAGGTACAGCACGGGGTTAGACACAGAGTAAAGCTCCCTCTACACTCTCCCCATCAAACACTCCCTGGACAGGTACAGCACGGGGTTAGATACAGAGTAAAGCTCCCTCTACACTCTCCCCATCAAACACTCCCAGGACAGGTACAGCACGGGATTAGATACAGAGTAAAGCTCCCTCTACACTGTCCCCATCAAACACTCCCAGGACAGGTACAGCACGGGGTTAGATACAGAGTAAAGCTCCCTCTACACTCTCCCCATCAAACACTCCCAGGACAGGTACAGCACGGGGTTAGATACAGAGTAAAGCTCCCTCTACACTCTCCCCATCAAACACTCCCAGGACAGGTACAGCACGGGGTTAGATACAGAGTAAAGCTCCCTCTACACTGTCCCCATCAAACACTCCCAGGACAGGTACAGCACAGGGTTAGATACAGAGTAAAGCTCCCTCCACACTCTCCCCATCAAACACTCCCAGGACAGGTACAGCACGGGGTTAGATACAGAGTAAAGCTCCCTCTACACTCTCCCCATCAAACACTCCCAGGACAGGTACAGCACGGCGTTAGATACAGAGTAAAGCTCCCTCCACACTCTCCCCATCAAACACTCCCAGGACAGGTACAGCACGGGGTTAGATACAGAGTAAAGCTCCCTCTACACTGTCCCCATCAAACACTCCCAGGACAGGTACAGCACAGGGTTAGATACAGAGTAAAGCTCGCTCTACACTGTCCCCATCAAACACTCCCAGGACAGGTACAGCACGGGGTTAGATACAGAGTAAAGCTCCCTCTACACTGTCCCCATCAAACACTCCCAGGACAGGTACAGCACGGGGTTAGATACAGAGTAAAGCTCCCTCTACACTGTCCCCATCAAACACTCCCAGGACAGGTACAGCACGGGGTTAGATACAGAGTAAAGCTCCCTCTACACTGTCCCCATCAAACACTCCCAGGACAGGTACAGCACGGGGTTAGACACAGAGTAAAGCTCCCTCTACACTCTCCCCATCAAACACTCCCTGGACAGGTACAGCACGGGGTTAGATACAGAGTAAAGCTCCCTCTACACTCTCCCCATCAAACACTCCCAGGACAGGTACAGCACGGGGTTAGATACAGAGTAAAGCTCCCTCTACACTGTCCCCATCAAACACTCCCAGGACAGGTACAGCACGGGGTTAGATACAGAGTAAAGCTCCCTCTACACTCTCCCCATCAAACACTCCCAGGACAGGTACAGCACGGGGTTAGATACAGAGTAAAGCTCCCTCTACACTCTCCCCATCAAACACTCCCAGGACAGGTACAGCACGGGGTTAGATACAGAGTAAAGCTCCCTCTACACTGTCCCCATCAAACACTCCCAGGACAGGTACAGCACAGGGTTAGATACAGAGTAAAGCTCCCTCCACACTCTCCCCATCAAACACTCCCAGGACAGGTACAGCACGGGGTTAGATACAGAGTAAAGCTCCCTCTACACTCTCCCCATCAAACACTCCCAGGACAGGTACAGCACGGCGTTAGATACAGAGTAAAGCTCCCTCCACACTCTCCCCATCAAACACTCCCAGGACAGGTACAGCACGGGGTTAGATACAGAGTAAAGCTCCCTCTACACTGTCCCCATCAAACACTCCCAGGACAGGTACAGCACAGGGTTAGATACAGAGTAAAGCTCCCTCCACACTCTCCCCATCAAACACTCCCAGGACAGGTACAGCGCGGGGTTAGATACAGAGTAAAGCTCCCTCCACACTCTCCCCACCAAACACTCCCAGGAGAGGTACAGCACGTGGTTAGATACAGGGTAAAGCTCCCTCTACACTGTCCCCATCAAACACTCCCAGGACAGGTACAGCACGGGGTTAGATACAGAGTAAAGTTCCCTCCACACTCTCCCCATCAAACACTCCCAGGAGAGGTACAGCACGTGGTTAGATACAGGGTAAAGCTCCCCCTACACTGTCCCCATCAAACACTCCCAGGACAGGTACAACACAGGGTTAGATACAGAGTAAAGCTCCCTCCACACTCTCCCCATCAAACACTCCCAGGACAGGTACAGCACGGGGTTAGATACAGAGTAAAGCTCCCTCCACACTCTCCCCATCAAACACTCCCAGGACAGGAACAGTCCGGGGTTCGATGCCTACACAGTCCTGTTGCGGTGATGGTGATGGAGACTGCCGCAGGTGATAGAGTTGGGAGGCATTTAGGGATATGGGTTGATGAATTGATGGTCTATTGTATGGTCATTGGCAGCTCATTGAGGGCACAGTGATAGTGAAGAGCACGTTGTCTTTATGGAAGAGTGTGAGGTGTTTATTCCAGAGGAAATAGTGTGGCGTCTTCTCCAGTTCTGTGGTTGTTTTGGGCGACGATGTGTGTTGACGTGATGTGCTGGGGGAACAGGCTGCGTGGGAGAAATATTTCAACAGCCCACCTCCTCGAATCAGGAAGTCCGTTGTTTTAGTTTCCCTGACAACATATCCTGAGGGAAAAAGCCAATCAGTTGACACTTCTAATTTTGGTCCAGGTCTCTCAGGGCAGCCGTTAACCTCTGGCTGACTATTACTGGCACCAATCCGAATTTTTGTTCAGTTAATTTTTAAACAGACGGTGGACTTTGCAGGCCCATCAGCTGTTATTGCTACAGCACTGATTAACGTTATCTTATCGACAATTGGTGGACATTGTCCAAAACAGGCAGCACTTTAATTGGTGGGGTCAATGAAATACCGGATTCCAGGGAACACCACAAAATAAAGAAGCGCTGAGATAACTCTGTAGTCCTGAGGGAGTGCTGCACTGTCAGAGGGTCAGTACTGAGGGAGTGCTGCACTGTCAGAGGGTCAGTACTGAGTGAGTGCCGCACTGTCAGAGGGTCAGTACTGAGTGAGTGCTGCACTGTCAGAGGGTCAGTACTGAGTGAGTGGTGCACTGTCAGAGGGTCAGTACTGAGGGAGTGCTGCACTGTCAGAGGGTCAGTACTGAGGGAGTGCCGCACTGTCAGAGGGTCAGTGCTGAGGGAGTGCCGCACTGTCAGAGGGTCAGTACTGAGTGAGTGCTGCGCTGTCAGAGGGTCAGTACAGAGGGAGTGCTGCGCTGTCAGAGGGTCAGTACTGAGGGAGTGCCGCGCTGTCAGAGGGTCAGTACTGAGGGAGTGCCGCACTGTCAGAGGGTCAGTTCTGAGGGAGTGCCACACTGTCAGAGAGTCAGTACTGAGGGAGTGCTGCACTGTCAGAGGGTCAGTACTGAGTGTGTGCTGCACTGTCAGAGGGTCAGTTCTGAGGGAGTGCCGCACTGTCAGAGGGTCAGTACTGAGGGAGTGCTGCACTGTCAGAGGGTCAGTTCTGAGGGAGTGCCACACTGTCAGAGAGTCAGTACTGAGGGAGTGCTGCACTGTCAGAGGGTCAGTACTGAGTGAGTGCTGCACTGTCAGAGGGTCAGTACTGAGGGAGTGCTGCACTGTCAGAGGGTCAGTACTGAGGGAGAGCTGCACTGTCAGAGGGTCAGTACTGAGTGAGTGCTGCACTGTCAGAGGGTCAGTACTGAGGGAGAGCTGCACTTTCAGAGCGTCAGTACTGAGGGAGTGCTGCACTGTCAGAGGGTCAGTACTGAGTGAGTGCTGCACTGTCAGAGGGTCAGTACTGAGGGAGTGCTGCACTGTCAGAGGGTCAGTACTGAGGGAGTGCCGCACTGTCAGAGGGTCAGTACTGAGGGAGTGCTGCACTGTCAGAGGGTCAGTACTGAGTGAGTGCTGCACTGTCAGAGGGTCAGTACTGAGGGAGTGCCGCACTGTCAGAGGGTCAGTACTGAGGGAGTGCTGCACTGTCAGAGGGTCAGTACTGAGGGAGTGCTGCACTGTCAGAGGGTCAGTGCTGAGGGAGTGCTGCACTTTCAGAGCGTCAGTACTGAGGGAGTGCTGCACTGTCAGAGGGTCAGTACTGAGGGAGTGCCGCACTGTCAGAGGGTCAGTACTGAGTGAGTGCTGCACTGTCAGAGGGTCAGTACTGAGGGAGTGCTGCACTGTCAGAGGGTCAGTACTGAGGGAGTGCCGCACTGTCAGAGGATCAGTACTGAGTGAGTGCTGCGCTGTCAGAGGGTCAGTACTGAGGGAGTGCTGCGCTGTCAGAGGGTCAGTACTGAGGGAGTGCTGCACTGTCAGAGGGTCAGAACTGAGGGAGTGCCGCACTGTCAGAGGGTCAGTACTGAGGGAGTGCTGCACTGTCAGAGGGTCAGTTCTGAGGGAGTGCCACACTGTCAGAGAGTCAGTACTGAGGGAGTGCTGCACTGTCAGAGGGTCAGTACTGAGGGAGTGCTGCACTGTCGGAGGGTCAGTACTGAGGGTGTGCTGCACTGTCAGAATGTCAGTACTGAGGGAGTGCTGCACTGTCAGAGCGTCAGTACTGAGGGAGTGCTGCACTTTCAGAGCGTCAGTACTGAGGGAGTGCTGCACTGTCAGAGGGTCAGTACTGAGTGAGTGCTGCACTGTCAGAGGGTCAGTACTGAGGGAGTGCTGCACTGTCAGAGGGTCAGTACTGAGGGAGTGCCGCACTGTCAGAGGGTCAGTGCTGAGGGAGTGCCGCACTGTCAGAGGGTCAGTACTGAGTGAGTGCTGCACTGTCAGAGGGTCAGTACTGAGGGAGTGCCGCACTGTCAGAGGGTCAGTACTGAAGGGGTGCTGCACTGTCAGAGGGTCAGTACTGAGGGAGTGCTGCGCTGTCAGAGGGTCAGTACTGAGGGAGTGCTGCGCTGTCAGAGGGTCAGTACTGAGGGAGTGCCGCGCTGTCAGAGGGTCAGTTCTGAGGGAGTGCCGCACTGTCAGAGGGTCAGTACTGAGGGAGTGCTGCACTGTCAGAGGGTCAGTTCTGAGGGAGTGCCACACTGTCAGAGAGTCAGTACTGAGGGAGTGCTGCACTGTCGGAGGGTCAGTACTGAGGGAGTACTGCACTGTCAGAGGGTCAGTACTGAGGGAGTGCTGCACTGACAGAGGGTCAGAACTGAGAGAATGCCGCACTGTCAGAGGGTCAGTACTGAGGGCGTGCTGCGCTGTCAGAGGGTCAGTTCTGAGGGAGTGCTGCGCTGTCAGAGGGTCAGTAGTGAAGGAGTGCTGCGCTGTCAGAGGGTCAGTACTGAGGGAGTGCTGCACTGTCAGAGGGTCAGTACTGAGGGAGTGACGCACTGTCAGAGGGTCAGTACTGACGGAGTGCTGCGCTGTCAGAGGGTCAGTACTGAGGGAGTGCTGTGCTGTCAGAGGGTCAGTACTGAGGGAGTGCCGCGCTGTCAGAGGGACAATTCTGAGGGAGTGCTGCGCTGTCAGAGGGTCAGTACTGAGGGAGTGCCGCGCAGTCAGAGGGTCAGTACTGAGGGAGTGCTGCACTGTCAGAGGGTCAGTTCTGAGGGAGTGCCGCACTGTCAGAGGGTCAGTACTGAGGGAGTGCTGCACTGTCAGAGGGTCAGTACTGAGGGAGTGCATCCCTGTCAAAGGGTCAGTACTGAGGGAGTGCTGCACTGGCAGCGGGTCAGTACTGAGGGAGTGCCACACTGTCAGAGGGTCAGTACTGAGGGAGTGCCGCACTGTCAGAGGGTCAGTACTGAGGGAGTGCGGCACTGTCAGAGGGTCAGTACTGAAGGAGTGCTGCCCTGTCAGAGGGTCAGTACCGAGGGAGTGCTGCACTGTCAGAGGGCCAGTACCGGGGGAGTGCTGAACAGTCAGAGGGTCAGTACTGTCGGAGTGCTGCACTGTCAGAGGGTCAGTACTGAGGGAATGCTGCACTGTCAGAGGGTCAGTACTGAGGGAATGCTGCACTGTCAGAGGGTCAGTACTGAGGGAGTGCTGCACTGTCAGACTGTCAGTACTGAGGGTGTGCTGCACTGTCAGAGGGTCAGAACTGAGAGAGAGCTGCACTGTCAGAGGATCAGTACTGAGGGAGTGCTGCACTGTCAGAGGGTCAATACTGAGGGAGTGCTGCACTGTCAGATAGTCAGTACTGAGGGAGTGCTGCACTGTCGGAGGGTCAGTACTGAGGGAGTACTGCACTGTCAGAGGGTCAGTACTGAGGGAGTGCTGCACTGACAGAGGGTCAGTACTGAGGGAGTGCCGCACTGTCAGAGGGTCAGTACTGAGGAAGTGCTGCACTGTCAGAGGGTCAGTTCTGAGGGAGTGCTGCGCTGTCAGAGGGTCAGTTCTGAGCGAGTGCTGCGCTGTCAGAGAGTCAGTACTGAAGGAGTGCTGCGCTGTCAGAGGGTCAGTTCTGAGGGAGTGCTGCGCTGTCAGAGGGTCAGTACTGAAGGAGTGCTGCGCTGTCAGAGGGTCAGTACTGGGGGAGTGCTGCACTGTCAGAGGGTCAGTACTGAGGGAGTGCCGCACTG
Organism: Scyliorhinus torazame; assembly: GCF_047496885.1. Classification (NCBI taxonomy): domain Eukaryota; kingdom Metazoa; phylum Chordata; class Chondrichthyes; order Carcharhiniformes; family Scyliorhinidae; genus Scyliorhinus; species Scyliorhinus torazame. The sequence continues at coordinate 353,765,692 of NC_092709.1, read as the reverse complement.
TCAGAGGGTCAGTACTGAGGGAGTGCTGCGCTGTCAGAGGGTCAGTACTGAGGGAGTGCCGCGCTGTCAGAGGGTCAGTTCTGAGGGAGTGCTGCGCTGTCAGAGGGTCAGTACTGAGGGTGTGCCGCACTGTCAGAGGGTCAGTACTGAGGGATGGCTGCACTGTCAGGGGGTCAGTACTGAGGGAGTGCTGCGCTGTCAGAGGGTCTGGACTGAGGGAGTGCTGCGCTGTCAGAGGGTCAGTACTGAGGGAGTGCTGCACTGTCAGCGGGTCAGTACTGAGGGAGTGCCGCACTGCCAGAGGGTCAGTTCTGATGGAGTGCCGCACTGTCAGAGGGTCAGTACTGAGGGAGTGCTGCACTGTCAGAGGGTCAGTTCTGAGGGAGTGCCACACTGTCAGAGAGTTAGTACTGAGGGAGTGCTGCACTGTCAGAGGGTCAGTACTGTGGGAGTACTGCACTGTCAGAGGGTCAGTACTGAGGGAGTGCCGCACTGTCAGAGAGTCAGTTCTGAGAGAGTGCTGCGCTGTCAGAGGGTCAGTACTGAGGGAGTGCCGCACTGTCAGGTAGTCAGTACTGAGGGAATGCTGCACTGTCAGAGGGGCAGTACTGAGGGAGTGCTGCACTGTCAGAGGGTCAATACTGAGGGAGTGCCGCACTGTCAGAGGGTCAGTACTGAGGGAGTGCTGCACTGTCAGAGGGTCAGTACTGAGGGAGTGCTGCACTGTCAGAGGGTCAGTACTGTCGGAGTGCTTCACTGTCAGAGGGTCAGTACTGAGGGAATGCTGCACTGTCAGAGGGTCAGTACTGAGGGAACGCTGCACTGTCAGAGGGTCAGTACTGAGGGAGTGCTGCACTGTCAGAGGGTCAGTACTGAGGGAGTGTTGCACTGTCAGAGGATCAGTACTGAGGGATTGCTGCACTGTCAGAGGGTCAGTACTGAGGGAGTGCTGCATGGTCAGAGGGTCAGTACTGAGTGAGTGCCGCACTGTCAGAGGGTCAGAACTGAGAGAGAGCTGCACTGTCAGAGGATCAGTACTGAGGGAGTGCTGCACTGTCAGAGGGTCAGTACTGAGGGAGTGCTGCACTGTCAGAGAGTCAGTACTGAGGGAGTGCTGCACTGTCGGAGGGTCAGTACTGAGCGAGTACTGCACTGTCAGAGGGTCAGTACTGAGGGAGTGCTGCACTGTCAGAGGGTCAGTACTGAGGGAGTGCTGCACTGTCAGAGAGTCAGTACTGAGGGAGTGCTGCACTGTCGGAGGGTCAGTACTGAGGGAGTACTGCACTGTCAGAGGGTCAGTACTGAGGGAGTGCTGCACTGACAGAGGGTCAGTACTGAAGGAGTGCTGCGCTGTCAGAGGGTCAGTACTGAGGGAGTGCTGCACTGTCAGAGGGTCAGTACTGAGGGAGTGCCGCACTGTCAGAGGGTCAGTACTGAGGGAGTGCCGCGCTGTCAGAGGGCCAGTTCTGAGGGAGTGCTGCGCTGTCAGAGGGTCAGTACTGAGGGTGTGCCGCACTGTCAGAGGGTCAGTACTGAGGGATGGCTGCACTGTCAGGGGGTCAGTTCCGAGGGAGTGCTGCGCTGTCAGAGGGTCAGTTCTGAGGGAGTGCTGCGCTGTCAGAGGGTCAGTACTGAGGGAGTGCTGCGCTGTCAGAGGGTCTGTACTGAGGGAGTGCTGCACTGTCAGAGGGTCAGTACTGAGGGAGTGCCGCACTGTCAGAGGGTCAGTACTGAGGGAGTGCTGCACTGTCAGAGGGTCAGTACTGAGGGAGTGCTGCACTGTCAGAGGGTCAGTACTGTCGGAGTGCTGCACTGTCAGAGGGTCAGTACTGAGGGAATGCTGCACTGTCAGAGGGTCAGTACTGAGGGAACGCTGCACTGTCAGAGGGTCAGTACTGAGGGAGTGCTGCACTGTCAGACTGTCAGTACTGAGGGTGTGCTGCACGGTCAGAGGGTCAGTACTGAGGGAGTGTTGCACTGTCAGAGGATCAGTACTGAGGGATTGCTGCATTGTCAGAGGGTCAGTACTGAGCGAGTGCTGCATGGTCAGAGGGTCAGTACTGAGTGAGTGCCGCACTGTCAGAGGGTCAGAACTGAGAGAGAGCTGCACTGTCAGAGGATCAGTACTGAGGGAGTGCTGCACTGTCAGAGGGTCAGTACTGAGGGAGTGCTGCACTGTCAGAGAGTCAGTACTGAGGGAGTGCTGCACTGTCGGAGGGTCAGTACTGAGCGAGTACTGCACTGTCAGAGGGTCAGTACTGAGGGAGTGCTGCACTGACACAGGGTCAGTACTGAGGGAGTGCCGCACTGTCAGAGGGTCAGTACTGAGGAAGTGCTGCACTGTCAGAGGGTCAGTTCTGAGGGAGTGCTGCGCTGTCAGAGGGTCAGTACTGAAGGAGTGCTGCTCTGTCAGAGGGCCAGTTCTGAGGGAGTGCTGCGCTGTCAGAGGGTCAGTACTGAAGGAGTGCTGCGCTGTCAGAGGGTCAGTACTGAGGGAGTGCCGCGCTGTCAGAGGGTCAGTTCTGAGGGAGTGCCGCACTGTCAGAGGGTCAGTACTGAGGGAGTGCTGCACTGTCAGGGTGTCAGTTCTGAGGGAGTGCCACACTATCAGAGAGTCAGTACTGAGAGAGTGCTGCACTGTCAGAGGGTCAGTACTGAGGGAGTGCTGCACTGTCAGAGGGTCAGTTCTGAGGGAGTGCCACACTGTCAGAGAGTCAGTACTGAGAGAGTGCTGCACTGTCAGAGGGTCAGTACTGAGGGAGTGCTGCACTGACAGAGGGTCAGTACTGAGGGAGTGCCGCACTGTCAGAGGGTCAGTACTGAGGAAGTGCTGCACTGTCAGAGGGTCAGTTCTGAGGGAGTGCTGCGCTGTCAGAGGGTCAGTTCTGAGGGAGTGCTGCGCTGTCAGAGAGTCAGTACTGAAGGAGTGCTGCGCTGTCAGAGGGTCAGTTCTGAGGGAGTGCTGCGCTGTCAGAGGGTCAGTACTGAAGGAGTGCTGCGCTGTCAGAGGGTCAGTACTGAGGGAGTGCTGCACTGTCAGAGGGTCAGTACTGAGGGAGTGCCGCACTGTCAGAGGGTCAGTACTGAGGGAGTGCCGCGCTGTCAGAGGGTCAGTTCTGAGGGAGTGCTGCGCTGTCAGAGGGTCAGTACTGAGGGTGTGCCGCACTGTCAGAGGGTCAGTACTGAGGGATGGCTGCACTGTCAGGGGGTCAGTTCCGAGGGAGTGCTGCGCTGTCAGAGGGTCAGTTCTGAGGGAGTGCTGCGCTGTCAGAGGGTCAGTACTGAGGGAGTGCTGCGCTGTCAGAGGGTCTGTACTGAGGGAGTGCTGCACTGTCAGAGGGTCAGTACTGAGGGAGTGCCGCACTGTCAGAGGGTCAGTACTGAGGGAGTGCTGCACTGTCAGAGGGTCAGTACTGAGGGAGTGCTGCACTGTCAGAGGGTCAGTACTGTCGGAGTGCTGCACTGTCAGAGGGTCAGTACTGAGGGAATGCTGCACTGTCAGAGGGTCAGTACTGAGGGAACGCTGCACTGTCAGAGGGTCAGTACTGAGGGTGTGCTGCACTGTCAGAGGGTCAGTACTGAGGGAGTGTTGCACTGTCAGAGGATCAGTACTGAGGGATTGCTGCACTGTCAGACTGTCAGTACTGAGGGAACGCTGCACTGTCAGAGGGTCAGTACTGAGGGAGTGCTGCACTGTCAGAGGGTCAGTACTGAGGGAGTGTTGCACTGTCAGAGGATCAGTACTGAGGGATTGCTGCACTGTCAGAGGGTCAGTACTGAGGGAGTGCTGCATGGTCAGAGGGTCAGTACTGAGTGAGTGCCGCACTGTCAGAGGGTCAGAACTGAGAGAGAGCTGCACTGTCAGAGGATCAGTACTGAGGGAGTGCTGCACTGTCAGAGGGTCAGTACTGAGGGAGTGCTGCACTGTCAGAGGGTCAGTACTGAGGGAGTGCTGCACTGTCAGAGAGTCAGTACTGAGGGAGTGCTGCACTGTCGGAGGGTCAGTACTGAGGGAGTACTGCACTGTCAGAGGGTCAGTACTGAGGGAGTGCTGCACTGACAGAGGGTCAGTACTGAGGGAGTGCCGCACTGTCAGAGGGTCAGTACTGAGGAAGTGCTGCACTGTCAGAGGGTCAGTTCTGAGGGAGTGCTGCGCTGTCAGAGGGTCAGTTCTGAGGGAGTGCTGCGCTGTCAGAGAGTCAGTACTGAAGGAGTGCTGCGCTGTCAGAGGGTCAGTTCTGAGGGAGTGCTGCGCTGTCAGAGGGTCAGTACTGAAGGAGTGCTGCACTGTCAGAGGGTCAGTACTGAGGGAGTGCTGCACTGTCAGAGGGTCAGTACTGAGGGAGTGCCGCACTGTCAGAGGGTCAGTACTGAGGGAGTGCCGCGCTGTCAGAGGGTCAGTTCTGAGGGAGTGCTGCGCTGTCAGAGGGTCAGTACTGAGGGTGTGCCGCACTGTCAGAGGGTCAGTACAGAGGGATGGCTGCACTGTCAGGGGGTCAGTTCCGAGGGAGTGCTGCGCTGTCAGAGGGTCAGTTCTGAGGGAGTGCTGCGCTGTCAGAGGGTCAGTACTGAGGGAGTGCTGCGCTGTCAGAGGGTCTGTACTGAGGGAGTGCTGCACTGTCAGAGGGTCAGTACTGAGGGAGTGCCGCACTGTCAGAGGGTCAGTACTGAGGGAGTGCTGCACTGTCAGAGGGTCAGTACTGAGGGAGTGCTGCACTGTCAGAGGGTCAGTACTGTCGGAGTGCTGCACTGTCAGAGGGTCAGTACTGAGGGAATGCTGCACTGTCAGAGGGTCAGTACTGAGGGAACGCTGCACTGTCAGAGGGTCAGTACTGAGGGAGTGCTGCACTGTCAGACTGTCCGTACTGAGGGTGTGCTGCACTGTCAGAGGGTCAGTACTGAGGGAGTGTTGCACTGTCAGAGGATCAGTACTGAGGGATTGCTGCACTGTCAGAGGGTCAGTACTGAGGGAGTGCTGCATGGTCAGAGGGTCAGTACTGAGTGAGTGCCGCACTGTCAGAGGGTCAGAACTGAGAGAGAGCTGCACTGTCAGAGGATCAGTACTGAGGGAGTGCTGCACTGTCAGAGGGTCAGTACTGAGTGAGTGCTGCACTGTCAGAGAGTCAGTACTGAGGGAGTGCTGCACTGTCGGAGGGTCAGTACTGAGCGAGTACTGCACTGTCAGAGGGTCAGTACTGCGGGAGTGCTGCACTGACACAGGGTCAGTACTGAGGGAGTGCCGCACTGTCAGAGGGTCAGTACTGAGGAAGTGCTGCACTGTCAGAGGGTCAGTTCTGAGGGAGTGCTGCGCTGTCAGAGGGTCAGTACTGAAGGAGTGCTGCTCTGTCAGAGGGCCAGTTCTGAGGGAGTGCTGCGCTGTCAGAGGGTCAGTACTGAAGGAGTGCTGCGCTGTCAGAGGGTCAGTACTGAGGGAGTGCCGCGCTGTCAGAGGGTCAGTTCTGAGGGAGTGCCGCACTGTCAGAGGGTGAGTACTGAGAGAGTGCTGCACTGTCAGAGGGTCAGTTCTGAGGGAGTGCCACACTATCAGAGAGTCAGTACTGAGAGAGTGCTGCACTGACAGAGGGTCAGTACTGAGGGAGTGCCGAACTGTCAGAGGGTCAGTACTGAGGAAGTGCTGCACTGTCAGAGGGTCAGTTCTGAGGGAGTGCTGCGCTGTCAGAGGGTCAGTTCTGAGGGAGTGCTGCGCTGTCAGAGAGTCAGTACTGAAGGAGTGCTGCGCTGTCAGAGGGTCAGTTCTGAGGGAGTGCTGCGCTGTCAGAGGGTAAGTACTGAAGGAGTGCTGCGCTGTCAGAGGGTCAGTACTGAGGGAGTGCTGCACTGTCAGAGGGTCAGTACTGAGGGAGTGCCGCACTGTCAGAGGGTCAGTACTGAGGGAGTGCCGCGCTGTAAGAGGGTCAGTTCTGAGGGAGTGCTGCGCTGTCAGAGGGTCAGTACTGAGGGTGTGCCGCACTGTCAGAGGGTCAGTACTGAGGGATGGCTGCACTGTCAGGGGGTCAGTTCCGAGGGAGTGCTGCGCTGTCAGAGGGTCAGTTCTGAGGGAGTGCTGCGCTGTCAGAGGGTCAGTACTGAGGGAGTGCTGCGCTGTCAGAGGGTCTGTACTGAGGGAGTGCTGCACTGTCAGAGGGTCAGTACTGAGGGAGTGCTGCACTCTCAGAGGGTCAGTACTGTCGGAGTGCTGCACTGTCAGAGGGTCAGTACTGAGGGAATGCTGCACTGTCAGAGGGTCAGTACTGAGGGAACGCTGCACTGTCAGAGGGTCAGTACTGAGGGAGTGCTGCACTGTCAGACTGTCAGTACTGAGGGTGTGCTGCACTGTCAGAGGGTCAGTACTGAGGGAGTGTTGCACTGTCAGAGGGTCAGTACTGAGTGAGTGCCGCACTGTCAGAGGGTCAGAACTGAGAGAGAGCTGCACTGTCAGAGGATGAGTACTGAGGGAGTGCTGCACTGTCAGAGGGTCAGTACTGAGGGAGTGCTGCACTGTCAGAGAGTCAGTACTGAGGGAGTGCTGCAATGTCGGAGGGTCAGTACTGAGCGAGTACTGCACTGTCAGAGGGTCAGTACTGAGGGAGTGCTGCACTGACACAGGGTCAGTACTGAGGGAGTGCCGCACTGTCAGAGGGTCAGTACTGAGGAAGTGCTGCACTGTCAGAGGGTCAGTTCTGAGGGAGTGCTGCGCTGTCAGAGGGTCAGTACTGAAGGAGTGCTGCTCTGTCAGAGGGCCAGTTCTGAGGGAGTGCTGCGCTGTCAGAGGGTCTGTACTGAAGGAGTGCTGCGCTGTCAGAGGGTCAGTACTGAGGGAGTGCTGCGCAGTCAGAGGGTCAGTACTGAGGGAGTGCTGCGCAGTCAGAGGGTCAGTACTGAGGGAGTGCCGCGCTGTCAGAAGGTCAGTTCTGAGGGAGTGCCGCACTGTCAGAGGGTCAGTACTGAGGGAGTGCTGCACTGTCAGAGGGTCAGTTCTGAGGGAGTGCCACACTGTCAGAGAGTCAGTACTGAGAGAGTGCTGCACTGTCAGAGGGTCATTACTGAGGGAGTGCCGCACTGTCAGAGGGTCAGTACTGAGGGAGTGCTGCGCTGTCAGAGGGTCAGTTCTGAGGGAGTGCTGCGCTGTCAGAGGGTCAGTACTGAAGGAGTGCTACGCTGTCAGAGGGTCAGTACTGAGGGAGTGCTGCGCTGTCAGAGGGTCAGTACTGAGGGTGTGCTGCGCTGTCAGAGGGTCAGTTCTGAGGGAGTGCCGCACTGTCAGATGGTCAGTACTGAGGGAGTGCAACTGTCAGAGTGTCAGTACTGAGGGAGTGCCGCACTGTCAGAGGGTCAGTACTGAGGGAGTGCGGCACTGTCAGAGGGTCAGTACTGAGGTAGTGCTGCCCTGTCATAGGGTCAGTACTGAGGGAGTGCTGCGCTGTCAGAGGTTCAGTGCCGAGGGAGTGCTGCACTGTCAGAGGGCCAGTACCGAGGGAGTGCGGCACAGTCAGAGGGTCAGTACTGTCGGAGTGCTGCACTGTCAGAGAGTCAGTACTGAGAGAATGCTGCTCTGTCAGAGGGTCAGTAGTGAGGGAACGCTGCACTGTCAGAGGGTCAGTACTGAGGGAGTGCTGCACTGTCAGACTGTCAGTACTGAGGGTGTGCTGCACTGTCAGAGGGTCAGTACTGAGGGAGTGTTGCACTGTCAGAGGACCAGTACTGAGGGATTGCTGCACTGTCAGAGGGTCAGTACTGAGGGAATGCTGCATGGTCAGAGGGTCAGTACTGAGTGAGTGCCACACTGTCAGAGGATCAGTACTAAGGGAGTACTGCACTGTCAGAGGGTCAGTACTGTGGGAGTGCTGCACTGTCAGAGAGTCAGTACTGAGGGAGTGCTGCACTGTCGGAGGGTCAGTACTGAGGGAGATCTACACTGTCAGAGGGTCAGTACTGAGGGAGTGCTGCACTGACAGAGGGTCAGTACTGAGGGAGTGCCGCACTGTCAGAGGGTCAGTTCTGAGGGAGTGCTGCGCTGTCAGAGGGTCAGTACTGAAGGAGTGCTGCGCTGTCAGAGGGTCAGTTCTGACGGAGTGCTGCGCTGTCAGAGGGTCAGCACTGAAGGAGTGCTGCGCTGTCAGAGGGTCAGTACTGAGGGAGTGCTGCACTGTCAGAGGGTCAGTACTGAGGGAGTGCCGCACTGTCAGAGGGTCAGTACTGAGGGAGTGCTGCGCTGTCAGAGGGTCAGTACTGAGGGAGTGCCGCACTGTCAGAGGGTCAGTACTGACGGAGTGCTGCGCTGTCAGAGGGTCAGTACTGAGGGAGTGCTGCGCTGTCAGATGGTCAGTACTGAGGGAGTGCCGCGCTGTCAGAGGGTCAGTTCTGAGGGAGTGCTGCGCTGTCAGAGGGTCAGTACTGAGGGAGTGCCGCACTGTCAGAGGGTCAGTACTGAGGGAGTGCTGCACTGTCAGGGGGTCAGCTCTGAGGGAGTGATGCGCTGTCAGAGGGTCAGTTCTGAGGGAGTGCTGCGCTGTCAGAGGGTCAGTTCTGAGGGAGTGCCACACTGTCAGAGAGTCAGTACTGAGGGAGTGCTGCACTGTCGGAGGGTCAGTACTGAGGGAGTACTGCACTGTTAGAGGGTCAGTACTGAGGGAGTGCTGCACTGACAGAGGGTCAGTACTGAGGGAGTGCTGCACTGTCAGAGGGTCAGTACTGAGGGAGTGCCGCGCTGTCAGAGGGTCAGTTCTGAGGGAGTGCCGCACTGTCAGAGAGTCAGTACTGAGGGAGTGCTGCACTGTCAGGGGGTCAGTACTGAGGGAGTGCTGCACTGTCAGAGGGTCAGTTCTGAGGGAGTGCCACACAGTCAAGAGTCAGTACTGAGGGAGTGCAGCACTGTCGGGGGGTCAGTACTGAGGGAGTACTGCACTGTCAGAGGGTCAGTACTGAAGGAGTGCTGCACTGACAGAGGGTCAGTACTGAGGGAGTGCCGCACTGTCAGAGGGTCAGTACTGAGGGAGTGCTGCGCTGTCAGAGGGTCAGTACTGAGGGAGTGCCGCGCTGTCAGAGGGTCAGTTCAGAGGGAGTGCCGCGCTGTCAGAGGGTCAGTTCTGAGGGAGTGCCGCACTGTCAGAGAGTCAGTTCTGAGGGAGTGCTGCGCTGTCAGAGGGTCAGTACTGAGGGAGTGCTGCGCGGTCAGAGAGTCAGTTCTGAGGGAGTGCCGCACTGTCAGAGGGTCAGTACTGAAGGAGTGCTGCACTGACAGAGGGTCAGTTCTGAGGGAGTGCCACACTGTCAGAGAGTCAGTACTGAGGGAATGCTGCACTGTCGGAGGGTCAGTACTGAGGGAGTACTGCACTGTCAGAGGGTCAGTACTGAGGGAGTGCTGCACTGACAGAGGGTCAGTACTGAGGGAGTGCCGCACTGTCAGAGGGTCAGTACTGAGGGAGTGCCGCGCTGTCAGAGGGTCAGTTCTGAGGGAGTGCTGCGCTGTCAGAGGGTCAGTACTGAGGGAGTGCCGCACTGTCAGAGGGTCAGTACTGAGGGAGTGCTGCACTGTCAGAGGGTCAGTTCTGAGGGAGTGCTGCGCTGTCAGAGGGTCAGTACTGAAGGAGTGCTGCTCTGTCAGAGGGCCAGTTCTGAGGGAGTGCTGCGCTGTCAGAGGGTCTGTACTGAAGGAGTGCTGCGCTGTCAGAGGGTCAGTACTGAGGGAGTGCTGCGCAGTCAGAGGGTCAGTACTGAGGGAGTGCTGCGCAGTCAGAGGGTCAGTACTGAGGGAGTGCCGCGCTGTCAGAAGGTCAGTTCTGAGGGAGTGCCGCACTGTCAGAGGGTCAGTACTGAGGGAGTGCTGCACTGTCAGAGGGTCAGTTCTGAGGGAGTGCCACACTGTCAGAGAGTCAGTACTGAGAGAGTGCTGCACTGTCAGAGGGTCATTACTGAGGGAGTGCCGCACTGTCAGAGGGTCAGTACTGAGGGAGTGCTGCGCTGTCAGAGGGTCAGTTCTGAGGGAGTGCTGCGCTGTCAGAGGGTCAGTACTGAAGGAGTGCTACGCTGTCAGAGGGTCAGTACTGAGGGAGTGCTGCGCTGTCAGAGGGTCAGTACTGAGGGTGTGCTGCGCTGTCAGAGGGTCAGTTCTGAGGGAGTGCCGCACTGTCAGATGGTCAGTACTGAGGGAGTGCAACTGTCAGAGTGTCAGTACTGAGGGAGTGCCGCACTGTCAGAGGGTCAGTACTGAGGGAGTGCGGCACTGTCAGAGGGTCAGTACTGAGGTAGTGCTGCCCTGTCATAGGGTCAGTACTGAGGGAGTGCTGCGCTGTCAGAGGTTCAGTGCCGAGGGAGTGCTGCACTGTCAGAGGGCCAGTACCGAGGGAGTGCGGCACAGTCAGAGGGTCAGTACTGTCGGAGTGCTGCACTGTCAGAGAGTCAGTACTGAGAGAATGCTGCTCTGTCAGAGGGTCAGTAGTGAGGGAACGCTGCACTGTCAGAGGGTCAGTACTGAGGGAGTGCTGCACTGTCAGACTGTCAGTACTGAGGGTGTGCTGCACTGTCAGAGGGTCAGTACTGAGGGAGTGTTGCACTGTCAGAGGACCAGTACTGAGGGATTGCTGCACTGTCAGAGGGTCAGTACTGAGGGAGTGCTGCATGGTCAGAGGGTCAGTACTGAGTGAGTGCCACACTGTCAGAGGATCAGTACTAAGGGAGTACTGCACTGTCAGAGGGTCAGTACTGTGGGAGTGCTGCACTGTCAGAGAGTCAGTACTGAGGGAGTGCTGCACTGTCGGAGGGTCAGTACTGAGGGAGATCTACACTGTCAGAGGGTCAGTACTGAGGGAGTGCTGCACTGACAGAGGGTCAGTACTGAGGGAGTGCCGCACTGTCAGAGGGTCAGTTCTGAGGGAGTGCTGCGCTGTCAGAGGGTCAGTACTGAAGGAGTGCTGCGCTGTCAGAGGGTCAGTTCTGACGGAGTGCTGCGCTGTCAGAGGGTCAGCACTGAAGGAGTGCTGCGCTGTCAGAGGGTCAGTACTGAGGGAGTGCTGCACTGTCAGAGGGTCAGTACTGAGGGAGTGCCGCACTGTCAGAGGGTCAGTACTGAGGGAGTGCTGCGCTGTCAGAGGGTCAGTACTGAGGGAGTGCCGCACTGTCAGAGGGTCAGTACTGACGGAGTGCTGCGCTGTCAGAGGGTCAGTACTGAGGGAGTGCTGCGCTGTCAGATGGTCAGTACTGAGGGAGTGCCGCGCTGTCAGAGGGTCAGTTCTGAGGGAGTGCTGCGCTGTCAGAGGGTCAGTACTGAGGGAGTGCCGCACTGTCAGAGGGTCAGTACTGAGGGAGTGCTGCACTGTCAGGGGGTCAGCTCTGAGGGAGTGATGCGCTGTCAGAGGGTCAGTTCTGAGGGAGTGCTGCGCTGTCAGAGGGTCAGTTCTGAGGGAGTGCCACACTGTCAGAGAGTCAGTACTGAGGGAGTGCTGCACTGTCGGAGGGTCAGTACTGAGGGAGTACTGCACTGTTAGAGGGTCAGTACTGAGGGAGTGCTGCACTGACAGAGGGTCAGTACTGAGGGAGTGCTGCACTGTCAGAGGGTCAGTACTGAGGGAGTGCCGCGCTGTCAGAGGGTCAGTTCTGAGGGAGTGCCGCACTGTCAGAGAGTCAGTACTGAGGGAGTGCTGCACTGTCAGGGGGTCAGTACTGAGGGAGTGCTGCACTGTCAGAGGGTCAGTTCTGAGGGAGTGCCACACAGTCAAGAGTCAGTACTGAGGGAGTGCAGCACTGTCGGGGGGTCAGTACTGAGGGAGTACTGCACTGTCAGAGGGTCAGTACTGAAGGAGTGCTGCACTGACAGAGGGTCAGTACTGAGGGAGTGCCGCACTGTCAGAGGGTCAGTACTGAGGGAGTGCTGCGCTGTCAGAGGGTCAGTACTGAGGGAGTGCCGCGCTGTCAGAGGGTCAGTTCAGAGGGAGTGCCGCGCTGTCAGAGGGTCAGTTCTGAGGGAGTGCCGCACTGTCAGAGAGTCAGTTCTGAGGGAGTGCTGCGCTGTCAGAGGGTCAGTACTGAGGGAGTGCTGCGCGGTCAGAGAGTCAGTTCTGAGGGAGTGCCGCACTGTCAGAGGGTCAGTACTGAAGGAGTGCTGCACTGACAGAGGGTCAGTTCTGAGGGAGTGCCACACTGTCAGAGAGTCAGTACTGAGGGAATGCTGCACTGTCGGAGGGTCAGTACTGAGGGAGTACTGCACTGTCAGAGGGTCAGTACTGAGGGAGTGCTGCACTGACAGAGGGTCAGTACTGAGGGAGTGCCGCACTGTCAGAGGGTCAGTACTGAGGGAGTGCCGCGCTGTCAGAGGGTCAGTTCTGAGGGAGTGCTGCGCTGTCAGAGGGTCAGTACTGAGGGAGTGCCGCACTGTCAGAGGGTCAGTACTGAGGGAGTGCTGCACTGTCAGGGGGTCAGTTCTGAGGGAGTGCTGCACTGTCAGGGGGTCAGTTCTGAGGGAGTGCTGCGCTGTCAGAGGGTCAGTACTGAGGGAGTGCTGCGCTGTCAGGGGGTCAGTTCTGAGGGAGTGCTGCGCTGTCAGAGGGTTAGTACTGAGGGAGTGCCGCACTGTCAGAGGGTCAGTTCTGAGGGAGTGCCGCACTGTCAGAGGGTCAGTACTGAGGGAGTGCCGCACTGTCAGAGGGTCAGTTCTGAGGGAGTGCCGCACTGTCAGAGGGTCAGTTCTGAGGGAGTGCCGCACTGTCAGAGGGTCAGTTCTGAGGGAGTGCTGCCCTGTCAAAGGGTCAGTACTGAGGGAGTGCTGCACTGTCAGCGGGTCAGTACTGAGGGAGGTCCGCACTGTCAGAGGGTCAGTTCTGATGGAGTGCCGCACTGTCAGAGGGTCAGTACTGAGGGAGTGCCGCACTGTCAGAGGGTCAGTACTGAGGGAGTGCTGCGCTGTCAGAGGGTCAGTTCTGAGGGAGTGCCGCACTGTCAGAGGGTCAGTACTGAGGGAGTGCTGCGCTGTCAGAGGGTCAGTTCTGAGGGAGTGCCGCACTGTCAGAGGGTCAGTACTGAGGGAGTGCTGCGCTGTCAGAGGGTCAGTTCTGAGGGAGTGCCGCACTGTCAGAGGGTCAGTTCTGAGGGAGTGCCGCACTGTCAGAGGGTCAGTTCTGAGGGAGTGCCGCACTGTCAGAGGGTCAGTTCTGAGGGAGTGCCGCACTGTCAGAGGGTCAGTTCTGAGGGAGTGCCGCACTGTCAGAGGGTCAGTTCTGAGGGAGTGCCGCACTGTCAGAGGGTCAGTTCTGAGGGAGTGCTGCACTGTCAGGGGGTCAGTTCTGAGGGAGTGCTGCACTGTCAGAGGGTCAGTACTGAGGGAGTGCTGCACTGTCAGAGGGTCAGTTCTGATGGAGTGCCGCACTGTCAGAGGGTCAGTACTGAGGGAGTGCTGCACTGTCAGAGGGTCAGTACTGAGGGAGTGCTGCACTGTCAGAGGGTCAGTACTGAGGGAGTGCTGCACTGTCAGAGGGTCAGTACTGAGGGAGTGCTGCACTGTCAGAGGGTCAGTTCTGAGGGAGTGCTGCACTGTCAGAGGGTCAGTTCTGATGGAGTGCCGCACTGTCAGAGGGTCAGTACTGAGGGAGTGCTGCACTGTCAGAGGGTCAGTACTGAGGGAGTGCTGCACTGTCAGAGGGTCAGTACTGAGGGAGTGCTGCACTGTCAGAGGGTCAGTTCTGAGGGAGTGCCGCACTGTCAGAGGGTCAGTTCTGAGGGAGTGCTGCACTGTCAGAGGGTCAGTACTGAGGGAGTGCTGCACTGTCAGAGGGTCAGTACTGAGGGAGTGCTGCACTGTCAGAGGGTCAGTACTGAGGGAGTGCCGCACTGTCAGAGGGTCAGTACTGAGGGAGTGCTGCACTGTCAGAGGGTCAGTACTGAGGGAGTGCTGCACTGTCAGAGGGTCAGTTCTGAGGGAGTTCTGCACTGTCAGAGAGTCAGTACTGAGGGAGTGCTGCACTGTCAGAGGGTCAGTACTGAGGGAGTGCTGCACTGTCAGAGGGTCAGTACTGAGGGAGTGCTGCACTGTCAGAGGGTCAGTACTGAGGGAGTGCTGCACTGTCAGAGGGTCAGTTCTGAGGGAGTGCCGCACTGTCAGAGGGTCAGTTCTGAGGGAGTGCTGCACTGTCAGGGGGTCAGTTCTGAGGGAGTGCTGCACTGTCAGAGGGTCAGTACTGAGGGAGTGCCGCACTGTCAGAGGGTCAGTACTGAGTGAGTGCTGCGCTGTCAGAGGGTCAGTACTGAGGGAGTGCTGCACTGTCAGAGGGTCAGTTCTGAGGGAGCTCCGCATTGTTTGATCTGCCTTAACTTTCAATTCTTTTCTTGAATCCACATTTTAGATCCTTCACTTAACGATGGCTTTGATTCCGCTGCTCTTTGACTGTAAAATATCTGTGCGCTAATATATCGCGCAGTACAGAACAAAGTCAGTTGTGTTTTGTCGGTCGGTCATGATGTAATTGAGCAGCTGGGTGTTGTATTTTTTTTTTTTTTTGAACAATACAGCGCAGTACAGGCCCTTCGGCCCACGATGTTGCACCGAAACAAAAGCCATCTAACCTACACTATGCCATTATCATCCATATGTTTATCCAATAAACTTTTAAATGCCCTCAATGTTGGCGAGTTCACCACTGTAGCAGGTAGGGCATTCCACGGCCTCACTACTCTTTGCGTAAAGAACCTACCTCTGACCTCTGTCCTATATCTATTACCCCTCAGTTTAAAGTTATGTCCCCTCGTGCCAGCCATATCCATCCGCGGGAGAAAGCTCTCACTGTCCACCCTATCCAACCCCCTGATCATTTTGTATGCCTCTATTAAGTCTCCTCTTAACCTTCTTCTCTCCAACGAAAACAACCTCAAGTCCATCAGCCTTTCCTCATAAGATTTTCCCTCCATACCAGGCAACATCCTGGTAAATCTCCTCTGCACCCGCTCCAAAGCCTCCACGTCCTTCCTATAATGCGGTGACCAGAACTGTACGCAATACTCCAAATGCGGCCGTACCAGAGTTCTGTACAGCTGCAACATGACCTCCCGACTCCGGAACTCAATCCCTCTACCAATAAAGGCCAACACTCCATAGGCCTTCTTCACAACCCTATCAACCTGGGTGGCAACTTTCAGGGATCTATGTACATGGACACCTAGATCCCTCTGCTCATCCACACTTTCAAGAACTTTACCATTAGCCAAATATTCCGCATTCCTGTTATTCCTTCCAAAGTGAATCACCTCACACTTCTCTACATTAAACTCCATTTGCCACCTCTCGGCCCAGCTCTGCAGCTTATCTATATCCCTCTGTAATCTGCTACATCCTTCCACACTATCGACAACACCACCGACTTTAGTATCGTCTGCAAATTTACTCACCCACCCTTCTGCGCCTTCCTCTAGGTCATTGATAAAAATGACAAACAGCAACGGCCCCAGAACAGATCCTTGTGGTACTCCACTTGTGACTGTACTCCATTCTGAACATTTCCCATCAACCACCACCCTCTGTCTTCTTTCAGCTAGCCAATTTCTGATCCACATCTCTAAATCACCCTCAATCCCCAGCCTCCGTATTTTTTGCAATAGCCTACCGTGGGGAACCTTATCAAACGCTTTGCTGAAATCCATATACACCACATCAACTGCTCTACCCTCGTCTACCTGTTCAGTCACCTTCTCAAAGAACTCAATAAGGTTTGTGAGGCATGACCTACCCTTCACAAAGCCATGCTGACTATCCCTGATCATATTATTCCTATCTAGATGATTATAAATCTTGTCTCTTATAATCCCCTCCAAGACTTTACCCACTACAGACGTGAGGCTCACCGGCCTATAGTTGCCGGGGTTGTCTCTGCTCCCCTTTTTGAACAAAGGGACCACATTTGCTGTCCTCCAGTCCTCTGGCACTATTCCTGTAGCCAATGATGACATAAAAATCAAAGCCAAAGGTCTAGCAATCTCTTCCCTGGCCTCCCATAGAATCCTAGGATAAATCCCATCAGGTCCCGGGGACTTATCTATTTTCAGCCTGTCCAGAATTGCCAACACCTCTTCCCTACGTACCTCAATGCCATCTATTCTATTAGCCTGGGGCTCAGCATTCTCCTCCACAACATTATCTTTTTCCTGAGTGAATACTGACGAAAAATATTCATTTAATATCTCGCCTATCTCTTCAGACACCACACACAATTTCCCATCCCTGTCCTTGACTGGTCCTACTCTTTCCCTAGTCATTCGCTTATTCCTGACATACCTATAGAAAGCTTTTGGGTTTTCCTTGATCCTTCCTGCCAAATACTTCTCATGTCCCCTCCTTGCTCGTCTTAGCTCTCTCTTTAGATCCTTCCTCGCTACCTTGTAACTATCCATCGCCCCAACCGAAACTTCACACTTCATCTTCACATAGGCCTCCTTCTTCCTCTTAACAAGAGATTCCACTTCCTTGGTAAACCACGGTTCCCTCGCTCGACGCCTTCCTCCCTGTCTGACCGGTACATACTTATCAAGAACACGCAGTAGCTGATCCTTGAACAAGCCCCACTTATCCAGTGTGCCCAACACTTGCAGCCTACTTCTCCACCTTATCCCCCCCAAGTCACGTCTAATGGCATCATAATTGCCCTTCCCCCAGCTATAACTCTTGCCCTGCGGTGTATACTTATCCCTTTCCATCATTAACGTAAACGTCACCGAATTGTGGTCACTGTCCCCAAAGTGCTCTCCTACCTCCAAATCCAACACCTGGCCTGGTTCATTACCCAAAACCAAATCCAACGTGGCTTCGCCTCTTGTTGGCCTGTCAACATATTGTTTCAGGAAACCCTCCTGCACACACTGTACAAAAACCGACCCATCTATTGTACTCGAACTATATCTTTTCCAGTCAATATTTGGAAAGTTAAAATCTCCCATAATAACTACCCTGTTACTTTCGCTCATATCCAGAATCATCTTCGCCATCCTTTCCTCTACATCCCTAGAACTATTAGGAGGCCTATAAAAAACTCCCAACAGGGTGACCTCTCCTTTCCTGTTTCTAACTTCAGCCCATACTACCTCGGCAGAAGAGTCCCCATCTAGCATACTCTCCGCCACTGTAATACTGCTCTTGACTAGCAGCGCCACACCTCCCCCTCTTTTGCCTCCTTCTCTGAGCTTACTAAAACACCTAAACCCCGGAACCTGCAACATCCATTCCTGTCCCTGCTCTATCCATGTCTCCGAAATGGCCACAACATCGAAGTCCCAGGTACCAACCCACGCTGCCAGTTCCCCTACCTTGTTTCGTATACTCCTGGCATTGAAGTAGACACACTTCAAACCACCTACCTGAACACTGGCCCCCTCCTGCGATGTCAAATCTGTGCTCCTGACCTCTATACTCTCATTCTCCCTTACCCTAAAACTACAATCCAGGTTCCCATGCCCCTGCTGCATTAGTTTAAACCCCCCCAAAGAGCACTAACAAATCTCCCCCCCAGGATATTTGTGCCCCTCAGGTTCAGATGTAGACCATCCTGTCTGTAGAGGTCCCACCTTCCCCAGAAAGAGCCCCAGTTATCCAAAAATCTGAATCCCTCCCGCCTGCACCATCCCTGTAGCCACGTGTTTAAATGCTCTCTCTCCTTATTCCTCATCTCACTATCACGTGGCACGGGCAACAACCCAGAGATAACAACTCTGTTTGTTCTAGTTCTGAGCTTCCATCCTAGCTCCCTGAAAGCCTGCCTGACATCCTTGTCCCCTTTCCTACCTATGTCGTTGGTGCCAATGTGGACCACGACTTGGGGCTGCTCCCCCTCCCCCCTAAGGACCCGGAAAACACGATCCGAGACATCACGTACCCTTGCACCTGGGAGGCAACATACCAAACGTGAGTCTCTCACGCTCCCACAAAATCTCCTATCTGTGCCCCTGACTATAGAGTCCCCAATTACTAATGCTCTGCTCCTCTCCCCCCTTCCCTTCTGAGCAACAGGGACAGACTCCGTGCCAGAGGCCCGTACCCCATGGCTTACCCCTGGTAAGTCGTCCCCCCCACAAGTATCCAAAGCGGTATACTTGTTTCTCAGGGGTACGACCGCAGGGGATCCCTGCACTGACTGTTTTTTCCCAGTCCCTCTTACAGTTACCCACCTATCTCCAATCTTTGGTGTAACTAATTCCCTGAAGCTGCTATCTATGACCCCTTCTGCCTCCCGAATGATCCGAAGTTCTTCCAACTCCAGCTCCAGTTCCCTAACTCGGTCTTGGAGGAGCTGGAGATGGCAGCACTTCCTGCAGGTAAAATCAGCAGGGACACTAACTGCATCCCTCACGTCAAACATCCTGCAGGAGGAACATTGCACTCCCTTTCCTGCCATTCCTCTAACTTTCTACCAAGATCTGGCTCAAAAAATAACAATAATATAATAAAATTATATTATATTAGTATTGGATGGTGTCAGGCTCCTTGAGTGTTGTTGGAGCTGCAAGTGTTCCATTACACTCCTGACTTGTGCCTTGTAGATGGTGGACAGGCTTTGGGGGGTCAGGAGGTGAGTTACTCACCGTTGGATTCCTTGCCTTTGACCTGTTCTGGTAGCCACAGTATTACTGTGGCTAGTCCAGCTCAGTTTCTGATCAATAGTAACCCCCAGGATGGTGATTGTGGGGATTCAGCGATGGTAATGCCATTGAATGTCAAGGGGCGGTGGTTAGATCCTCTCTTGTAGGAGATGGTCATTGCCTGGCACTTGTGTGGTGTGAATGTAACTTGCCACTTGTCAGCCCCGAGCCTGGATATTGTCCAGGTCTTGCTGCATTTGGACCCGGACTGCTTCATTATCTGCGGAGTCGCGAATGGTGCTGAACATTGTGCAGTCATCCGCAAACATCCCCACTTCTGACCTTATGATGGAAGGGGGGTCATTGATGAAGCAGCTGAAGAAGGTTGGGCCGAGGACACTCCCCTGAGGAACGCCTGCAGTGATGTCTTGGAGCTGAGATGTTTGACCTCCAACCACCACAACCATCTTCCTTTGTGCCGGGTATGACTCCAACCAGCGGAGAGTTTCCCCCCTGATTCCCATTGACTCCAGTTTAGCTCGGGCTCCTCGATGCCGCACTCGGTCAAAAGCTGCCTTGGTGTGAAGTGCAGTCACTCTCACTGCACCTTGCACTCTCTCTCTCTGTTTACTCTCTCTCCCACTTTATCTCTCTCTGTCTTTCTCTCTTTTTCTCTGCCTTTTCCTGTCTTCCTGTGTAAGAGGCAAAAAGAGATGAATGGCCTCACATCCTAGGAGTAACTGAAGCGCCTGTCGTGGTGTGGACTATTTACCAATATTTTATTTAGTCCTAGCTAAGCTGGTCATGGAACCTAGTGGGATACATTATGCAATTAATAGGAGGAGCCAGGTCTGTCTGTAGTTTTGCAGGCGGCTCGAATTTGTTTAGTTGTGTGGGGGAGGGGGGGGGGCGGGGGGGGGGGGGTGGAAGTAGTATCCTTTCTACACAGTTGTACAAATTGGCGATTTCTTTGGTGTTCCTGTCTGGGATCCTGACAAATGTTGGGAGCTCGTCTGGGATCCTAACAAAAGTTGAGGTCTGGCCTGGGATCGTAACGGTACGCAAAACAGTTTCTTACCTTGCCGGAAGCTGGAAATGACAGGATTTTCTGGCCCATACCCATTGGTCACCTCGGTGCTGCTGAGCTCCATCAGCTGATGGAGTCTTAGCTTCCTGCAGTAAATTGATGCGGCCTCCGGTTCCAGAGCAATGAGCAGCTGCTCTGGGTATTCACGTGAGGCCAACTCAGCCTGGGCACAGATAGATAGAGCGTGAGGGAGGAAGATAGGGGGAGAGTGAGAGAGGGACAGAGACAGTGGGAGAGGGAGGGAAGGAGAGACAGGGAGAGAGAGAAAGGAACAGAGGAACAGGCAGAGATAGTAGGAGAGGGAGAAAGTGAGAGCAAGGCACAGAGAGAGAGAGAGAGAAACAGATAAATATAGACAGAGAGGGAGACAGGGCAGAGAAAGACAGGGAGGGCACAGAGAGATAGAGAGTGGCAGCAAGAGAGGGACAGGGAGAGAGAGTGATAGACAGAGCAGAGAGGCAGAGAGAGAAAAACAAGGACATAGGAAGAGCCAGAGCGAGAGAGAGACAGGGACAGTGGAAGAGAGCGAGAGACAGAAGAGAGAGAGACAGATAGGAGGGAGAGAGAGGCAGAGAGACAGAGATGAAAGGGAGAGATGGTAGAAAGAGAGAGAAAGTGGGAGAAAGAAGGAGGGAGACAGAGAGAGAGGAACACAGAGAAACAAAGACACAGAGAGAAAGAGAAAAAAGATCATGAATCTGGCCACATTGCCATTTCAGTTACTGAGTAGGACAGATACATTAACCAGTAAATAACTGGGTTTCCATGATAAATTCCCAGCTCCATATATTCAAATCTAACCTCTAACCAAATAGACACTACAGCACCACCTCAATACTAAAGTATATCACTGTAACATAGGAACAGATTCGAGTTGGGTAATAAATGCTGGCATCCCATGGCATAGCCAGCATTACCCATGGCCCATCTGTCTGTCTCTCTCTAGCTCTCTGATTTCACTCTCTCATCATAGACTCATAGAATTTACAGTGCAGAAGGAGGCCATTCGGCCCATCGAGTCTGCACCGGCTCTTGGAAAGAGCACCCTACCCAAGGTCAACACCTCCACCCTATCCCCATCACCCAGTAACCCCACCCAACACTAAGGGCAATTTAGCATGGCCAATCCACCTAACCTGCACATCTTTGGGCTGTGGGGGCAAAACCCATGCAAACACGGGAAGAATGTGCAAACTCCACACGGACAGTGACCCAGAGCCGGGATCGAACCTGGGATCTCGGCGTCTCTGACCTCTCTCAATGGCCTTTCTCTAATATCACTCTTTGTAACTCTCTCTCTCTCGGATCACTTTCTCAAAGGTCTCCCTCTAATATCACTCTTTAGTCATTCTCTCTCTCAATGATCCCTCTCCAATATCACTCTATGATAACTCTCTCTCTAATATAATAATAATAATCTTATTATACAAGTAGGCTCACATTAACACTGCAATGAAGTTACTGTGAAAAGCCCCTAGTCACCACATTCCAGCGCCTGTTCGGGTACACTGAGGGAAAATTCAGAATGTCCAAATTACCAACAGCACGTCTTTCAGGACTTGTGGGAGGAAACCGGAGCACCCGGAGGAAACCCACGTAAGACACGGGGCGACCGTGCAGACTCCACACAGACAGTGACCCAAGCTGGGAATCGAACCTGGGACCCTGGAGCTGTGAAGCAACAGTGCTAACCACTATGCGACCAGCACTCTTTGATAACGCTCTTTCTCCCTCTCTTATCTCTCTCTCAGTGACCTCTTGCTAATATCGCACTTTGATAACTCACTCTCTCTCTCTTACTCTCTCTCGATCCCTCTCTATTATCACTCTCTCTCTGATAACCTTCTCTGTTATCACTGTCTGATAATGCTCCCTCTCTGTATGCAGCCTCTCTGATCTCTCTCCGTGAATTAATCAATGACTACTGACTTGCTGTCATTCCTCACCTGATATGCAGCCTCCCTCATGAATTGTTTTGCTGGTTGTTTCCATATTGCTGGTACGGTGATTACCCAACGCACATCGTTCGTGTCCAGTGCGATCGAGAATTGATCATTCAGCTCCTGCCAACGTACAAACATAAAACTGCTCCAGAATAGGAAGAGAAAAGTAGCTTCACACAGCAGAAAGAACTAACTTGAATTGGTCTGGATCAAACCCACACTTCCACATATGTGAACTGGGAAAATCAGGTGGGTCATGAATCCCAAGAAAGGGAATTTGTGGAATGTCTCAGAGATGCTTTTTTTGGAGCAGCTTGTGACAGAGACGACTAAGCAATTCTGGATTTGGTGATGTGTAATAGAACATAGAACAATACAGCGCAGTACAGACCCTTCGGCCCACGATGTTGCACCGAAACAAAAGCCATCTAACCTACACTATGCCATTATCATCCATATGTTTATCCAATAAACTTTTAAATGCCCTCAATGTTGGCGAGTTCACTACTGTAGCAGGTAGGGCATTCCACGGCCTCACTACTCCGTGGATGAGGCAGACTTGATCAGGGAACTTAAGGTGAAGCAACCCTTAGGGAACAGTGACCACAATATGATAGAATTTACCCTGCAGTTTGAGAGGGAGAAGCTGGAGTCAGATGTAACGCTATTACAATTAAATAAGGGTAACTACAAAGACATGAGGGAGGAGCTGGCCAGAGTTGATTGGAGAAGGAGCCCAGCAGGGAAGACAGTGGAACGGCAATGGCAGGAGTTTTGGGGGGTTATTAGGGAGGCACAACAGAAATTCATCCCTCGGAGGAGGAAACATGCTGAGGGGAGGACAAGGCATCCATGGCTGGCGAGGGATGTCAAGGACAGAATAAAGGCTAAAGAAAAAACATACAAAGTCAGAGTTAGGGTTAGGGTTAGGGTTAGGGTGAGGAGAAACCAGAGGATTGGGAAGCCTTTAAAAGCGAGCAGAGGGTAATTAAAAAAGCAATAAGGGGGGAGAAGATGAAGTATGAGTGTAAGCTAGCTAGAAATATAAAAGAAGATAGGAAGAGTTTCTTTCAAAATGTAAAAGGTAAGAGAGAGGCAAAAATAGACATTGGCCCACTGGAAAATGTGGCCGGAGAAGTAATAATAGGAAACAAAGAAATGGCAGACAAACTGAATAGTTATTTTGCATCAGTCTTCATGGTGGAAACCTTCATGGTGCATCTCCACTTCATGGTGGAAGACACCAGTGGGATGCCAGAGCTCCAGGAGAACCAGGGGGCAGAGCTGAGTGCAGTGGCCATCACTAAGGAGAAGGTTCTGGGGAAACTGAAAGGTCTGAAGGTGGATAAGTCACCTGGACCGGATGGACTACACCCCAGGGTCCTAAAAGAGATAGCTGAGGAAATTGTGGAGGCATTGGTGATGATCTTTCAGGAATCACTGGAGGCAGGAAGGGTCCCAGAGGACTGGAAAGTGGCTAATGTAACACCACTGTTTAAGAAGGGAGGGAGGCAGAAGCCGGGAAATTATAGGCCGGGTAGCCTGACTTCGGTCATTGGTAAGATTTTAGAGTCAGATGAGATCGCGGGGTACTTGGAAGTGCATGGCAAAATAGGACTGAGTCAGCACGGCTTTGTCAAAGGGAGGTCATGTCTGACAAATCTGTCAGAGTTCTTTGAGGCGGTAACAAGGAAGTTAGACAAAGGAGAACCAGTGGACGTGATTTATTTAGAGTTCCAGAAGGCCTTTGACAAGGTGCCGCACAGGAGACTGTTAAATAAGTTAAAAGCCCATGGTGTTAAGGGTAAGATCCTGGCATGGATAGAGGATTGGCTGACTGGCAGAAGGCAGAGAGTGGGGATAAAGGGGTCTTTTTCAGGATGGCAGCCAGTGACTAGTGGTGTGCCTCAGGGGTCTGTGCTGGGACCACAACTTTTCACAATATACATTAATGGTCTGGAAGAAGGAACCGAAGGCACTGTTACTAAGTTTGCAGATGATACAAAGATCTGCAGAGGGACAGGTAGTACTGAGGAAGCAAGGGGGCTGCAGAAGGATTTGGACAGGCTAGGAGAGAGGGCAATGAAGTGGCAAATGAAACACAATGTGGAAAAGTGTGAGGTTATGCACTTTGGAAGGAGGAATTTAGGCACAGACTATTTTCTAAATGGGGAAATGCTTAGGAAAGCAGAAGCACAAAGGGACTTGGGAATTCTTGTTCACGATTCTCTTACGGTTAATCTGCAGGTTCGTTAGGAATGCAAATGCAATTTTAGCATTCATGTTGTAATGAAAATTGGAAGAATATGTCATTTGAAACATGAAAGTAACACTGAGAATGCCTGGGATTTTAAATGAAAGAGAAAAGTCCCGCGGAGAGTTAAGAGCAGGACAAGCAGTTTGGAATACCGCAAGACAAAGGCAACCCCTTTCCAGGTAAAGAAGCTCGAGTGAATTAGGTTTCGGTCACGCATAAAGTGGCAGTTACGAGACAGCAAGGGAGTTTTAGTTACAATTATATACATATATACTTAAATTTACATTTTTTGTTTACACACATTTTTAGAAGTTAAACTTTTTAGCAAATAATCAAGTGTGTGTAGATGAAGGTAGAGCAGTTGATGTCGTATACATGGATTTTAGTAAGGCGTTTGATAAGGTTCCCCATGGTCGGCTCATGAAGAAAGTAAGGAGGTGTGGGATAGAGGGAAATTTGGCCAATTGGATAAGTAACTGGCTATCACATAGAAGACAGAGGGTGATGGTGGATGGAAAGTTTTCAGACTGGAGACCAGTTACCAGCGGTGTACCACGGGGATCAGTGCTGGGTCCTCTGCTATTTGTGATTTTTATCAATGACTTGGAGGAGGCGGCTGAAGGGTGGGTCAGTAAATTTGCTGATGATACCAAGATTGGTGGAGTAGTGGATGAGGTGGAGGGCTGTTGTAGGCTGCAAAGAGACATTGATAGGATGCAGAGCTGGGCCGAAAAATGGCAGATGGCGTTTAACCCTGATAAGTGCGAGGTGATTCATTTTGGTAGAAAAAATTTGAATGCGGATTACAGGGTCAACGGCAGGGTTCTGAGGAATGTGGAGGAACAGAGAGATCTTGGGGTTCATGTCCACAGATCTCTGAAGGTTGCCACTCAAGTGGATAGAGCCGTGAAGAAGGCCTATAGCGTGTTCGCATTTATTAACAGCGTGGCTTGAGTTTAAGAGCTGAGGGGTTATGCTGCAAATATACATGACCCTGGTGAGACCACATTTGGAGTATTGTGTGCAGTTCTGGTCACCTCATTATAGGAAGGATGTGGAAGCACTGGAAAGGGTGCAAAGGAGATTTTCCAGGATGCTGCCTGGTTTGCAGAATAGGTCTTATGAGGAAAGGTTGAGGGAGCTAGGGCTTTTCTCTTTGGAACGGAGGAGGATGAGAGGCGACTTAATAGAGGTTTATAAGATAATGAGGGGGATAGATAGAGTGGACGTTCAGAGACTATTTCCTCGGGTGGATGTAGCTGCTACAATGGGGCATAACTATAAGGTTCAGGGTGGGAGATATAGGAGGGATGTCCGAGGTAGGTTCTTTACTCAGAGAGTGGTTAGAGTATGGAATGGACTGCCTGCTGTGATAGTGGAGTCGGACACTTTAGGAACTTTCAAGCGGTTATTGGATAGGCACATAGAGCACACCAGAATGACAGGGAGTGGGATAGCTTGATCTTGGTTTCGGACAATGCTCGGCACAACATCGAGGGCCGAAGGGCCTGTTCTGTGCTGTACTGTTCTATGTTCTAACCAAATTTCTGACCTGTCAAGCAGAACCCAATAGTGCAAAGACTGAAAATCTGTAGGTGAAGGTGGTATCAGACAAAGAAGCGACCTGCCGGCTAGTTTCTGGTGGGGTCATGGAGCAGCGAAAGTAATTTGCTTTCCATAAAATGATGACGCAGCGAAAGAAGGGCTATATAAACCCTGAAAATTCAGCAGCCAGTTCATTCTTCCTGATTGGTGATGGGACGGAGCGCATCTGAAAACCGGGCTACCCAGCAAATCCATCAGCAGAAGACCGAAAGTTAAAGAAGACAGATTGACAAGATAGACTTGAAAGTCTTACAACTGGACCAAAGAAGAAAAGATCTTTTTACCTTTCTGTAAAAGTAGTTTTTATCTTTTTAACTTGAAATTAAAGTTAAGTTTAAATTGATAACCTGAAAGAGTGGTTATGATTATTATTAGAAAGTTTACTTTACTCTACTCAGCAGGCCGGACCCGTGTGAAAGCTACTGAGTTGTAAGTAGACAGAATCTCCGAGGAAGACGTGGATTATACCGGGAGATAACTTGAAATAATAGTTAGACCTGATTGGCATCCAGCTAAGTCTGCCCAGGAGTCAGGGAAAGCAAGGGAATCCCTGGATCACCGTTTAGAATGAAATGAAATGAAAATGAAAATGAAAATCGCTTATTGTCACAAGTAGGCTTCAATGAAGTTACTGTGAAAAGCCCCTAGTCGCCACATTCCGGCGCCTGTTCGGGGAGGCTGGTACGGGAATTGAACCGTGCTGCTGGCCTGCCTTGGTCTGCAATTTAGCAGTGTGCTAAACAGCCCCGCTGTGTGCTAAAAAGCCCCACTGTTTAGCACACAGCGCTCTATCGACTATAGGGGGAATAATGACAGCGCTCTATCGACTATAGGGGGAATAATGACAGCGCTCTATCGTCTATAGGGGGAATTCTAAGAATAGTGGTGAGGTTTTTACTTCAATGTCAAGAGGGCTAGAATACAAGACCAGTGATGTACTCCTGATGCCGTATAAGGCTCTGGTCAGACCCCATTTGGAGTATTGTGAGCAGTTTTGGGCCCCGTATCTAAGGAAGGATGTGCTGGCCTTGGAAAGGGTCCAGAGGAGGTTCACAAGAATGATCCCTGGAATGAAGAACTTGTCGTATGAGGAACGGTTGAGGACTCTGGGGTCTGTGCTCTTTGGAGGTCATAAGGATGAGAGGGGATCTTATTGAAACTTACAGGATACTGCAAGACCTGAATAGAGTGGACGTGGAGAGGATGTTTCCACTTGTCGGAAAAACTAGAACCAGAGGGCACAATCTCAGACTGAAGGGACGATCCTTTAAAACTGAGATGAGGAGGAATTTCTTCAGCCAGAGGGTGGTGAATCTGTGGAACTCTTTGCCGCAGAAGGCTGTGGAGGCCAAATCACTGAGTGTCTTTAAGACAGAGATAGATAGGTTTTTGATCAATAAGGGGATCAGGGGTTATGGGGAGAGGGCAGGAAAATGGGGATGAGAAAAATATCAGCCATGATTGAATGGCGGAGCAGACTCGATGGGCCGAGTGGCCTAATTCTGCTCCTATGTCTTATGGTCTTATGTCAATCTCTGATCGGGCACAACCTCCCTGACCATATCAACCCCCCCCCCCTCCCTGCCTCAGCACTCAGAGCTGGATTGATGGTGTCCTGAGAACCCAGATATCCAATAGTTGGAGAATATTCCCGCCCTGAGCTGGCATTGACAACTAGGCCGGGGTGTGGAGGCCAGAGGTCAGACGATTGAAGCCTCCAAACTGACCTTCAGTGCATGCTTCCGGAAGTATCTCAGTGCGTGGGAGAACACATCCAGGGCTTTCACACTCTTCCCGTTGACAGCCTTCAGCTCCGTTTCCATGGAGAGGTCCTGGAGAAATAAGAGAATGGATGTAAAATGTCAGCATTGTGGGGCGTTTCCGGAACCAGCGAGGGAGGTGACGGAATGCCTCCAAGTGTACCGGCACGCCAGGCATATCCAGGGCTGGACCAAACTCCAGCACACTGTGATCTCAGGAGCATTTCTGCTTCCCAGAGAGCATTACTGTGATGAACGGTTACTGCCTTATCATCATGTAAGGTGATGTCCCCTTTAAGACCGGGCTTGGAACCCTGGGGACTCCGCCTCTGGCTCCGCCCATCTGTGAGCCAAACATAAAGGGCTGCCTTGTGGGCTGTGCAGCAATCAGCACATGTCTCAGCTCTAACATAGTTCTTAGTCTAATAAAGCCTTCTTTACCGTTTACACTCTAAGCGTCGTTATTGAGGGTACCTCAATAACCACAGCGGGTAGAGAAACAGGCTGTTCAATTCATGCTGGAGTTTACACTCCACTCAACCGCAGAACCAGAATTCCTACAGTGCAGGAGGAGGCCATTCGGCCCATCGTGTTGGCAGCGACCCTCTGAAAGGCCACCCTACCGAGGCCCCACTCCCCCAACATATCCCTGTAACTAAGGGGCAATTTATCACGATCAATCCACCTAACCTGCACATCTTTGGACTGTGGGAGGGAAACCGGAGCACCCGGAGGAAACCCACGCAGACACAGACTCCGCACAGACAGTGGTCCAAGTCCAGAATTGAACCCAGGTCCCTGGCAGTGTGAGGCAGCAGCGTTAACCACTGTGCCACCGTGCCACCCTCAAGCTCCTACCCACCTGTCAAATCTAAATCTACCATCGTAATCCCCTATCTCTCATACGCTTAACGCGCTTTCCCTCCGCTATACTATTCACCCCAACCACTCCCTGTGATCGTGAGCTCTACATTCCCACCACTCTTTGTGTGAAGAACAAAGAACAATTCAGCACAGGAACAGGCCCTTCGGCCCTCCAACCCTGTATCGGTCATGATGCCACCCTTGGCCAAAACCCTCAGCACTTCCTAGTGCCGTATCCCTCTATACCCATCCTATCCATGTATTCGTCAAGTTGCCTTTTGAACGGCGTTAATGTATCTCCTTCCACAACCTCCCCAGGCACTCACCACCCTCTGTGTAAAAAACCTGCCTCGCACATCTCCTCTAAACTTTGCCCCACGGACCTTAAACCTCTGCCCCCTGGTGACTCCTCCACCCTGGGAAAGAGTGCCTGCCCATCCACTCTATCCATGCCCCTCATAATCTTGCAGACCTCTATCAGGTCACCTCTCAGCCTCCGTCGTTCTCATGAAAACAGTCCGAGTCTATACAGCCTCTCCACATAGCTCACACCCTCCAGACCAGGCAACATCCTGGTAAACCTCCTCTGCACCCTCTCCAAAGCCTCCACATCCTTCTGGTAGTGTGGCGACCAGAACTGTGAGCAATATTCCAAGTGCGGCCTTACCAAGGTTCTATACAACTGCAGCATGACTTGCCAGTTTTTATACTCAATGTCCCGTCCAATGAAGGCAAGCATTCTGTATGCTTTCTTGACTACCTTGTCCACTTGTGTTGCCACATTCAAAGATCTGTGGACCTGCACACCCAGATCTCTGACTTTCTATATTCCTAAGAGTTTTGCCATTTACTGTATATTTCCCCTCTATGTTAGACCTAACAAAATGCATTACCTCACATTTGTCTGGATTAAACTCCATTTGCCATTTCTCTGCCCATGTCTCCAACCTCTCTATGTCCTGTTGTATCCTCTGACAATCCTCAACACTATCTGCCACTCCATCTACCTTGGTGTCATTCGCCAACTTACAAATCACCGTAATCCCCTATTCTCTTCTCTCTCATATTCCCCTCCGCTATACTATTCAACTCATCCACTCCCTGTGGTTGTGAGTTCTACATTCCCACCACTCTTTGTGTGGAAAGGTTTCTTGGGAATTCTGATTTTGTGGTGCCTGTCATATCGATGGCCAGCACTTACTCCCCCCCCCCCACCAGCGGAAACATACTGTACCCACTCAGCAAAACCGCGACCTACGTTGTGTCACCCACTGACCTTGTATTTCCAAAAGGAAGAATTCCAGCCCCTTCATCCTTTCCTGATGGGTATAACCTTTGTAAATCTGGGGCAAAATTCTCCCCCAACGGCGCGATGTCCGCCGACAGCCGTACAAAACGCCGCCAATCAGACGGGCATCGTGCCGGGCCAAAGGGGCGGAATGCTCCGCATCGTTGGGGGCCGAGCCCCAACATTGAGGGGCTAGGCCAGCGCCGGAGGGATTTCCGCCCCGCCAGTTGGCGGAAATGGCGTTTGTTGCCCCGCCAGCTGGCGCGGAAATGCGGCGCATGCGCGGGAGCGTCAGCGGCCGCCGACAGTTTCCCGCGCATGCGCAGCGGGGAGAGTCTCGTCCGCTTCCGCCATGGTGGAGGCCGTGGCGGAGGCGGAAGGGAAAGAGTGCCCCCACGGCACAGGCCCGCCCGCGGATCGGTGGGCCCCGATCGCGGGCCAGGCCACCGTGGGGGCACCCCCCGGGGTCAGATCGCCCCGCGCCCCCCCCCAGGACCCCGGAGCCCGCCCACGCCGCCTGGTTCCGCCGGTAAATACCAGCTTTGATTTACGCCGGCGAGACAGGCAATTTCTGGGCGGGACTTCGGCCCATTCGGGCCGGAGAATTGAGCGGGGGGTCCCGCCAACCGGCGCGGCCCATTTCCCGCCCCCGCCCAATCTCCGGTACCGGAGACTTCGGCGGGGGCGGGGGCGGGATTCACGACGGCCAACGGCCATTCTCCGACCCGACGGGGGGTCGGAGAATGACGCCCCTGATCTTTAATAATGCTATATATTTTCTCTAATATGGCGGACAGAACTACAAACTTACTCGAGATTCAATACAAGTTGAGCATAATTTCTCAACTTTTCAATTCGATCCCAGTGTCAAAAGCAACCCAGAGTGTTTGCTTTGCTGTTTTAGTGTCTTCTACACAATTTATGTGTCTGTACTCCCACATTCCACTGATTCCTTTTAGATTCTTCATTTCAAAGAAATACATGACTTCCTCATCTTTCTCAGCAGAATATAATACATCACATTTATCTATGTCGAAATTATTTCCCAATTACATTCCAACTCAAAATTTCCACTTCACATTCTCGATGTTTGTACCAAACACTCCCAGGACAGGTACAGCACGGGGTTAGATACAGAGTAAAGCTCCCTCTACACTGTCCCCATCAAACACTCCCAGGACAGGTACAGCACGGGGTTAGATACAGAGTAAAGCTCCCTCGACACTGTCCCCACCAAACACTCCCAGGACAGGTACAGCACGGGGTTAGATACAAAGAAAAGCTCCCTATACACTGACCCCCATCAAACACTCCCAGGACAGATACAGCACGGGGTTAGATACAGAGTAAAGCTCCCTCGACACTGTCCCCATCAAACACTCCCTGGACAGGTACAGCACGGGGTTAGATACAGAGTAAAGCTCCCTCTACACTGTCCCCATCAAACACTCCCAGGACAGTTACAGCACGGGGTTAGATACAGAGTAAAGCTCCCTCTACACTGTCCCATCAAACACTCCCTGGACAGGTACAGCACGGGATTAGATACAGAGTAAAGCTCCCTCTACACTGTCCCCATCAAACACTCCCTGGACAGGTACAGCACGGGGTTAGATACAGAGTAAAGCTCCCTCGACACTGTCCCTCCCAAACACTCCCAGGACAGGTACAGCACAGGGTTAGATACAGAGTAAAGCTCCCTCTACACTGTCCCCATTAAACACACCCAGGACAGGTACAGCACAGAGTTAGATACAGAGTAAAGCTCCCTCTACACTGTCCTCATCAAACATTCCCAGGGCAGGTACAGCACGGGGTTAGATACAGAGTAAAGCTCCCTCTACGGTATTCACCAAAGAGAAGGAATTGGTAGATGTTGAGTCTGGAGAAGGGGGTGTAGCTAGCCTGGGTCACATTGTGATCCAAAAAGATGAGGTGTTGGGTGTCTTAAAAAATATTAAGGTAGATAAGTCCCCAGGGCCTGATGGGATCTACCCCAGGATACTGAAGGAGGCTGGAGAGGAAATTGCTGAGGCCTTGACAGAAATCTTTGGATCCTTGCTGTCTTCAGGGGATATCCCGGAGGACTGGAGAATAGCCAATGTTGTTCCTCTGTTTAAGAAGGGTAGCAAGGATAATCCCGGGAACTACAGGCTGGTGAGCCTTACTTCAGTGGTAGGGAAATTACTGGAGAGAATTCTTCGAGACAGGATCTACTCCCATTTGGAAGCAAATGGACGTATTAGTGAGAGGCAGCACGGTTTTGTGAAGGGGAGGTCGTGTCTCACTAACTTGATAGAGTTTTTCGAGGAGGTCACTAAGATGATTGATGCAGGTAGGGCAGTAGACGTTGTCTATATGGACTTCAGTAAGGCCTTTGACAAGGTCCCTCATGGTAGACTAGTACAAAAGGTGAAGTCACACGGGATCAGGGGTGAGCTGGCAAGGTGGATACAGAACTGGCTAGGCCATAGAAGGCAGAGAGTAGCAATGGAGGGATGCTTTTCTAATTGGAGGGCTGTGACCAGTGGTGTTCCACAGGGATCAGTGCTGGGACCTTTGCTCTTTGTAGTATATATAAATGATTTGGAGGAAAATGTAACTGGTCTGATTCGTAAGTTTGCAGACGACACAAAGGTTGGTGGAATTGCGGATAGCGATGAGGACTGTCAGAGGATACAGCAGGATTTAGATTGTCTGGAGACTTGGGCGGAGAGATGGCAGATGGAGTTTAATCCGGACAAATGTGAGGTAATGCATTTTGGAAGGTCTAATGCAGGTAGGGAATATACAGTGAATGGTAGAACCCTCAAGAGTATTGAAAGTCAAAGACATCTAGGAGTACAGGTCCACAGGTCATTGAAAGGGGCAACACAGGTGGAGAAGGTAGTCAAGAAGGCATACGGCATGCTTGCCTTCATTGGCCGGGGCATTGAGTATAAGAATTGGCAAGTCATGTTGCAGCTGTATAGAACCTTAGATAGGCCACACTTGGAGTATAGTGTTCAATTCTGGTCGCCACACTACCAGAAGGATGTGGAGGCTTTAGAGAGGGTGCAGAAGAGATTTACCAGAATGTTGCCTGGTATGGAGGGCATTAGCTATGAGGAGCGGTTGAATAAACTCGGTTTGTTCTCACTGGAACGAAGGAGGTTGAGGGGAGACCTGATAGAGGTATACAAAATTATGAGGGGCATAGACAGAGTGGAGAGTCAGAGGCTTTTCCCCAGGGTAGAGGGGTCAATTACTAGGGGGCATAGGTTTAAGGTGAGAAGGGCAAGGTTTAGAGTAGATGTACGAGGCAAGTTTTTTACCCAGAGGTAGTGGGTGCATGGAACTCGCTACCGGAGGAGGTAGTGGAAGCAGGGACGATAGGGACATTTAAGGGGCATCTTGACAAATATATGAATAGGATGGGAATAGAAGGATACGGACCCAGGAAGTGTAGAAGATTGTAGTTTAGTCGGGCAGCATGGTCGGCACGGGCTTGGAGGGCCGAAGGGCCTGTTCCTGTGCTGTACATTTCTTTGTTCTTTGTACACTGTCCCCATCAAACACTCCCACGACAGGTACAGCACGGGGTTAGATACAGAGTAAAGCTCCCTCTACACTGTCCCCAACAAAACTCCCAGGACAGGTACAGCACGGGGTTAGATACAGAGTAAAGCTCCCTCTACACTGTCCCTATCAAACACTCCCAGGACAGGTACAGCACGGGGTTAGATACAGAGAAAAGCTCCCTCTACACTGTCCCCATTAAACACGCCCAGGACAGGTCCAGTACGGGGTTAGATACAGCGTAAAGCTCCCTCTACACTGTCCCCATCAAACACTCCCACGACAGGTACAGCACGGGGTTAGATACAGAGTAAAGCTCCCTCTACACTGTCCCCATCAAACACTCCCAGGACAGGTACAGCACGGGGTGAGATACAGAGTAAAGCTCCCTCTACACTGTCCCTATCAAACACTCCCAGGACAGGTACAGCACGGGGTTAGATACAGAGAAAAGCTCCCTCTACACTGTCCCCATTAAACACTCCCAGGACAGTACAGCACGGGGTTAGATACACAGTAAAGCTCCATCTACACTGTCCCCATCAAATACTCCCAGGACAGGTACAGCACAGAGTTGGATACAGAGTAAAGCTCCCTCTATACTGTCCTCATCAAACACTCCCAGCACAAGTACAGCACGGTGTTAGATACAGAGTAAAGCTCCCTCTACACTGTCCCCATCAAACACTCCCAACACAGGTACAGCACGGGGTTAGATACAGAGTAAAACTCCCTCTACACTGTCCCCATTAAACACTCCCTGGACAGGTACAGCACGGGGTTAGATACAGAGTAAAGCTCCCTTCACACTGTCCCCATCAAACACTCCCAGGACAGATACAGCACGGGGTTAGATACAGACTAAATCTCCCTCTACACTGTCCCCATCAAACACTCCCAGGACAGGTACAGCACGGGGTTAGATACAGAGTAAAGCTCCCTTTACACTGTCCCTATCAAACACTCCCAGGACAGGTACAACACTGGGTTAGATACAAAGAAAAGCTTCCTCTACACTGTCCCCAATAAACGCTCCCAGGACAGGTACAGTACGGGGTTAGATACAGAGTAAAGCTCCCTCTATACTGTCCTCATCAAACACTCCCAGAACAGGTACAACACGGGGTTAGATACAGAGTAAAGCTCCCTCTCTACACTGTCCCAACAAACACTCCCAGGACAGGTACAGCACGGGGTTAGATACAGAGTAAAGCTCCCTCTACACTGTCCCCATCAAACACTCCCAGGACAGGTACAGCACAGGGTTAGATACAGAGTAAAGCTCCCTCTACACTGTCCCCATCAAACACTCCCAGGACAGGTACAGCACGGTGTTAGATACAGAGTAAAGCTCCCTCTACACTGTCCCTATCAAACACTCCCAGGACAGGTACAGCACGGCGTTAGATACAGAGAAAAGCTCCCTCTACACTGTCCCCATTAAACACTCCCAGGACAGTACAGTACGGGGTTGATACAGAGTAAAGCTCCGTCTACACTGTCCCCATCAAACACTCCCAGGACAGGTACAGCACAGAGTTAGATACAGAGTAAAGCTCCCTCTACACTGTCCCCATCAAACACTCCCAGGACAGGTACAGCACGGGGTTAGATACAGAGTAAATCTCCCTCTACACTGTCCCCATCAAACACTCATTGGACAGGTACAGCACATGGTTAGATACAGAGTAAAGCTCCCTTCACACAGTCCCCATCAAACACTCCCAGGACAGATACAGCACAGGGTTAGATACAGACTAAATCTCCCTCTGCACTGTCCCTTTCAAACACTCCCAGGACAGGTACAGCACAGAGGTAGACACAGAGTAAAGCTCCCTCTACACTGTCCCCATCAAACACTCCCAGTACAGGTACAGCACGGGGTTAGATACAGAGTAAAGCTCCCTCTACACTGTCCCCATCAAACACTCCCAGGACAGGTACAGCACGGGGTTAGATACAGAGTAAAGCTCCCTCTACACTGTCCCCATCAAACACTCCCAGGACAGGTACAGCACATAGTTAGACACAGAGTAAAGCTCCCTCTATACTGTCCTCATCAAACACTCCCAGGACAGGTACAGCACAGAGTTAGACACAGAGTAAAGCTCCCTCTATACTGTCCTCATCACCATGCTGCTGGGGGTGTTGTGATCTGTGGGGTTGCCACCAGATTATTTTTGCTGTGTCTCTGCCACGCTCTGTGTCTCTCCCACGCTCTGTGTCTCTGCCACGCTCTGTGTCTCTGCCACGCTCTGTGTCTCTCCAACGCTCTGCGTCTCTCCCACGCTCTGTGTCTCTCCCACGCTCTGTGTCTCTGCCACGCTCTGTGTCTCTCCCACGCTCTGTGTCTCAGCCACGCTCTGTGTCTCAGCCACGCTCTGTGTCTCTGCCACGCTCTGTGTCTCAGCCACGCTCTGTGTCTCTCCCACGCTCTGTGTCTCTCCAACGCTCTGTGTCTCTCCCACGCTCTGTGTCCCTCCCACGCTCTGTGTCTCTGCCACGCTCTGTGTCTCTCCAACGCTCTGTGTCTCTCCCACGCTCTCTGTCTCTGCCACGCTC
The DNA here is from genome assembly GCF_047496885.1 of Scyliorhinus torazame. Classification (NCBI taxonomy): domain Eukaryota; kingdom Metazoa; phylum Chordata; class Chondrichthyes; order Carcharhiniformes; family Scyliorhinidae; genus Scyliorhinus; species Scyliorhinus torazame. Next base: position 353,730,222 of record NC_092709.1, on the reverse strand, counting down.
TGTGTCTCTGCCACGCTCTGTGTCTCTCCCACGCTCTGTGTCTCTTCCGCGCTCTGTGTCTCACCCGCACTCTGTGTCTCTCCCACGCTGTGTGTCCCTCCCACGCTCTGTGTCTCTGCCACGCTCTGTGTCTCTGCCACGCTCTGTGTCTCTCCAACGCTCTGCGTCTCTCCCACGCTCTGTGTCTCTGCCACGCTCTGTGTCTCTCCCACGCTCTGTGTCTCAGCCACGCTCTGTGTCTCAGCCACGCTCTGTGTCTCTGCCACGCTCTGTGTCTCAGCCACGCTCTGTGTCTCTCCCACGCTCTGTGTCTCTCCCACGCTCTGTGTCTCTCCAACGCTCTGTGTCTCTCCCACGCTCTGTGTCTCTGCCACGCTCTGTGTCTCTGCCACGCTCTGTGTCTCTCCCACGCTCTGTGTCTCTCCAACGCTCTGTGTCTCTCCCACGCTCTGTGTCTCTCCAACGCTCTGTGTCTCTGCCACGCTCTGTGTCTCTGCCACGCTCTGTGTCTCTCCCACGCTCTGTGTCTCTCCCACGCTCTGTGTCTCTCCAACGCTCTGTGTCTCTCCCACGCTCTGTGTCTCTGCCACGCTCTGTGTCTCTCCCACGCTCTGTGTCTCTCCCGCGCTCTGTGTCTCTGCCGCGCTCTGTGTCTCTCCCACGCTCTGTGTCTCAGCCACGCTCTGTGTCTCTGTCACGCTCTGTGTCTCTCCCACGCTCTGTGTCTCTCCCGCGCTCTGTGTCTCTGCCGCGCTCTGTGTCTCTGCCGCGCTCTGTGTCTCTCCCGCGCTCTGTGTCTCTCCCACGCTCTGTGTCTCTCCCACGCTCTGTGTCTCTCCCACGCTCTGTGTCTCTCCCACGCTCTGTGTCTATCCCACGCTCTGTGTCTGCCACGCTCTGTGTCTCTCCCACGCTCTGTGTCTCACCCGCGCTCTGTGTCTCTCCCGCGCTCTGTGTCTCTCCCGCGCTCTGTGTCTCTCCCACGCTCTGTGTCTCTGCCGCGCTCTGTGTCTCTCCCACGCTCTGTGTCTCTCCCACGCTCTGTGTCTCTCCCACGCTCTGTGTCTCTCCCACGCTCTGTGTCTGCCACGCTCTGTGTCTCTGCCACGCTCTGTGTCTCTCCCACGCTCTGTGTCTCACCCACGCTCTGTGTCTGCCACGCTCTGTGTCTCTGCCACGCTCTGTGTCTCTCCCACGCTCTGTGTCTCACCCGCGCTCTGTGTCTCTCGCGCGCTCTGTGTCTCTCCCACGCTCTGTGTCTCTCCCGCGCTCTGTGTCTCTCCCGCGCTCTGTGTCTCTCCCGCGCTCTGTGTCTCTCCCACGCTCTGTGTCTCTGCCACGCTCTGTGTCTCTGCCACGCTCTGTGTCTCAGCCACGCTCTGTGTCTCACCCATGCTCTGTGTCTCTGCCACGCTCTGTGTCTCTCCCACGCTCTGTGTCTCTCCCTCGCTCTGTGTCTCTGCCACGCTCTGTGTCTCTGCCGCGCTCTGTGTCTCTGCCACGCTCTGTGTCTCAGCCGCGCTCTGTGTCTCTGCCGCGCTCTGTGTCTCACCCACGCTCTGTGTCTCTGCCGCGCTCTGTGTCTCACCCACGCTCTGTGTCTCTCCCACGCTCTGTGTCTCTGCCACGCTCTGTGTCTCTCCCACGCTCTGTGTCTCAGCCACGCTCTGTGTCTCACCCACGCTCTGTGTCTCTCCCACGCTCTGTGTCTCTCCCACGCTCTGTGTCTCTGCCACGCTCTGTGTCTCACCCACTCTCTGTGTCTCTCCCACGCTCTGTGTCTCACCCACGCTCTGTGTCTCTGCCGCGCTCTGTGTCTCACCCACGCTCTGTGTCTCTGCCACGCTCTGTGTCTCTCCCACGCTCTGTGTCTCTGTCACGCTCTGTGTCTCTGCCGCGCTCTGTGTCTCTCCCACGCTCTGTGTCTCTGCCGCGCTCTGTGTCTCACCCACGCTCTGTGTCTCTCCCACGCTCTGTGTCTCTGCCACGCTCTGTGTCTCTCCCACGCTCTGTGTCTCTCCCGCGCTCTGTGTCTCTCCCACGCTCTGTGTCTCTCCCACGCTCTGTGTCTCTCCCACGCTCTGTGTCTCACCCACGCTCTGTGTCTCTGCCATGCTCTGTGTCTCTGCCACGCTCTGTGTCTCACCCACGCTCTGTGTCTCTGCCACGCTTTGTGTCTCAGCCACGCTCTGTGTCTCAGCCACGCTCTGTGTCTCTGCCACGCTCTGTGTCTCTGCCACGCTCTGTGTCTCTCCCACGCTCTGTGTCTCTGCAACGCTCTGTGTCTCAGCCACGCTCTGTGTCTCTGCCACGCTCTGCGTCTCAGCCAGGCTCTGTGTCTCTGCCACGCTTTGTGTCTCTGCCACGCTCTGTGTCTCTCCCACGCTCTGTGTCTCTCCCACGCTCCGTGTCTCTCCCGCGCTCTGTGTCTCTCCCACGCTCTGTGTCTCTCCCACGCTCTGTGTCTCTCCCACGCTCTGTGTCTCAGCCACGCTCTGTGTCTCTCCCACGCTCTGTGTCTCTCCCTCGCTCTGTGTCTCAGCCACGCTCTATGTCTCTCCCACGCTCTGTGTCTCTGCCACGCTCTGTGTCTCAGCCACGCTCTGTGTCTCTCCCTCGCTCTGTGTCTCAGCCACGCTCTGTGTCTCAGCCACGCTCTGTGTCTCAGCCACGCTCTGTGTCTCTCCCTCGCTCTGTGTCTCAGCCACGCTCTGTGTCTCTCCCACGCTCTGTGTCTCTCCCACGCTCTGTGTCTCTCCCACGCTCTGTGTCTCAGCCACGCTCTGTGTCTCTGCCACGCTCTGTGTCTCTGCCACGCTCTGTGTCTCTCCCACGCTCTGTGTCTCTCCCACGCTCTGTGTCTCTCCCACGCTCCGTGTCTCTCCCGCGCTCTGTGTCTCTCCCACGCTCTGTGTCTCTCCCACGCTCTGTGTCTCAGCCACGCTCTGTGTCTCTCCCACGCTCTGTGTCTCTCCCTCGCTCTGTGTCTCAGCCACGCTCTGTGTCTCTCCCACGCTCTGTGTCTCTCCCACGCTCTGTGTCTCTCCCTCGCTCTGTGTCTCAGCCACGCTCTGTGTCTCTCCCACGCTCTGTGTCTCTCCCGCGCTCTGTGTCTCTGCCACGCTCTGTGTCTCAGCCACGCTCTGTGTCTCTCCCTCGCACTGTGTCTCAGCCACGCTCTGTGTCTCTCCCACGCTCTGTGTCTCTGCCACGCTCTGTGTCTCTCCCACGCTCTGTGTCTCTGCCACGCTCTGTGTCTCAGCCACGTTCTGTGTCTCAGCCACGCTCTGTGTCTCTGCCACGCTCTGTGTCTCTGCCACGCTCTGTGTCTCTGCCACGCTCTGTGTCTCTGCCACGCTCTGTGTCTCAGCCACGCTCTGTGTCTCTGCCACGCTCTGTGTCTCTCCCACGCTCTGTGTCTCTGCAACGCTCTGTGTCTCAGCCACGCTCTGTGTCTCTGCCACGCTCTGCGTCTCAGCCACGCTCTGTGTCTCTGCCACGCTTTGTGTCTCTGCCACGCTCTGTGTCTCTCCCACGCTCTGTGTCTCTCCCACGCTCCGTGTCTCTCCCGCGCTCCGTGTCTCTCCCACGCTCTGTGTCTCTCCCACGCTCTGTGTCTCTCCCACGCTCTGTGTCTCAGCCACGCTCTGTGTCTCTCCCACGCTCTGTGTCTCTCCCACGCTCTGTGTCTCTCCCACGCTCTGTGTCTCTCCCACGCTCTGTGTCTCTGCCACGCTCTGTGTCTCTCCCATGCTCTGTGTCTCTGCCACGCTCTGTGTCTCAGCCACGCTCTGTGTCTCAGCCACGCTCTGTGTCTCTCCCTCGCTCTGTGTCTCAGCCACGCTCTGTGTCTCTCCCACGCTCTGTGTCTCTGCCACGCTCTGTGTCTCTCCCACGCTCTGTGTCTCTCCCACGCTCTGTGTCTCAGCCACGTTCTGTGTCTCACCCACGCTCTGTGTCTCTGCCACGCTCTGTGTCTCTCCCACGCTCTGTGTCTCAGCCACGCTCTGTGTCTCTGCCACGCTCTGTGTCTCTGCCACGCTCTGTGTCTCTCCCACGCTCTGTGTCTCTGCCACGCTCTGTGTCTCTCCCACGCTCTGTGTCTCACCCACGATCTGTGTCTCAGCCACGTTCTGTGTCTCAGCCACGCTCTGTGTCTCTGCCACGCTCTGTGTCTCTGCCACGCTCTGTGTCTCTGCCACGCTCTGTGTCTCTGCCACGCTCTGTGTCTCTGCCACGCTCTGTGTCTCTGCCACGCTCTGTGTCTCTGCCGCGCTCTGTGTCTCTGCCGCGCTCTGTGTCTCTGCCGCGCTCTGTGTCTCACCCACGCTCTGTGTCTCTGTCACGCTCTGTGTCTCTCCCACGCTCTGTGTCTCTGCCACGCTCTGTGTCTCACCCACGCTCTGTGTCTCTCCCACGCTCTGTGTCTCTGCCACGCTCTGTGTCTCTGCCGCGCTCTGTGTCTCACCCACGCTCTGTGTCTCTGCCACGCTCAGTGTCTCTCCCACGCTCTGTGTCTCTCCCACGCTCTGTGTCTGACCCACGCTCTGTGTCTCTGTCACGCTCTGTGTCTCACCCACGCTCTGTGTCTCTGCCACGCTCTGTGTCTCGCCCACGCTCTGTGTCTCACCCACGCTCTGTGTCTCTGCCACGCTCTGTGTCTCTGCCACGCTCTGTGTCTCACCCACGCTCTGTGTCTCTGTCACGCTCTGTGTCTCTCCCACGCTCTGTGTCTCTCCCACGCTCTGTGTCTCACCCACGCTCTGTGTCTCTGTCACGCTCTGTGTCTCTCCAACGCTCTGTGTCTCTCCCACGCTCTGTGTCTCACCCACGCTCTGTGTCTCTGTCACGCTCTGTGTCTCACCCACGCTCTGTGTCTCTGCCACGCTCTGTGTCTCTCCCACGCTCTGTGTCTCTGCCACGCTCTGTGTCTCAGCCACGCTCTGTGTCTCTGCCACGCTCTGCGTCTCTCCCACGCTCTGTGTCTCTGCCACGCTCTGTGTCTCACCCACGCTCTGTGTCTCTGTCACGCTCTGTGTCTCTGTCACGCTCTGTGTCTCAGCCACGCTCTGTGTCTCACCCACGCTCTGTGTCTCTGCCACGCTCTGTGTCTCTGCCACGCTCTGTGTCTCTGCCACGCTCTGTGTCTCTCCCACGCTCTGTGTCTCTCCCACGCTCTGTGTCCCTCCCACGCTCTGTGTCTCTGCCACGCTCTGTGTCTCACCCACGCTCTGTGTCTCTCCCATGCTTTGTGTCTGTCCCTCGCTCTGTGTCTCTGCCACGCTCTGTGTCTCAGCCACGCTCTGTGTCTCAGCCACGCTCTGTGTCTCTCCCTCGCTCTGTGTCTCTCCCACGCTCTGTGTCTCTGCCACTCTCTGTGTCTCTGCCACTCTCTTTGTCTCTCCCACGCTCTGTGTCTCTCCCACGCTCTGTGTCTCACCCACGCTCTGTGTCTCACCCACGCTCTGTGTCTCTCCCTCGCTCTGTGTCTCTGCCACTCTCTGTGTCTCAGCCACGCTCTGTGTCTCTCCCACGCTCTGTGTCTCACCCACGCTCTGTGTCTCACCCACGCTCTGTGTCTCTGCCACTCTCTGTGTCTCTGCCACGCTCTGTGTCTCTCCCACGCTCTGTGTCTCTGCCACGCTCTGCGTCTCAGCCACGCTCTGTGTCTCTCCCACGCTCTGCGTCTCTCCCACGCTCTGTGTCTCTGCCACGCTCTGCGTCTCAGCCACGCTCTGTGTCTCACCCACGCTCAGCGTCTCTGCCATGCTCTGTGTCTCACCCACGCTCTGTGTCTCACCCACGCTCTGTGTCTCTGCCACTCTCTGTGTCTCTGCCACTCTCTGTGTCTCTGCCACTCTCTGTGTCTCTGCCACTCTCTGTGTCTCTGCCACGCTCTGTGTCTCTCCCACGCTCTGTGTGTCAGCCACGCTCTGTGTCTCTGCCACGCTCTGTGTCTCTGCCACGCTCTGTGTCTCAGCCACGCTCTGTGTCTCTCCCACGCTCTGTGTCTCTGCCACGCTCTGCGTCTCAGCCACGCTCTGCGTCTCAGCCACGCTCTGCGTCTCACCCACGCTCTGCGTCTCTTCCACGCTCTGCGTCTCTGCCACGCTCTGTGTCTCACCCACGCTCTGTGTCTCACCCACGCTCTGTGTCTCACCCACGCTGTGTCTCTGCCACGCTCTGTGTCTCTGCCACGCTCTGTGTCTCTCCCACGCTCTGTGTCTCTCCCACGCTCTGTGTCTCTGCCACGCTCTGTGTCTCTGCCACGCTCTGTGTCTCTCCCACGCTCTGTGTCTCTGCCACGCTCTGTGTCTCACCCACGCTCTGTGTCTCTGCCACGCTCTGTGTCTCTGCCACGCTCTGTGTCTCTGCCACGCTCTGTGTCTCTGCCACGCTCTGTGTCTCTGCCACGCTTTGTGTCTCAGCCACGCTCTGTGTCTCTGCCACGCACTGCGTCTCAGCCACGCTCTGTGTCTCTGCAACGCTCTGTGTCTCAGCCACGCTCTGCGTCTCAGCCACGCTCTGTGTCTCTGCCACGCTTTGTGTCTCACCAACGCTCTCTGTCTCACCCACGCTCTGTGTCTCTCCCACGCTCTGTGTCTCTCCCACGCTCTGTGTCTCTCCCACGCTCCGTGTCTCTCCCGCGCTCTGTGTCTCTCCCACGCTCTGTGTCTCTCCCACGCTCTGTGTCTCTCCCACGCTCTGTGCCTCAGCCACGCTCTGTGTCTCTGCCACGCTCTGTGTCTCTGCCACGCTCTGCGTCTCTGTCACGCTCTGTGTCTCAGCCACGCTCTGTGTCTCTGCCACGCTCTGTGTCTCAGCCACGCTCTGTGTCTCTGCCACGCTCTGTGTCTCTGCCACGCTCTGCGTCTCTGTCACGCTCTGCGTCTCTCCCACGCTCTGTGTCTCTGCCACGCTTTGTGTCTGTCCCTCGCTCTGTGTCTCACCCACGCTCTGTGTCTCTCCCTCGCTCTGTGTCTCTGCCACGCTCAGTGTCTCAGCCACGTTCTGTGTCTCAGCCACGCTCTGTGTCTCTCCCTCGCTCTGTGTCTCTCCCACGCTCTGTGTCTCTGCCACTCTCTGTGTCTCTGCCACTCTCTGTGTCTCTCCCACGCTCTGTGTCTCACCCACGCTCTGTGTCTCTGCCACGCTCTGTGTCTCTCCCTCGCTCTGTGTCTCTGCCACGCTCTGTGTCTCTCCCTCGCTCTGTGTCTCTGCCACGCTCTGTGTCTCAGCCACGCTCTGTGTCTCTCCCACGCTCTGTGTCTCTGCCACTCTCTGTGTCTCACCCACGCTCTGTGTCTCTGCCACGCTCTGTGTCTCAGCCACGCTCTGTGTCTCTCCCACGCTCTGTGTCTCTGCCACTCTCTGTGTCTCTCCCTCGCTCTGTGTCTCTGCCACGCTCTGTGTCTCTCCCTCGCTCTGTGTCTCTGCCACGCTCTGTGTCTCAGCCACGCTCTGTGTCTCTCCCACGCTCTGTGTCTCTACCACGCTCTGTGTCTCTCCCTCGCTCTGTGTCTCTGCCACGCTCTGTGTCTCAGCCACGCTCTGTGTCTCTCCCACGCTCTGTGTCTCAGCCACGCTCTGTGTCTCTCCCACGCTCTGTGTCTCTCCCACGCTCTGTGTCTCACCCACGCTCTGTGTCTCTCCCTCGCTCTGTGTCTCTGCCACGCTCTGTGTCTCTCCCACGCTCTGTGTCTCTCCCACGCTCTGTGTCTCTCCCACGCTCTGTGTCTCTGCCACGCTCTGTGTCTCTGCCACGCTCTGTGTCTCTGCCACGCTCTGTGTCTCTGCCACGCTCTGTGTCTCTGCCACGTTCTGTGTCTCAGCCACGCTCTGTGTCTCTCCCTCGCTCTGTGTCTCTGCCACGCTCTGTGTCTCAGCCACGCTCTGTGTCTCTCCCACGCTCTGTGTCTCTGCCACTCTCTGTGTCTCTCCCACGCTCTGTGTCTCTCCCACGCTCTGTGTCTCTCCCACGCTCTGTGTCTCAGCCACGCTCTGTGTCTCTCCCACGCTCTGTGTCTCACCCACGCTCTGTGACTCTCCCTCGCTCTGTGTCTCTGCCACTCTCTGTGTCTCAGCCACGCTCTGTGTCTCACCCACGCTCTGTGTCTCACCCACGCTCTGTGTCTCTGCCACGCTCTGTGTCTCTCCCTCGCTCTGTGTCTCACCCACGCTCTGTGTCTCTGCCACGCTCTGTGTCTCTCCCACGCTCTGTGTCTCAGCCACGCTCTGTGTCTCAGCCACGCTCTGTGTCTCTCCCACGCTCTGTGTCTCTCCCACTCTCTGTGTCTCACCCACTCTCTGTGTCTCTGCCACGCTCTGTGTCTCAGCCACGCTCTGTGTCTCAGCCACGCTCTGTGTCTCTGCCACGCTCTGTGTCTCAGCCACGCTCTGTGTCTCTCCCACGCTCTGTGTCTCTCCCACGCTCTGTGTCTCACCCACTCTCTGTGTCTCACCCACTCTCTGTGTCTCTGCCACTCTCTGTGTCTCAGCCACGCTCTGTGTCTCAGCCACGCTCTGTGTCTCTGCCACTCTCTGTGTCTCTGTCACGCTCTGTGTCTCTCCCACGCTCTGTGTCTCTGCCGCGCTCTGTGTCTCTGCCACTCTCTGTGTCTCTGCCACTCTCTGTGTCTCTGCCACTCTCTGTGTCTCAGCCACGCTCTGTGTCTCTGCCACGCTCTGTGTCTCTGCCACGCTCTGTGTCTCAGCCGCGCTCTGTGTCTCTGCCGCGCTCTGTGTCTCTGCCGCGCTCTGTGTCTCTGCCACTCTCTGTGTCTCTGCCACTCTCTGTGTCTCTGCCACTCTCTGTGTCTCAGCCACGCTCTGTGTCTCTGCCACGCTCTGTGTCTCACCCACGCTCTGTGTCTCACCCACGCTCTGTGTCTCTGCCACGCTCTGTGTCTCTCCCACGCTCTGTGTCTCTGCCACGCTCTGTGTCTCTGCCACGCTCTGTGTCTCTGCCACGCTCTGTGTCTCTCCCACGCTCTGTGTCTCTCCCACGCTCTGTGTCTCTGCCACGCTCTGTGTCTCTGCCACGCTCTGTGTCTCTGCCACGCTCTGTGTCTCAGCCACGCTCTGTGTCTCTGCCACGCTCTGTGTCTCTCCCACGCTCTGTGTCTCTGCCACTCTCTGTGTCTCTGCCACTCTCTGTGTCTCTGCCACGATCTGTGTCTTAGCCACGCTCTGTGTCTCTCCCACGCTTTGTGTCTCACCCACGCTCTGTGTCTCAGCCACGCTCTGTGTCTCTGCCACTCTCTGTGTCTCTGCCACTCTCTGTGTCTCTCCCACGCTCTGTGTCTCTCCCTCACTCTGTGTCTCTCCCACGCTCTGTGTCTCTGCCACGCTCTGTGTCTCACCCACGCTCTGTGTCTCACCCACGCTCTGTGTCTCTCCCACGCTCTGTGTCTCTCCCACGCTCTGTGTCTCACCCACTCTCTGTGTCTCTCCCTCGCTCTGTGTCTCAGCCACTCTCTGTGTCTCTCCCACGCTCTGTGTCTCTCCCACGCTCTGTGTCTCACCCACGCTCTGTGTCTCTCCCACGCTCTGTGTCTCTGCCACGATCTGTGTCTCAGCCACGCTCTGTGTCTCTCCCGCGCTCTGTGTCTCTGCCACGCTCTGTCTCAGCCACGCTCTGTGTCTCAGCCACGCTCTGTGTCTCACCCACGCTCTGTGTCTCTCCCACGCTCTGTGTCTCTGCCACGCTCTGTGTCTCTCCCACGCTCTGTGTCTCACCCACGCTCTGTGTCTCTCCCACGCTCTGTGTCTCTGCCACGATCTGTGTCTCAGCCACGCTCTGTGTCTCAGCCACGCTCTGTGTCTCTCCCACGCTCTGTGTCTCACCCACGCTCTGTGTCTCTCCCTCGCTCTGTGTCTCAGCCACGCTCTGTGTCTCTGCCACGCTCTGTGTCTCAGCCACGCTCTGTGTCTCAGCCACGCTCTGTGTCTCAGCCACGCTCTGTGTCTCTCCCTCGCTCTGTGTCTCTCCCACGCTCTGTGTCTCAGCCACGCTCTGTGTCTCAGCCACGCTCTGTGTCTCAGCCACGCTCTGTGTCTCAGCCACGCTCTGTGTCTCAGCCACGCTCTGTGTCTCTCCCTCGCTCTGTGTCTCTGCCACGATCTGTGTCTCAGCCACGCTCTGTGTCTCAGCCACGCTCTGTGTCTCTCCCACGCTCTGTGTCTCACCCACGTTCTGTGTCTCTCCCTCGCTCTGTGTCTCTCCCACGCTCTCTGTCTCTGCCATGCTCTGTGTCTCTCCCACGCTCTGTGTCTCTCCCTCGCTCTGTGTCTCTGCCACGCTCTGTGTCTCTGCCACGATCTGTGTCTCACCCACGCTCTGTGTCTCACCCACGCTCTGTGTCTCTGCCACTCTCTGTGTCTCTGCCACTCTCTGTGTCTCAGCCACGCTCTGTGTCTCAGCCACGCTCTGTGTCTCTGCCACGCTCTGTGTCTCAGCCACGCTCTGTGTCTCAGCCACGCTCTGTGTCTCAGCCACGCTCTGTGTCTCAGCCACGCTCTGTGTCTCACCCACGCTCTGTGTCTCACCCACGCTCTGTGTCTCTGCCACTCTCTGTGTCTCTGTCACTCTCTGTGTCTCTGCCACGCTCTGTGTCTCTCCCACGCTCTGTGTCTCTCCCACGCTCTGTGTCTCTGCCACGCTCTGCGTCTCAGCCACGCTCTGTGTCTCTCCCACGCTCTGCGTCTCTCCCACGCTCTGTGTCTCTGCCACGCTCTGCGTCTCAGCCACGCTCTGTGTCTCACCCACGCTCTGCGTCTCTGCCACGCTCTGTGTCTCACCCACGCTCTGTGTCTCACCCACGCTCTGTGTCTCTGCCAGTCTCTGTGTCTCTGCCACTCTCTGTGTCTCTGCCACGCTCTGTGTCTCTGCCACGCTCTGTGTCTCTCCCACGCTCTGTGTGTCAGCCACGCTCTGTGTCTCTGCCACGCTCTGTGTCTCTCCCACGCTCTGTGTCTCTGCCACGCTCTGCGTCTCAGCCACGCTCTGCGTCTCAGCCACGCTCTGCGTCTCACCCACGCTCTGAGTCTCTGCCACGCTCTGCGTCTCTGCCACGCTCTGTGTCTCTGCCACGCTCTGTGTCTCACCCACGCTCTGTGTCTCTGCCACGCTCTGTGTCTCTCCCACGCTCTGTCTCTCCCACGCTCTGTGTCTCTGCCACGCTCTGTGTCTCTGCCACGCTCTGTGTCTCTCCCACGCTCTGTGTCTCACCCACGCTCTGTGTCTCACCCACGCTCTGTGTCTCTGCCACGCTCTGTGTCTCTGCCACGCTCTGTGTCTCTGCCACGCTCTGTGTCTCTGCCACGCTCTGTGTCTCTGCCACGCTCTGTGTCTCAGCCACGCTCTGTGTCTCTGCCACGCTCTGCGTCTCAGCCACGCTCTGTGTCTCTGCAACGCTCTGTGTCTCAGCCACGCTCTGTGTCTCTGCCACGCTCTGCGTCTCAGCCACGCTCTCTGTCTCAGCCACGCTCTGTGTCTCAGCCACGCTCTGTGTCCCACCCACGCTCTGTGTCTCTCCCACGCTCTGTGTCTCTGCCACGCTCTGTGTCTCTCCCACGCTCTGTGTCTCACCCACGCTCTGTGTCTCTCCCACGCTCTGTGTCTCTGCCACGATCTGTGTCTCAGCCACGCTCTGTGTCTCAGCCACGCTCTGTGTCTCTCCCACGCTCTGTGTCTCAGCCACGCTCTGTGTCTCTCCCTCGCTCTGTGTCTCAGCCACGCTCTGTGTCTCAGCCACGCTCTGTGTCTCAGCCACGCTCTGTGTCTCTCCCTCGCTCTGTGTCTCTCCCACGCTCTGTGTCTCAGCCACGCTCTGTGTCTCAGCCACGCTCTGTGTCTCAGCCACGCTCTGTGTCTCAGCCACGCTCTGTGTCTCTCCCTCGCTCTGTGTCTCTGCCACGATCTGTGTCTCAGCCACGCTCTGTGTCTCAGCCACGCTCTGTGTCTCTCCCACGCTCTGTGTCTCACCCACGCTCTGTGTCTCTCCCTCCCTCTGTGTCTCTCCCACGCTCTCTGTCTCTGCCATGCTCTGTGTCTCTCCCACGCTCTGTGTCTCTCCCTCGCTCTGTGTCTCTGCCACGCTCTGTGTCTCTGCCACGATCTGTGTCTCACCCACGCTCTGTGTCTCACCCACGCTCTGTGTGTCAGCCACGCTCTGTGTCTCTGCCACGCTCTGTGTCTCACCCACGCTCTGTGTCTCTGCCACGCTCTGCGTCTCAGCCACGCTCTGCGTCTCAGCCACGCTCTGCGTCTCACCCACGCTCTGCGTCTCTGCCACGCTCTGCGTCTCTGCCACGCTCTGTGTCTCACCCACGCTCTGTGTCTCTGCCACGCTCTGTGTCTCTCCCACGCTCTGTGTCTCTGCCACGCTCTGTGTCTCTCCCACGCTCTGTGTCTCACCCACGCTCTGTGTCTCACCCACGCTCTGTGTCTCTCCCTCGCTCTGTGTCTCTGCCACTCTCTGTGTCTCAGCCACGCTCTGTGTCTCTCCCACGCTCTGTGTCTCACCCACGCTCTGTGTCTCACCCACGCTCTGTGTCTCTGCCACTCTCTGTGTCTCTGCCACGCTCTGTGTCTCTGCCACGCTCTGTGTCTCTCCCACGCTCTGTGTCTCTGCCACGCTCTGCGTCTCAGCCACGCTCTGTGTCTCTCCCACGCTCTGCGTCTCTCCCACGCTCTGTGTCTCTGCCACGCTCTGCGTCTCAGCCACGCTCTGTGTCTCACCCACGCTCAGCGTCTCTGCCACGCTCTGTGTCTCACCCACGCTCTGTGTCTCACCCACGCTCTGTGTCTCTGCCACTCTGTGTCTCTGCCACTCTCTGTGTCTCTGCCACTCTCTGTGTCTCTGCCACGCTCTGTGTCTCTCCCACGCTCTGTGTGTCAGCCACGCTCTGTGTCTCTGCCACGCTCTGTGTCTCTGCCACGCTCTGTGTCTCAGCCACGCTCTGTGTCTCTCCCACGCTCTGTGTCTCTGCCACGCTCTGCGTCTCAGCCACGCTCTGCGTCTCAGCCACGCTCTGCGTCTCACCCACGCTCTGCGTCTCTGCCACGCTCTGCGTCTCTGCCACGCTCTGTGTCTCACCCACGCTCTGTGTCTCACCCACGCTCTGTGTCTCACCCACGCTGTGTCTCTGCCACGCTCTGTGTCTCTGCCACGCTCTGTGTCTCTCCCACGCTCTGTGTCTCTCCCACGCTCTGTGTCTCTGCCACGCTCTGTGTCTCTGCCACGCTCTGTGTCTCTCCCACGCTCTGTGTCTCTGCCACGCTCTGTGTCTCACCCACGCTCTGTGTCTCTGCCACGCTCTGTGTCTCTGCCACGCTCTGTGTCTCTGCCACGCTCTGTGTCTCTGCCACGCTCTGTGTCTCTGCCACGCTTTGTGTCTCAGCCACGCTCTGTGTCTCTGCCACGCACTGCGTCTCAGCCACGCTCTGTGTCTCTGCAACGCTCTGTGTCTCAGCCACGCTCTGTGTCTCTGCCACGCTCTGCGTCTCAGCCACGCTCTGTGTCTCTGCCACGCTTTGTGTCTCACCCACGCTCTCTGTCTCACCCATGCTCTGTGTCTCTCCCACGCTCTGTGTCTCTCCCACGCTCTGTGTCTCTCCCACGCTCCGTGTCTCTCCCGCGCTCTGTGTCTCTCCCACGCTCTGTGTCTCTCCCACGCTCTGTGTCTCTCCCACGCTCTGTGTCTCAGCCACGCTCTGTGTCTCTGCCACGCTCTGTGTCTCTGCCACGCTCTGCGTCTCTGTCACGCTCTGTGTCTCAGCCACGCTCTGTGTCTCTGCCACGCTCTGTGTCTCAGCCACGCTCTGTGTCTCTGCCGCGCTCTATGTCTCTGCCACGCTCTGCGTCTCTGTCACGCTCTGCGTCTCTCCCACGCTCTGTGTCTCTGCCACGCTTTGTGTCTGTCCCTCGCTCTGTGTCTCACCCACGCTCTGTGTCTCTCCCTCGCTCTGTGTCTCTGCCACGCTCAGTGTCTCAGCCACGTTCTGTGTCTCAGCCACGCTCTGTGTCTCTCCCTCGCTCTGTGTCTCTCCCACGCTCTGTGTCTCTGCCACTCTCTGTGTCTCTGCCACTCTCTGTGTCTCTCCCACGCTCTGTGTCTCACCCACGCTCTGTGTCTCTGCCACGCTCTGTGTCTCTCCCTCGCTCTGTGTCTCTGCCACGCTCTGTGTCTCTCCCTCGCTCTGTGTCTCTGCCACGCTCTGTGTCTCAGCCACGCTCTGTGTCTCTCCCACGCTCTGTGTCTCTGCCACTCTCTGTGTCTCACCCACGCTCTGTGTCTCTGCCACTCTCTGTGTCTCTGCCACGCTCTGTGTCTCTCCCACGCTCTGTGTGTCAGCCACGCTCTGTGTCTCTGCCACGCTCTGTGTCTCTGCCACGCTCTGTGTCTCAGCCACGCTCTGTGTCTCTCCCACGCTCTGTGTCTCTGCCACGCTCTGCGTCTCAGCCACGCTCTGCGTCTCAGCCACGCTCTGCGTCTCACCCACGCTCTGCGTCTCTGCCACGCTCTGCGTCTCTGCCACGCTCTGTGTCTCACCCACGCTCTGTGTCTCACCCACGCTCTGTGTCTCACCCACGCTGTGTCTCTGCCACGCTCTGTGTCTCTGCCACGCTCTGTGTCTCTCCCACGCTCTGTGTCTCTCCCACGCTCTGTGTCTCTGCCACGCTCTGTGTCTCTGCCACGCTCTGTGTCTCTCCCACGCTCTGTGTCTCTGCCACGCTCTGTGTCTCACCCACGCTCTGTGTCTCTGCCACGCTCTGTGTCTCTGCCACGCTCTGTGTCTCTGCCACGCTCTGTGTCTCTGCCACGCTCTGTGTCTCTGCCACGCTTTGTGTCTCAGCCACGCTCTGTGTCTCTGCCACGCACTGCGTCTCAGCCACGCTCTGTGTCTCTGCAACGCTCTGTGTCTCAGCCACGCTCTGTGTCTCTGCCACGCTCTGCGTCTCAGCCACGCTCTGTGTCTCTGCCACGCTTTGTGTCTCACCCACGCTCTCTGTCTCACCCATGCTCTGTGTCTCTCCCACGCTCTGTGTCTCTCCCACGCTCTGTGTCTCTCCCACGCTCCGTGTCTCTCCCGCGCTCTGTGTCTCTCCCACGCTCTGTGTCTCTGCCACGCTCTGTGTCTCAGCCACGCTCTGTGTCTCTGCCGCGCTCTATGTCTCTGCCACGCTCTGCGTCTCTGTCACGCTCTGCGTCTCTCCCACGCTCTGTGTCTCTGCCACGCTTTGTGTCTGTCCCTCGCTCTGTGTCTCACCCACGCTCTGTGTCTCTCCCTCGCTCTGTGTCTCTGCCACGCTCAGTGTCTCAGCCACGTTCTGTGTCTCAGCCACGCTCTGTGTCTCTCCCTCGCTCTGTGTCTCTCCCACGCTCTGTGTCTCTGCCACTCTCTGTGTCTCTGCCACTCTCTGTGTCTCTCCCACGCTCTGTGTCTCACCCACGCTCTGTGTCTCTGCCACGCTCTGTGTCTCTCCCTCGCTCTGTGTCTCTGCCACGCTCTGTGTCTCTCCCTCGCTCTGTGTCTCTGCCACGCTCTGTGTCTCAGCCACGCTCTGTGTCTCTCCCACGCTCTGTGTCTCTGCCACTCTCTGTGTCTCACCCACGCTCTGTGTCTCTGCCACGCTCTGTGTCTCAGCCACGCTCTGTGTCTCTCCCACGCTCTGTGTCTCTGCCACTCTCTGTGTCTCTCCCTCGCTCTGTGTCTCTGCCACGCTCTGTGTCTCTCCCTCGCTCTGTGTCTCTGCCACGCTCTGTGTCTCAGCCACGCTCTGTGTCTCTCCCACGCTCTGTGTCTCTACCACGCTCTGTGTCTCTCCCTCGCTCTGTGTCTCTGCCACGCTCTGTGTCTCAGCCACGCTCTGTGTCTCTCCCACGCTCTGTGTCTCAGCCACGCTCTGTGTCTCTCCCACGCTCTGTGTCTCTCCCACGCTCTGTGTCTCACCCACGCTCTGTGTCTCTCCCTCGCTCTGTGTCTCTGCCACGCTCTGTGTCTCTCCCACGCTCTGTGTCTCTCCCACGCTCTGTGTCTCTCCCACGCTCTGTGTCTCTGCCACGCTCTGTGTCTCTGCCACGCTCTGTGTCTCTGCCACGCTCTGTGTCTCTGCCACGCTCTGTGTCTCTGCCACGTTCTGTGTCTCAGCCACGCTCTGTGTCTCTCCCTCGCTCTGTGTCTCTGCCACGCTCTGTGTCTCAGCCACGCTCTGTGTCTCTCCCACGCTCTGTGTCTCTGCCA
This sequence comes from Scyliorhinus torazame, assembly GCF_047496885.1. Classification (NCBI taxonomy): domain Eukaryota; kingdom Metazoa; phylum Chordata; class Chondrichthyes; order Carcharhiniformes; family Scyliorhinidae; genus Scyliorhinus; species Scyliorhinus torazame. Next base: position 353,713,973 of record NC_092709.1, on the reverse strand, counting down.
CTCTCTGTGTCTCTCCCACGCTCTGTGTCTCTCCCACGCTCTGTGTCTCTCCCACGCTCTGTGTCTCAGCCACGCTCTGTGTCTCTCCCACGCTCTGTGTCTCACCCACGCTCTGTGACTCTCCCTCGCTCTGTGTCTCTGCCACTCTCTGTGTCTCAGCCACGCTCTGTGTCTCACCCACGCTCTGTGTCTCACCCACGCTCTGTGTCTCTGCCACGCTCTGTGTCTCTCCCTCGCTCTGTGTCTCAGCCACGCTCTGTGTCTCAGCCACGCTCTGTGTCTCTGCCACGCTCTGTGTCTCAGCCACGCTCTGTGTCTCTCCCACGCTCTGTGTCTCTCCCACGCTCTGTGTCTCACCCACTCTCTGTGTCTCACCCACTCTCTGTGTCTCTGCCACTCTCTGTGTCTCAGCCACGCTCTGTGTCTCAGCCACGCTCTGTGTCTCTGCCACTCTCTGTGTCTCTGTCACGCTCTGTGTCTCTCCCACGCTCTGTGTCTCTGCCGCGCTCTGTGTCTCTGCCACTCTCTGTGTCTCTGCCACTCTCTGTGTCTCTGCCACTCTCTGTGTCTCAGCCACGCTCTGTGTCTCTGCCACGCTCTGTGTCTCTGCCACGCTCTGTGTCTCAGCCACGCTCTGTGTCTCTGCCACGCTCTGTGTCTCTGCCGCGCTCTGTGTCTCTGCCACTCTCTGTGTCTCTGCCACTCTCTGTGTCTCTGCCACTCTCTGTGTCTCAGCCACGCTCTGTGTCTCTGCCACGCTCTGTGTCTCACCCACGCTCTGTGTCTCACCCACGCTCTGTGTCTCTGCCACGCTCTGTGTCTCTCCCACGCTCTGTGTCTCTGCCACGCTCTGTGTCTCTGCCACGGTCTGTGTCTCTGCCACGCTCTGTGTCTCTCCCACGCTCTGTGTCTCTGCCACGCTCTGTGTCTCTGCCACGCTCTGTGTCTCTGCCACGCTCTGTGTCTCAGCCACGCTCTGTGTCTCAGCCACGCTCTGTGTCTCTGCCACGCTCTGTGTCTCTCCCACGCTCTGTGTCTCTGCCACTCTCTGTGTCTCTGCCACTCTCTGTGTCTCTGCCACGATCTGTGTCTCAGCCACGCTCTGTGTCTCTCCCACGCTCTGTGTCTCACCCACGCTCTGTGTCTCAGCCACGCTCTGTGTCTCTGCCACTCTCTGTGTTTCTGCCACTCTCTGTGTCTCTCCCACGCTCTGTGTCTCTCCCTCGCTCTGTGTCTCTCCCACGCTCTGTGTCTCTGCCACGCTCTGTGTCTCACCCACGCTCTGTGTCTCACCCACGCTCTGTGTCTCTCCCACGCTCTGTGTCTCTCCCACGCTCTGTGTCTCACCCACTCTCTGTGTCTCTCCCTCGCTCTGTGTCTCAGCCACTCTCTGTGTCTCTCCCACGCTCTGTGTCTCTCCCACGCTCTGTGTCTCACCCACGCTCTGTGTCTCTCCCACGCTCTGTGTCTCTGCCACGATCTGTGTCTCAGCCACGCTCTGTGTCTCTCCCGCGCTCTGTGTCTCTGCCACGCTCTGTCTCAGCCACGCTCTGTGTCTCAGCCATGCTCTGTGTCTCAGCCACGCTCTGTGTCTCACCCACGCTCTGTGTCTCTCCCACGCTCTGTGTCTCTGCCACGCTCTGTGTCTCTCCCACGCTCTGTGTCTCACCCACGCTCTGTGTCTCTCCCACGCTCTGTGTCTCTGCCACGATCTGTGTCTCAGCCACGCTCTGTGTCTCAGCCACGCTCTGTGTCTCTCCCACGCTCTGTGTCTCACCCACGCTCTGTGTCTCTCCCTCGCTCTGTGTCTCAGCCACGCTCTGTGTCTCTGCCACGCTCTGTGTCTCAGCCACGCTCTGTGTCTCAGCCACGCTCTGTGTCTCAGCCACGCTCTGTGTCTCTCCCTCGCTCTGTGTCTCTCCCACGCTCTGTGTCTCAGCCACGCTCTGTGTCTCAGCCACGCTCTGTGTCTCAGCCACGCTCTGTGTCTCAGCCACGCTCTGTGTCTCAGCCACGCTCTGTGTCTCTCCCACGCTCTGTGTCTCTGCCACGCTCTGTGTCTCTGCCACGCTCTGTGTCTCTGCCACGCTCTGTGTCTCTGCCACGCTCTGTGTCTCTGCCACGTTCTGTGTCTCAGCCACGCTCTGTGTCTCTCCCTCGCTCTGTGTCTCTGCCACGCTCTGTGTCTCAGCCACGCTCTGTGTCTCTCCCACGCTCTGTGTCTCTGCCACTCTCTGTGTCTCTCCCACGCTCTGTGTCTCTCCCACGCTCTGTGTCTCTCCCACGCTCTGTGTCTCAGCCACGCTCTGTGTCTCTCCCACGCTCTGTGTCTCACCCACGCTCTGTGACTCTCCCTCGCTCTGTGTCTCTGCCACTCTCTGTGTCTCAGCCACGCTCTGTGTCTCACCCACGCTCTGTGTCTCACCCACGCTCTGTGTCTCTGCCACGCTCTGTGTCTCTCCCTCGCTCTGTGTCTCAGCCACGCTCTGTGTCTCAGCCACGCTCTGTGTCTCTGCCACGCTCTGTGTCTCAGCCACGCTCTGTGTCTCTCCCACGCTCTGTGTCTCTCCCACGCTCTGTGTCTCACCCACTCTCTGTGTCTCACCCACTCTCTGTGTCTCTGCCACTCTCTGTGTCTCAGCCACGCTCTGTGTCTCAGCCACGCTCTGTGTCTCTGCCACTCTCTGTGTCTCTGTCACGCTCTGTGTCTCTCCCACGCTCTGTGTCTCTGCCGCGCTCTGTGTCTCTGCCACTCTCTGTGTCTCTGCCACTCTCTGTGTCTCTGCCACTCTCTGTGTCTCAGCCACGCTCTGTGTCTCTGCCACGCTCTGTGTCTCTGCCACGCTCTGTGTCTCAGCCACGCTCTGTGTCTCAGCCACGCTCTGTGTCTCTGCCACGCTCTGTGTCTCTGCCGCGCTCTGTGTCTCTGCCACTCTCTGTGTCTCTGCCACTCTCTGTGTCTCTGCCACTCTCTGTGTCTCAGCCACGCTCTGTGTCTCTGCCACGCTCTGTGTCTCACCCACGCTCTGTGTCTCACCCACGCTCTGTGTCTCTGCCACGCTCTGTGTCTCTCCCACGCTCTGTGTCTCTGCCACGCTCTGTGTCTCTGCCACGGTCTGTGTCTCTGCCACGCTCTGTGTCTCTCCCACGCTCTGTGTCTCTGCCACGCTCTGTGTCTCTGCCACGCTCTGTGTCTCTGCCACGCTCTGTGTCTCAGCCACGCTCTGTGTCTCTGCCACGCTCTGTGTCTCTCCCACGCTCTGTGTCTCTGCCACTCTCTGTGTCTCTGCCACTCTCTGTGTCTCTGCCACGATCTGTGTCTCAGCCACGCTCTGTGTCTCTCCCACGCTCTGTGTCTCACCCACGCTCTGTGTCTCAGCCACGCTCTGTGTCTCTGCCACTCTCTGTGTTTCTGCCACTCTCTGTGTCTCTCCCACGCTCTGTGTCTCTCCCTCGCTCTGTGTCTCTCCCACGCTCTGTGTCTCTGCCACGCTCTGTGTCTCACCCACGCTCTGTGTCTCACCCACGCTCTGTGTCTCTCCCACGCTCTGTGTCTCTCCCACGCTCTGTGTCTCACCCACTCTCTGTGTCTCTCCCTCGCTCTGTGTCTCAGCCACTCTCTGTGTCTCTCCCACGCTCTGTGTCTCTCCCACGCTCTGTGTCTCACCCACGCTCTGTGTCTCTCCCACGCTCTGTGTCTCTGCCACGATCTGTGTCTCAGCCACGCTCTGTGTCTCTCCCGCGCTCTGTGTCTCTGCCACGCTCTGTCTCAGCCACGCTCTGTGTCTCAGCCACGCTCTGTGTCTCACCCACGCTCTGTGTCTCTCCCACGCTCTGTGTCTCTGCCACGCTCTGTGTCTCTCCCACGCTCTGTGTCTCACCCACGCTCTGTGTCTCTCCCACGCTCTGTGTCTCTGCCACGATCTGTGTCTCAGCCACGCTCTGTGTCTCAGCCACGCTCTGTGTCTCTCCCTCGCTCTGTGTCTCAGCCACGCTCTGTGTCTCTGCCACGCTCTGTGTCTCAGCCACGCTCTGTGTCTCAGCCACGCTCTGTGTCTCAGCCACGCTCTGTGTCTCTCCCTCGCTCTGTGTCTCTCCCACGCTCTGTGTCTCAGCCACGCTCTGTGTCTCAGCCACGCTCTGTGTCTCAGCCACGCTCTGTGTCTCAGCCACGCTCTGTGTCTCAGCCACGCTCTGTGTCTCTCCCTCGCTCTGTGTCTCTGCCACGATCTGTGTCTCAGCCACGCTCTGTGTCTCAGCCACGCTCTGTGTCTCTCCCACGCTCTGTGTCTCACCCACGCTCTGTGTCTCTCCCTCGCTCTGTGTCTCTCCCACGCTCTCTGTCTCTGCCATGCTCTGTGTCTCTCCCACGCTCTGTGTCTCTCCCTCGCTCTGTGTCTCTGCCACGCTCTGTGTCTCTGCCACGATCTGTGTCTCACCCACGCTCTGTGTCTCACCCACGCTCTGTGTCTCTGCCACTCTCTGTGTCTCTGCCACTCTCTGTGTCTCAGCCACGCTCTGTGTCTCAGCCACGCTCTGTGTCTCTGCCACGCTCTGTGTCTCAGCCACGCTCTGTGTCTCAGCCACGCTCTGTGTCTCAGCCACGCTCTGTGTCTCAGCCACGCTCTGTGTCTCACCCACGCTCTGTGTCTCACCCACGCTCTGTGTCTCACCCACGCTCTGTGTCTCTGCCACGCTCTGTGTCTCTCCCACGCTCTGTGTCTCACCCACGCTCTGTGTCTCTCCCACGCTCTGTGTCTCTGCCACGATCTGTGTCTCAGCCACGCTCTGTGTCTCAGCCACGCTCTGTGTCTCTCCCACGCTCTGTGTCTCACCCACGCTCTGTGTCTCTCCCTCGCTCTGTGTCTCAGCCACGCTCTGTGTCTCTGCCACGCTCTGTGTCTCAGCCACGCTCTGTGTCTCAGCCACGCTCTGTGTCTCAGCCACGCTCTGTGTCTCTCCCTCGCTCTGTGTCTCTCCCACGCTCTGTGTCTCAGCCACGCTCTGTGTCTCAGCCACGCTCTGTGTCTCAGCCACGCTCTGTGTCTCAGCCACGCTCTGTGTCTCAGCCACGCTCTGTGTCTCTCCCTCGCTCTGTGTCTCTGCCACGATCTGTGTCTCAGCCACGCTCTGTGTCTCAGCCACGCTCTGTGTCTCTCCCACGCTCTGTGTCTCACCCACGCTCTGTGTCTCTCCCTCGCTCTGTGTCTCTCCCACGCTCTCTGTCTCTGCCATGCTCTGTGTCTCTCCCACGCTCTGTGTCTCTCCCTCGCTCTGTGTCTCTGCCACGCTCTGTGTCTCTGCCACGATCTGTGTCTCACCCACGCTCTGTGTCTCACCCACGCTCTGTGTCTCTGCCACTCTCTGTGTCTCTGCCACTCTCTGTGTCTCAGCCACGCTCTGTGTCTCAGCCACGCTCTGTGTCTCTGCCACGCTCTGTGTCTCTCCCACGCTCTGTGTCTCTCCCACGCTCTGTGTCTCTGCCACGCTCTGCGTCTCAGCCACGCTCTGTGTCTCTCCCACGCTCTGCGTCTCTCCCACGCTCTGTGTCTCTGCCACGCTCTGCGTCTCAGCCACGCTCTGTGTCTCACCCACGCTCTGCGTCTCTGCCACGCTCTGTGTCTCACCCACGCTCTGTGTCTCACCCACGCTCTGTGTCTCTGCCAGTCTCTGTGTCTCTGCCACTCTCTTTGTCTCTGCCACTCTCTGTGTCTCTGCCACGCTCTGTGTCTCTCCCACGCTCTGTGTGTCAGCCACGCTCTGTGTCTCTGCCACGCTCTGTGTCTCTCCCACGCTCTGTGTCTCTGCCACGCTCTGCGTCTCAGCCACGCTCTGCGTCTCAGCCACGCTCTGCGTCTCACCCACGCTCTGCGTCTCTGCCACGCTCTGCGTCTCTGCCACGCTCTGTGTCTCACCCACGCTCTGTGTCTCTGCCACGCTCTGTGTCTCTCCCACGCTCTGTGTCTCTCCCACGCTCTGTGTCTCTGCCACGCTCTGTGTCTCTGCCATGCTCTGTGTCTCTCCCACGCTCTGTGTCTCACCCACGCTCTGTGTCTCACCCACGCTCTGTGTCTCTGCCACGCTCTGTGTCTCTGCCACGCTCTGTGTCTCTGCCACGCTCTGTGTCTCTGCCACGCTCTGTGTCTCTGCCACGCTCTGTGTCTCTGCCACGCTCTGTGTCTCTGCCACGCTCTGTGTCTCTCCCTCGCTCTGTGTCTCACCCACGCTCTGTGTCTCTGCCACGCTCTGTGTCTCTCCCACGCTCTGTGTCTCAGCCACGCTCTGTGTCTCAGCCACGCTCTGTGTCTCTCCCACGCTCTGTGTCTCTCCCACTCTCTGTGTCTCACCCACTCTCTGTGTCTCTGCCACTCTCTGTGTCTCAGCCACGCTCTGTGTCTCAGCCACGCTCTGTGTCTCTGCCACGCTCTGTGTCTCAGCCACGCTCTGTGTCTCTCCCACGCTCTGTGTCTCTCCCACGCTCTGTGTCTCACCCACTCTCTGTGTCTCACCCACTCTCTGTGTCTCTGCCACTCTCTGTGTCTCAGCCACGCTCTGTGTCTCAGCCACGCTCTGTGTCTCTGCCACTCTCTGTGTCTCTGTCACGCTCTGTGTCTCTCCCACGCTCTGTGTCTCTGCCGCGCTCTGTGTCTCTGCCACTCTCTGTGTCTCTGCCACTCTCTGTGTCTCTGCCACTCTCTGTGTCTCAGCCACGCTCTGTGTCTCTGCCACGCTCTGTGTCTCTGCCACGCTCTGTGTCTCAGCCACGGTCTGTGTCTCTGCCACGCTCTGTGTCTCTGCCGCGCTCTGTGTCTCTGCCACTCTCTGTGTCTCTGCCACTCTCTGTGTCTCAGCCACGCTCTGTGTCTCTGCCACGCTCTGTGTCTCACCCACGCTCTGTGTCTCACCCACGCTCTGTGTCTCTGCCACGCTCTGTGTCTCTGCCACGCTCTGTGTCTCTGCGACGCTCTGTGTCTCTGCCACGCTCTGTGTCTCTCCCACGCTCTGTGTCTCTGCCACGCTCTGTGTCTCTGCCACGCTCTGTGTCTCTGCCACGCTCTGTGTCTCAGCCACGCTCTGTGTCTCTGCCACGCTCTGTGTCTCTCCCACGCTCTGTGTCTCTGCCACTCTCTGTGTCTCTGCCACTCTCTGTGTCTCTGCCACGATCTGTGTCTCAGCCACGCTCTGTGTCTCTCCCACGCTCTGTGTCTCACCCACGCTCTGTGTCTCAGCCACGCTCTGTGTCTCTGCCACTCTCTGTGTCTCTGCCACTCTCTGTGTCTCTCCCACGCTCTGTGTCTCTCCCTCGCTCTGTGTCTCTCCCACGCTCTGTGTCTCTGCCACGCTCTGTGTCTCACCCACGCTCTGTGTCTCACCCACGCTCTGTGTCTCTCCCACGCTCTGTGTCTCTCCCACGCTCTGTGTCTCACCCACTCTCTGTGTCTCTCCCTCGCTCTGTGTCTCAGCCACTCTCTGTGTCTCTGTCACTCTCTGTGTCTCTGCCACGCTCTGTGTCTCTCCCACGCTCTGTGTCTCTCCCACGCTCTGTGTCTCTGCCACGCTCTGCGTCTCAGCCACGCTCTGTGTCTCTCCCACGCTCTGCGTCTCTCCCACGCTCTGTGTCTCTGCCACGCTCTGCGTCTCAGCCACGCTCTGTGTCTCACCCACGCTCTGCGTCTCTGCCACGCTCTGTGTCTCACCCACGCTCTGTGTCTCACCCACGCTCTGTGTCTCTGCCAGTCTCTGTGTCTCTGCCACTCTCTGTGTCTCTGCCACTCTCTGTGTCTCTGCCACGCACTGTGTCTCTCCCACGCTCTGTGTGTCAGCCACGCTCTGTGTCTCTGCCACGATCTGTGTCTCTCCCACGCTCTGTGTCTCTGCCACGCTCTGCGTCTCAGCCACGCTCTGCGTCTCAGCCACGCTCTGCGTCTCACCCACGCTCTGAGTCTCTGCCACGCTCTGCGTCTCTGCCACGCTCTGTGTCTCACCCACGCTCTGTGTCTCTGCCACGCTCTGTGTCTCTCCCACGCTCTGTGTCTCTCCCACGCTCTGTGTCTCTGCCACGCTCTGTGTCTCTGCCACGCTCTGTGTCTCTCCCACGCTCTGTGTCTCACCCACGCTCTGTGTCTCACCCACGCTCTGTGTCTCTGCCACGCTCTGTGTCTCTGCCACGCTCTGTGTCTCTGCCACGCTCTGTGTCTCTGCCACGCTCTGTGTCTCAGCCACGCTCTGTGTCTCTGCCACGCTCTGCGTCTCAGCCACGCTCTGTGTCTCTGCAACGCTCTGTGTCTCAGCCACGCTCTGTGTCTCTGCCACGCTCTGCGTCTCAGCCACGCCCTCTGTCTCAGCCACGCTCTGTGTCTCAGCCACGCTCTGTGTCTCACCCACGCTCTGTGTCTCTCCCACGCTCTGTGTCTCTGCCACGCTCTGTGTCTCTCCCACGCTCTGTGTCTCACCCACGCTCTGGGTCTCTCCCACGCTCTGTGTCTCTCCCACGCTCTGTGTCTCTGCCACGATCTGTGTCTCAGCCACGCTCTGTGTCTCAGCCACGCTCTGTGTCTCTCCCACGCTCTGTGTCTCACCCACGCTCTGTGTCTCTCCCTCGCTCTGTGTCTCAGCCACGCTCTGTGTCTCTGCCACGCTCTGTGTCTCAGCCACGCTCTGTGTCTCAGCCACGCTCTGTGTCTCAGCCACGCTCTGTGTCTCTCCCTCGCTCTGTGTCTCTCCCACGCTCTGTGTCTCAGCCACGCTCCGTGTCTCAGCCACGCTCTGTGTCTCAGCCACGCTCTGTGTCTCAGCCACGCTCTGTGTCTCAGCCACGCTCTGTGTCTCTCCCTCGCTCTGTGTCTCTGCCACGATCTGTGTCTCAGCCACGCTCTGTGTCTCAGCCACGCTCTGTGTCTCTCCCACGCTCTGTGTCTCACCCACGCTCTGTGTCTCTCCCTCGCTCTGTGTCTCTCCCACGCTCTCTGTCTCTGCCATGCTCTGTGTCTCTCCCACGCTCTGTGTCTCTCCCTCGCTCTGTGTCTCTGCCACGCTCTGTGTCTCTGCCACGATCTGTGTCTCACCCACGCTCTGTGTCTCACCCACGCTCTGTGTCTCTGCCACTCTCTGTGTCTCTGCCACTCTCTGTGTCTCAGCCACGCTCTGTGTCTCAGCCACGCTCTGTGTCTCTGCCACGCTCTGTGTCTCAGCCACGCTCTGTGTCTCAGCCACGCTCTGTGTCTCAGCCACGCTCTGTGTCTCACCCACGCTCTGTGTCTCACCCACGCTCTGTGTCTCTGCCACTCTCTGTGTCTCTGTCACTCTCTGTGTCTCTGCCACGCTCTGTGTCTCTCCCACGCTCTGTGTCTCTCCCACGCTCTGTGTCTCTGCCACGCTCTGCGTCTCAGCCACGCTCTGTGTCTCTCCCACGCTCTGCGTCTCTCCCACGCTCTGTGTCTCTGCCACGCTCTGTGTCTCACCCACGCTCTGTGTCTCACCCACGCTCTGTGTCTCTGCCAGTCTCTGTGTCTCTGCCACTCTCTTTGTCTCTGCCACTCTCTGTGTCTCTGCCACGCTCTGTGTCTCTCCCACGCTCTGTGTGTCAGCCACGCTCTGTGTCTCTGCCACGCTCTGTGTCTCTCCCACGCTCTGTGTCTCTGCCACGCTCTGCGTCTCAGCCACGCTCTGCGTCTCAGCCATGCTCTGCGTCTCAGCCACGCTCTGCGTCTCTGCCACGCTCTGTGTCTCACCCACGCTCTGTGTCTCTGCCACGCTCTGTGTCTCTCCCACGCTCTGTGTCTCTCCCACGCTCTGTGTCTCTGCCACGCTCTGTGTCTCTGCCACGCTCTGTGTCTCTCCCACGCTCTGTGTCTCACCCACGCTCTGTGTCTCACCCACGCTCTGTGTCTCTGCCACGCTCTGTGTCTCTGCCACGCTCTGTGTCTCTGCCACGCTCTGTGTCTCTGCCACGCTCTGTGTCTCTGCCACGCTCTGTGTCTCAGCCACGCTCTGTGTCTCTGCCACGCTCTGCGTCTCAGCCACGCTCTGTGTCTCTGCAACGCTCTGTGTCTCAGCCACGCTCTGCGTCTCAGCCACGCTCTCTGTCTCAGCCACGCTCTGTGTCTCAGCCACGCTCTGTGTCTCACCCACGCTCTGTGTCTCTCCCACGCTCTGTGTCTCTGCCACGCTCTGTGTCTCTCCCACGCTCTGTGTCTCACCCACGCTCTGTGTCTCTCCCACGCTCTGTGTCTCTGCCACGATCTGTGTCTCAGCCACGCTCTGTGTCTCAGCCACGCTCTGTGTCTCTCCCACGCTCTGTGTCTCACCCACGCTCTGTGTCTCTCCCTCGCTCTGTGTCTCAGCCACGCTCTGTGTCTCTGCCACGCTCTGTGTCTCAGCCACGCTCTGTGTCTCTCCCACGCTCTGTGTCTCTCCCACTCTCTGTGTCTCACCCACTCTCTGTGTCTCTGCCACTCTCTGTGTCTCAGCCATGCTCTGTGTCTCAGCCACGCTCTGTGTCTCTGCCACGCTCTGTGTCTCAGCCACGCTCTGTGTCTCAGCCACGCTCTGTGTCTCTCCCACGCTCTGTGTCTCTCCCACGCTCTGTGTCTCACCCACTCTCTGTGTCTCACCCACTCTCTGTGTCTCTCCCACGCTCTGTGTCTCTGCCGCGCTCTGTGTCTCTGCCACTCTCTGTGTCTCTGCCACTCTCTGTGTCTCTGCCACTCTCTGTGTCTCAGCCACGCTCTGTGTCTCTGCCACGCTCTGTGTCTCTGCCACGCTCTGTGTCTCAGCCACGCTCTGTGTCTCTGCCACGCTCTGTGTCTCTGCCGCGCTCTGTGTCTCTGCCACTCTCTGTGTCTCTGCCACTCTCTGTGTCTCTGCCACTCTCTGTGTCTCAGCCACGCTCTGTGTCTCTGCCACGCTCTGTGTCTCACCCACGCTCTGTGTCTCACCCACGCTCTGTGTCTCTGCCACGCTCTGTGTCTCTCCCACGCTCTGTGTCTCTGCCACGCTCTGTGTCTCTGCCACGCTCTGTGTCTCTCCCACGCTCTGTGTCTCTCCCACGCTCTGTGTCTCTGCCACGCTCTGTGTCTCACCCACGCTCTGTGTCTCACCCACTCTCTGTGTCTCTCCCTCGCTCTGTGTCTCAGCCACTCTCTGTGTCTCTGTCACTCTCTGTGTCTCTGCCACGCTCTGTGTCTCTCCCACGCTCTGTGTCTCTCCCACGCTCTGTGTCTCTGCCACGCTCTGCGTCTCAGCCACGCTCTGTGTCTCTCCCACGCTCTGCGTCTCTCCCACGCTCTGTGTCTCTGCCACGCTCTGCGTCTCAGCCACGCTCTGTGTCTCACCCACGCTCTGCGTCTCTGCCACGCTCTGTGTCTCACCCACGCTCTGTGTCTCACCCACGCTCTGTGTCTCTGCCAGTCTCTGTGTCTCTGCCACTCTCTGTGTCTCTGCCACTCTCTGTGTCTCTGCCACGCTCTGTGTCTCTCCCACGCTCTGTGTGTCAGCCACGCTCTGTGTCTCTGCCACGATCTGTGTCTCTCCCACGCTCTGTGTCTCTGCCACGCTCTGCGTCTCAGCCACGCTCTGCGTCTCAGCCACGCTCTGCGTCTCACCCACGCTCTGAGTCTCTGCCACGCTCTGCGTCTCTGCCACGCTCTGTGTCTCACCCACGCTCTGTGTCTCTGCCACGCTCTGTGTCTCTCCCACGCTCTGTGTCTCTCCCACGCTCTGTGTCTCTGCCACGCTCTGTGTCTCTGCCACGCTCTGTGTCTCTCCCACGCTCTGTGTCTCACCCACGCTCTGTGTCTCACCCACGCTCTGTGTCTCTGCCACGCTCTGTGTCTCTGCCACGCTCTGTGTCTCTGCCACGCTCTGTGTCTCTGCCACGCTCTGTGTCTCAGCCACGCTCTGTGTCTCTGCCACGCTCTGCGTCTCAGCCACGCTCTGTGTCTCTGCAACGCTCTGTGTCTCAGCCACGCTCTGTGTCTCTGCCACGCTCTGCGTCTCAGCCACGCCCTCTGTCTCAGCCACGCTCTGTGTCTCAGCCACGCTCTGTGTCTCACCCACGCTCTGTGTCTCTCCCACGCTCTGTGTCTCTGCCACGCTCTGTGTCTCTCCCACGCTCTGTGTCTCACCCACGCTCTGGGTCTCTCCCACGCTCTGTGTCTCTCCCACGCTCTGTGTCTCTGCCACGATCTGTGTCTCAGCCACGCTCTGTGTCTCAGCCACGCTCTGTGTCTCTCCCACGCTCTGTGTCTCACCCACGCTCTGTGTCTCTCCCTCGCTCTGTGTCTCAGCCACGCTCTGTGTCTCTGCCACGCTCTGTGTCTCAGCCACGCTCTGTGTCTCAGCCACGCTCTGTGTCTCAGCCACGCTCTGTGTCTCTCCCTCGCTCTGTGTCTCTCCCACGCTCTGTGTCTCAGCCACGCTCCGTGTCTCAGCCACGCTCTGTGTCTCAGCCACGCTCTGTGTCTCAGCCACGCTCTGTGTCTCAGCCACGCTCTGTGTCTCTCCCTCGCTCTGTGTCTCTGCCACGATCTGTGTCTCAGCCACGCTCTGTGTCTCAGCCACGCTCTGTGTCTCTCCCACGCTCTGTGTCTCACCCACGCTCTGTGTCTCTCCCTCGCTCTGTGTCTCTCCCACGCTCTCTGTCTCTGCCATGCTCTGTGTCTCTCCCACGCTCTGTGTCTCTCCCTCGCTCTGTGTCTCTGCCACGCTCTGTGTCTCTGCCACGATCTGTGTCTCACCCACGCTCTGTGTCTCACCCACGCTCTGTGTCTCTGCCACTCTCTGTGTCTCTGCCACTCTCTGTGTCTCAGCCACGCTCTGTGTCTCAGCCACGCTCTGTGTCTCTGCCACGCTCTGTGTCTCAGCCACGCTCTGTGTCTCAGCCACGCTCTGTGTCTCAGCCACGCTCTGTGTCTCACCCACGCTCTGTGTCTCACCCACGCTCTGTGTCTCTGCCACTCTCTGTGTCTCTGTCACTCTCTGTGTCTCTGCCACGCTCTGTGTCTCTCCCACGCTCTGTGTCTCTCCCACGCTCTGTGTCTCTGCCACGCTCTGCGTCTCAGCCACGCTCTGTGTCTCTCCCACGCTCTGCGTCTCTCCCACGCTCTGTGTCTCTGCCACGCTCTGTGTCTCACCCACGCTCTGTGTCTCACCCACGCTCTGTGTCTCTGCCAGTCTCTGTGTCTCTGCCACTCTCTTTGTCTCTGCCACTCTCTGTGTCTCTGCCACGCTCTGTGTCTCTCCCACGCTCTGTGTGTCAGCCACGCTCTGTGTCTCTGCCACGCTCTGTGTCTCTCCCACGCTCTGTGTCTCTGCCACGCTCTGCGTCTCAGCCACGCTCTGCGTCTCAGCCATGCTCTGCGTCTCAGCCACGCTCTGCGTCTCTGCCACGCTCTGTGTCTCACCCACGCTCTGTGTCTCTGCCACGCTCTGTGTCTCTCCCACGCTCTGTGTCTCTCCCACGCTCTGTGTCTCTGCCACGCTCTGTGTCTCTGCCACGCTCTGTGTCTCTCCCACGCTCTGTGTCTCACCCACGCTCTGTGTCTCACCCACGCTCTGTGTCTCTGCCACGCTCTGTGTCTCTGCCACGCTCTGTGTCTCTGCCACGCTCTGTGTCTCTGCCACGCTCTGTGTCTCTGCCACGCTCTGTGTCTCAGCCACGCTCTGTGTCTCTGCCACGCTCTGCGTCTCAGCCACGCTCTGTGTCTCTGCAACGCTCTGTGTCTCAGCCACGCTCTGCGTCTCAGCCACGCTCTCTGTCTCAGCCACGCTCTGTGTCTCAGCCACGCTCTGTGTCTCACCCACGCTCTGTGTCTCTCCCACGCTCTGTGTCTCTGCCACGCTCTGTGTCTCTCCCACGCTCTGTGTCTCACCCACGCTCTGTGTCTCTCCCACGCTCTGTGTCTCTGCCACGATCTGTGTCTCTGCCACGATCTGTGTCTCAGCCACGCTCTGTGTCTCAGCCACGCTCTGTGTCTCTCCCACGCTCTGTGTCTCACCCACGCTCTGTGTCTCTCCCTCGCTCTGTGTCTCAGCCACGCTCTGTGTCTCTGCCACGCTCTGTGTCTCAGCCACGCTCTGTGTCTCTCCCACGCTCTGTGTCTCTCCCACTCTCTGTGTCTCACCCACTCTCTGTGTCTCTGCCACTCTCTGTGTCTCAGCCACGCTCTGTGTCTCAGCCACGCTCTGTGTCTCTGCCACGCTCTGTGTCTCAGCCACGCTCTGTGTCTCAGCCACGCTCTGTGTCTCTCCCACGCTCTGTGTCTCTCCCACGCTCTGTGTCTCACCCACTCTCTGTGTCTCACCCACTCTCTGTGTCTCTCCCACGCTCTGTGTCTCTGCCGCGCTCTGTGTCTCTGCCACTCTCTGTGTCTCTGCCACTCTCTGTGTCTCTGCCACTCTCTGTGTCTCAGCCACGCTCTGTGTCTCTGCCACGCTCTGTGTCTCTGCCACGCTCTGTGTCTCAGCCACGCTCTGTGTCTCTGCCACGCTCTGTGTCTCTGCCGCGCTCTGTGTCTCTGCCACTCTCTGTGTCTCTGCCACTCTCTGTGTCTCTGCCACTCTCTGTGTCTCAGCCACGCTCTGTGTCTCTGCCACGCTCTGTGTCTCACCCACGCTCTGTGTCTCACCCACGCTCTGTGTCTCTGCCACGCTCTGTGTCTCTCCCACGCTCTGTGTCTCTGCCACGCTCTGTGTCTCTGCCACGCTCTGTGTCTCTGCCACGCTCTGTGTCTCTCCCACGCTCTGTGTCTCTGCCACGCTCTGTGTCTCTGCCACGCTCTGTGTCTCTGCCACGCTCTGTGTCTCAGCCACGCTCTGTGTCTCTGCCACGCTCTGTGTCTCTCCCACGCTCTGTGTCTCTGCCACTCTCTGTGTCTCTGCCACTCTCTGTGTCTCTGCCACGATCTGTGTCTCAGCCACGCTCTGTGTCTCTCCCACGCTCTGTGTCTCACCCACGCTCTGTGTCTCAGCCACGCTCTGTGTCTCTGCCACTCTCTGTGTCTCTGCCACTCTCTGTGTCTCTCCCACGCTCTGTGTCTCTCCCTCGCTCTGTGTCTCTCCCACGCTCTGTGTCTCTGCCACGCTCTGTGTCTCACCCACGCTCTGTGTCTCACCCACGCTCTGTGTCTCTCCCACGCTCTGTGTCTCTCCCACGCTCTGTGTCTCACCCACTCTCTGTGTCTCTCCCTCGCTCTGTGTCTCAGCCACTCTCTGTGTCTCTCCCACGCTCTGTGTCTCTCCCACGCTCTGTGTCTCACCCACGCTCTGTGTCTCTCCCACGCTCTGTGTCTCTGCCACGATCTGTGTCTCAGCCACGCTCTGTGTCTCTCCCGCGCTCTGTGTCTCTGCCACGCTCTGTCTCAGCCACGCTCTGTGTCTCACCCACGCTCTGTGTCTCTCCCACGCTCTGTGTCTCTGCCACGCTCTGTGTCTCTCCCACGCTCTGTGTCTCACCCACGCTCTGTGTCTCTCCCACGCTCTGTGTCTCTGCCACGATCTGTGTCTCAGCCACGCTCTGTGTCTCAGCCACGCTCTGTGTCTCTCCCACGCTCTGTGTCTCACCCACGCTCTGTGTCTCTCCCTCGCTCTGTGTCTCAGCCACGCTCTGTGTCTCTGCCACGCTCTGTGTCTCAGCCACGCTCTGTGTCTCAGCCACGCTCTGTGTCTCAGCCACGCTCTGTGTCTCAGCCACGCTCTGTGTCTCAGCCACGCTCTGTGTCTCTCCCTCGCTCTGTGTCTCTGCCACGATCTGTGTCTCAGCCACGCTCTGTGTCTCAGCCACGCTCTGTGTCTCTCCCACGCTCTGTGTCTCACCCACGCTCTGTGTCTCTCCCTCGCTCTGTGTCTCTCCCACGCTCTCTGTCTCTGCCATGCTCTGTGTCTCTCCCACGCTCTGTGTCTCTCCCTCGCTCTGTGTCTCTGCCACGCTCTGTGTCTCTGCCACGATCTGTGTCTCACCCACGCTCTGTGTCTCACCCACGCTCTGTGTCTCTGCCACTCTCTGTGTCTCTGCCACTCTCTGTGTCTCAGCCACGCTCTGTGTCTCAGCCACGCTCTGTGTCTCTGCCACGCTCTGTGTCTTAGCCACGCTCTGTGTCTCAGCCACGCTCTGTGTCTCAGCCACGCTCTGTGTCTCAGCCACGCTCTGTGTCTCACCCACGCTCTGTGTCTCACCCACGCTCTGTGTCTCTGCCACTCTCTGTGTCTCTGTCACTCTCTGTGTCTCTGCCACGCTCTGTGTCTCTCCCACGCTCTGTGTCTCTCCCACGCTCTGTGTCTCTGCCACGCTCTGCGTCTCAGCCACGCTCTGTGTCTCTCCCACGCTCTGCGTCTCTCCCACGCTCTGCGTCTCTGCCACGCTCTGCGTCTCAGCCACGCTCTGTGTCTCACCCACGCTCTGCGTCTCTGCCACGCTCTGTGTCTCACCCACGCTCTGTGTCTCACCCACGCTCTGTGTCTCTGCCAGTCTCTGTGTCTCTGCCACTCTCTGTGTCTCTGCCACTCTCTGTGTCTCTACCACGCTCTGTGTCTCTCCCACGCTCTGTGTGTCAGCCACGCTCTGCGTCTCAGCCACGCTCTGCGTCTCACCCACGCTCTGCGTCTCTGCCACGCTCTGCGTCTCTGCCACGCTCTGTGTCTCACCCACGCTCTGTGTCTCTGCCACGCTCTGTGTCTCTCCCACGCTCTGTGTCTCTCCCACGCTCTGTGTCTCTGCCACGCTCTGTGTCTCTGCCACGCTCTGTGTCTCTCCCACGCTCTGTGTCTCACCCACGCTCTGTGTCTCACCCACGCTCTGTGTCTCTGCCACGCTCTGTGTCTCTGCCACGCTCTGTGTCTCTGCCACGCTCTGTGTCTCTGCCACGCTCTGTGTCTCTGCCACGCTCTGTGTCTCAGCCACGCTCTGTGTCTCTGCCACGCTCTGCGTCTCAGCCACGCTCTGTGTCTCTGCAACGCTCTGTGTCTCAGCCACGCTCTGTGTCTCTGCCACGCTCTGCGTCTCAGCCACGCTCTGCGTCTCAGCCACGCTCTCTGTCTCAGCCACGCTCTGTGTCTCAGCCACGCTCTGTGTCTCACCCACGCTCTGTGTCTCTCCCACGCTCTGTGTCTCTGCCACGCTCTGTGTCTCTCCCACGCTCTGTGTCTCACCCACGCTCTGTGTCTCTCCCACGCTCTGTGTCTCTGCCACGATCTGTGTCTCAGCCACGCTCTGTGTCTCAGCCACGCTCTGTGTCTCTCCCACGCTCTGTGTCTCACCCACGCTCTGTGTCTCTCCCTCGCTCTGTGTCTCAGCCACGCTCTGTGTCTCTGCCACGCTCTGTGTCTCAGCCACGCTCTGTGTCTCAGCCACGCTCTGTGTCTCAGCCACGCTCTGTGTCTCTCCCTCGCTCTGTGTCTCTCCCACGCTCTGTGTCTCAGCCACGCTCTGTGTCTCAGCCACGCTCTGTGTCTCAGCCACGCTCTGTGTCTCAGCCACGCTCTGTGTCTCAGCCACGCTCTGTGTCTCTCCCTCGCTCTGTGTCTCTGCCACGATCTGTGTCTCAGCCACGCTCTGTGTCTCAGCCACGCTCTGTGTCTCTCCCACGCTCTGTGTCTCACCCACGCTCTGTGTCTCTCCCTCGCTCTGTGTCTCTCCCACGCTCTCTGTCTCTGCCATGCTCTGTGTCTCTCCCACGCTCTGTGTCTCTCCCTCGCTCTGTGTCTCTGCCACGCTCTGTGTCTCTGCCACGATCTGTGTCTCACCCACGCTCTGTGTCTCACCCACGCTCTGTGTCTCTGCCACTCTCTGTGTCTCTGCCACTCTCTGTGTCTCAGCCACGCTCTGTGTCTCAGCCACGCTCTGTGTCTCTGCCACGCTCTGTGTCTCAGCCACGCTCTGTGTCTCAGCCACGCTCTGTGTCTCAGCCACGCTCTGTGTCTCTGCCACGCTCTGTGTCTCTCCCACGCTCTGTGTCTCTCCCACGCTCTGTGTCTCTGCCACGCTCTGCGTCTCAGCCACGCTCTGTGTCTCTCCCACGCTCTGCGTCTCTCCCACGCTCTGCGTCTCTGCCACGCTCTGCGTCTCAGCCACGCTCTGTGTCTCACCCACGCTCTGCGTCTCTGCCACGCTCTGTGTCTCACCCACGCTCTGTGTCTCACCCACGCTCTGTGTCTCTGCCAGTCTCTGTGTCTCTGCCACTCTCTGTGTCTCTGCCACTCTCTGTGTCTCTGCCACGCTCTGTGTCTCTCCCACGCTCTGTGTGTCAGCCACGCTCTGTGTCTCTGCCACGCTCTGTGTCTCTCCCACGCTCTGTGTCTCTGCCACGCTCTGCGTCTCAGCCACGCTCTGCGTCTCAGCCACGCTCTGCGTCTCACCCACGCTCTGCGTCTCTGCCACGCTCTGTGTCTCAGCCACGCTCTGTGTCTCAGCCACGCTCTGTGACTCAGCCACGCTCTGTGTCTCTCCCTCGCTCTGTGTCTCTGCCACGATCTGTGTCTCAGCCACGCTCTGTGTCTCAGCCACGCTCTGTGTCTCTCCCACGCTCTGTGTCTCACCCACGCTCTGTGTCTCTCCCTCGCTCTGTGTCTCTCCCACGCTCTCTGTCTCTGCCATGCTCTGTGTCTCTCCCACGCTCTGTGTCTCTCCCTCGCTCTGTGTCTCTGCCACGCTCTGTGTCTCTGCCACGATCTGTGTCTCACCCACGCTCTGTGTCTCACCCACGCTCTGTGTCTCTGCCACTCTCTGTGTCTCTGCCACTCTCTGTGTCTCAGCCACGCTCTGTGTCTCAGCCACGCTCTGTGTCTCTGCCACGCTCTGTGTCTCAGCCACGCTCTGTGTCTCAGCCACGCTCTGTGTCTCAGCCACGCTCTGTGTCTCAGCCACGCTCTGTGTCTCACCCACGCTCTGTGTCTCACCCACGCTCTGTGTCTCTGCCACTCTCTGTGTCTCTGTCACTCTCTGTGTCTCTGCCACGCTCTGTGTCTCTCCCACGCTCTGTGTCTCTCCCACGCTCTGTGTCTCTGCCACGCTCTGCGTCTCAGCCACGCTCTGTGTCTCTCCCACGCTCTGCGTCTCTCCCACGCTCTGTGTCTCTGCCACGCTCTGCGTCTCAGCCACGCTCTGTGTCTCACCCACGCTCTGCGTCTCTGCCACGCTCTGTGTCTCACCCACGCTCTGTGTCTCACCCACGCTCTGTGTCTCTGCCAGTCTCTGTGTCTCTGCCACTCTCTGTGTCTCTGCCACTCTCTGTGTCTCTACCACGCTCTGTGTCTCTCCCACGCTCTGTGTGTCAGCCACGCTCTGTGTCTCTGCCACGCTCTGTGTCTCTCCCACGCTCTGTGTCTCTGCCACGCTCTGCGTCTCAGCCACGCTCTGCGTCTCAGCCACGCTCTGCGTCTCACCCACGCTCTGCGTCTCTGCCACGCTCTGCGTCTCTGCCACGCTCTGTGTCTCACCCACGCTCTGTGTCTCTGCCACGCTCTGTGTCTCTCCCACGCTCTGTGTCTCTCCCACGCTCTGTGTCTCTGCCACGCTCTGTGTCTCTGCCACGCTCTGTGTCTCTCCCACGCTCTGTGTCTCACCCACGCTCTGTGTCTCACCCACGCTCTGTGTCTCTGCCACGCTCTGTGTCTCTGCCACGCTCTGTGTCTCTGCCACGCTCTGTGTCTCTGCCACGCTCTGTGTCTCTGCCACGCTCTGTGTCTCAGCCACGCTCTGTGTCTCTGCCACGCTCTGCGTCTCAGCCACGCTCTGTGTCTCTGCAACGCTCTGTGTCTCAGCCACGCTCTGTGTCTCTGCCACGCTCTGCGTCTCAGCCACGCTCTGCGTCTCAGCCACGCTCTCTGTCTCAGCCACGCTCTGTGTCTCAGCCACGCTCTGTGTCTCACCCACGCTCTGTGTCTCTCCCACGCTCTGTGTCTCTGCCACGCTCTGTGTCTCTCCCACGCTCTGTGTCTCACCCACGCTCTGTGTCTCTCCCACGCTCTGTGTCTCTGCCACGATCTGTGTCTCAGCCACGCTCTGTGTCTCAGCCACGCTCTGTGTCTCTCCCACGCTCTGTGTCTCACCCACGCTCTGTGTCTCTCCCTCGCTCTGTGTCTCAGCCACGCTCTGTGTCTCTGCCACGCTCTGTGTCTCAGCCACGCTCTGTGTCTCAGCCACGCTCTGTGTCTCAGCCACGCTCTGTGTCTCTCCCTCGCTCTGTGTCTCTCCCACGCTCTGTGTCTCAGCCACGCTCTGTGTCTCAGCCACGCTCTGTGTCTCAGCCACGCTCTGTGTCTCAGCCACGCTCTGTGTCTCAGCCACGCTCTGTGTCTCTCCCTCGCTCTGTGTCTCTGCCACGATCTGTGTCTCAGCCACGCTCTGTGTCTCAGCCACGCTCTGTGTCTCTCCCACGCTCTGTGTCTCACCCACGCTCTGTGTCTCTCCCTCGCTCTGTGTCTCTCCCACGCTCTCTGTCTCTGCCATGCTCTGTGTCTCTCCCACGCTCTGTGTCTCTCCCTCGCTCTGTGTCTCTGCCACGCTCTGTGTCTCTGCCACGATCTGTGTCTCACCCACGCTCTGTGTCTCACCCACGCTCTGTGTCTCTGCCACTCTCTGTGTCTCTGCCACTCTCTGTGTCTCAGCCACGCTCTGTGTCTCAGCCACGCTCTGTGTCTCTGCCACGCTCTGTGTCTCAGCCACGCTCTGTGTCTCAGCCACGCTCTGTGTCTCAGCCACGCTCTGTGTCTCACCCACGCTCTGTGTCTCACCCACGCTCTGTGTCTCTGCCACTCTCTGTGTCTCTGTCACTCTCTGTGTCTCTGCCACGCTCTGTGTCTCTCCCACGCTCTGTGTCTCTCCCACGCTCTGTGTCTCTGCCACGCTCTGCGTCTCAGCCACGCTCTGTGTCTCTCCCACGCTCTGCGTCTCTCCCACGCTCTGCGTCTCTGCCACGCTCTGCGTCTCAGCCACGCTCTGTGTCTCACCCACGCTCTGCGTCTCTGCCACGCTCTGTGTCTCACCCACGCTCTGTGTCTCACCCACGCTCTGTGTCTCTGCCAGTCTCTGTGTCTCTGCCACTCTCTGTGTCTCTGCCACTCTCTGTGTCTCTGCCACGCTCTGTGTCTCTCCCACGCTCTGTGTGTCAGCCACGCTCTGTGTCTCTGCCACGCTCTGTGTCTCTCCCACGCTCTGTGTCTCTGCCACGCTCTGCGTCTCAGCCACGCTCTGCGTCTCAGCCACGCTCTGCGTCTCACCCACGCTCTGCGTCTCTGCCACGCTCTGCGTCTCTGCCACGCTCTGTGTCTCACCCACGCTCTGTGTCTCTGCCACGCTCTGTGTCTCTCCCACGCTCTGTGTCTCTCCCACGCTCTGTGTCTCTGCCACGCTCTGTGTCTCTCCAACGCTCTGCGTCTCTCCCACGCTCTGTGTCTCTCCCACGCTCTGTGTCTCTGCCACGCTCTGTGTCTCTCCCACGCTCTGTGTCTCAGCCACGCTCTGTGTCTCAGCCACGCTCTGTGTCTCTGCCACGCTCTGTGTCTCAGCCACGCTCTGTGTCTCTCCCACGCTCTGTGTCTCTCCAACGCTCTGTGTCTCTCCCACGCTCTGTGTCCCTCCCACGCTCTGTGTCTCTGCCACGCTCTGTGTCTCTCCAACGCTCTGTGTCTCTCCCACGCTCTGTGTCTCAGCCACGCTCTGTGTCTCAGCCACGCTCTGTGTCTCTGCCACGCTCTGTGTCTCAGCCACGCTCTGTGTCTCAGCCACGCTCTGTGTCTCAGCCACGCTCTGTGTCTCAGCCACGCTCTGTGTCTCACCCACGCTCTGTGTCTCACCCACGCTCTGTGTCTCTGCCACTCTCTGTGTCTCTGTCACTCTCTGTGTCTCTGCCACGCTCTGTGTCTCTCCCACGCTCTGTGTCTCTGCCACGCTCTGCGTCTCAGCCACGCTCTGTGTCTCTCCCACGCTCTGCGTCTCTCCCACGCTCTGTGTCTCTGCCACGCTCTGCGTCTCAGCCACGCTCTGTGTCTCACCCACGCTCTGCGTCTCTGCCACGCTCTGTGTCTCACCCACGCTCTGTGTCTCACCCACGCTCTGTGTCTCTGCCAGTCTCTGTGTCTCTGCCACTCTCTGTGTCTCTGCCACTCTCTGTGTCTCTACCACGCTCTGTGTCTCTCCCACGCTCTGTGTGTCAGCCACGCTCTGTGTCTCTGCCACGCTCTGTGTCTCTCCCACGCTCTGTGTCTCTGCCACGCTCTGCGTCTCAGCCACGCTCTGCGTCTCAGCCACGCTCTGCGTCTCACCCACGCTCTGCGTCTCTGCCACGCTCTGCGTCTCTGCCACGCTCTGTGTCTCACCCACGCTCTGTGTCTCTGCCACGCTCTGTGTCTCTCCCACGCTCTGTGTCTCTCCCACGCTCTGTGTCTCTGCCACGCTCTGTGTCTCTGCCACGCTCTGTGTCTCTCCCACGCTCTGTGTCTCACCCACGCTCTGTGTCTCACCCACGCTCTGTGTCTCTGCCACGCTCTGTGTCTCTGCCACGCTCTGTGTCTCTGCCACGCTCTGTGTCTCTGCCACGCTCTGTGTCTCAGCCACGCTCTGTGTCTCTGCCACGCTCTGCGTCTCAGCCACGCTCTGTGTCTCTGCAACGCTCTGTGTCTCAGCCACGCTCTGTGTCTCTGCCACGCTCTGCGTCTCAGCCACGCTCTGCGTCTCAGCCACGCTCTCTGTCTCAGCCACGCTCTGTGTCTCAGCCATGCTCTGTGTCTCACCCACGCTCTGTGTCTCTCCCACGCTCTGTGTCTCTGCCACGCTCTGTGTCTCTCCCACGCTCTGTGTCTCACCCATGCTCTGTGTCTCTCCCACGCTCTGTGTCTCTGCCACGATCTGTGTCTCAGCCACGCTCTGTGTCTCAGCCACGCTCTGTGTCTCTCCCACGCTCTGTGTCTCACCCACGCTCTGTGTCTCTCCCTCGTTCTGTGTCTCAGCCACGCTCTGTGTCTCTGCCACGCTCTGTGTCTCAGCCACGCTCTGTGTCTCAGCCACGCTCTGTGTCTCAGCCACGCTCTGTGTCTCTCCCTCGCTCTGTGTCTCTCCCACGCTCTGTGTCTCAGCCACGCTCTGTGTCTCAGCCACGCTCTGTGTCTCAGCCACGCTCTGTGTCTCAGCCACGCTCTGTGTCTCAGCCACGCTCTGTGTCTCTCCCTCGCTCTGTGTCTCTGCCACGATCTGTGTCTCAGCCACGCTCTGTGTCTCAGCCACGCTCTGTGTCTCTCCCACGCTCTGTGTCTCACCCACGCTCTGTGTCTCTCCCTCGCTCTGTGTCTCTCCCACGCTCTCTGTCTCTGCCACGCTCTGTGTCTCTCCCACGCTCTGTGTCTCTCCCTCGCTCTGTGTCTCTGCCACGCTCTGTGTCTCTGCCACGATCTGTGTCTCACCCACGCTCTGTGTCTCACCCACGCTCTGTGTCTCTGCCACTCTCTGTGTCTCTGCCACTCTCTGTGTCTCAGCCACGCTCTGTGTCTCAGCCACGCTCTGTGTCTGTGCCACGCTCTGTGTCTCAGCCACGCTCTGTGTCTCAGCCACGCTCTGTGTCTCAGCCACGCTCTGTGTCTCACCCACGCTCTGTGTCTCACCCACGCTCTGTGTCTCTGCCACTCTCTGTGTCTCTGTCACTCTCTGTGTCTCTGCCACGCTCTGTGTCTCTCCCACGCTCTGTGTCTCTCCCACGCTCTGTGTCTCTGCCACGCTCTGCGTCTCAGCCACGCTCTGTGTCTCTCCCACGCTCTGCGTCTCTCCCACGCTCTGCGTCTCTGCCACGCTCTGCGTCTCAGCCACGCTCTGTGTCTCACCCACGCTCTGCGTCTCTGCCACGCTCTGTGTCTCACCCACGCTCTGTGTCTCACCCACGCTCTGTGTCTCTGCCAGTCTCTGTGTCTCTGCCACTCTCTGTGTCTCTGCCACTCTCTGTGTCTCTGCCACGCTCTGTGTCTCTCCCACGCTCTGTGTGTCAGCCACGCTCTGTGTCTCTGCCACGCTCTGTGTCTCTCCCACGCTCTGTGTCTCTGCCACGCTCTGCGTCTCAGCCACGCTCTGCGTCTCAGCCACGCTCTGCGTCTCACCCACGCTCTGCGTCTCTGCCACGCTCTGCGTCTCTGCCACGCTCTGTGTCTCTCCCACGCTCTGTGTCTCTGCCACGCTCTGTGTCTCTGCCACGCTCTGTGTCTCTCCCACGCTCTGTGTCTCTGCCGTGCTCTGTGTCTCTCCCACGCTCTGTGTCTCACCCACGCTCTGTGTCTCTGCCGCGCTCTGTGTCTCTCCCACGCTCTGTGTCTCACCCACGCTCTGTGTCTCTCCCACGCTCTGTGTCTCTGCCACGCTCTGTGTCTCTGCCACGCTCTGTGTCTCTCCCACGCTCTGTGTCTCTGCCACGCTCTGTGTCTCTGCCACGCTCTTTGTCTCTCCCACGCTCTGTGTCTCACCCACGCTCTGTGTCTCTGCCACGCTCTGTGTCTCTGCCACGCTCTGTGTCTCTGCCACGCTCTGTGTCTCACCCATGCTCTGTGTCTCACCCACGCTCTGTGTCTCTGCCACGTTCTGTGTCTCTGCCACGCTCTGTGTCTCTGCCACGCTCTGTGTCTCTGCCACGCTCTGTGTCTCACCCACGCTCTGTGTCTCTCCCACGCTCTGTGTCTCTCCCACGCTCTGTGTCTCTGTCACGCTCTGTGTCTCTGCCACGCTCTCTGTCTCTGCCATGCTCTCTGTCTCTGCCACTCTCTGTGTCTCAGCCACGCTCTGTGTCTCTCCCACACTCTGTGTCTCTCCCACACTCTGTGTCTCAGCCACGCTCTGTGTCTCTCCCACACTCTGTGTCTCTCCCACACTCTGTGTCTCAGCCACGCTTTGCGTCTATGCCTCTCTCTGTCTCTGCCACACTCTGTTGGCGCGATTCTCCGACCCCCCACCGGGTCGTAGAATCGCCGGGGGCCGGCGTGAATCCCGCCCCCGCCGGTTGCCGAATTCTCCGCCACCGGAGATTCGGCGGGGGCGGGAATCATGCCGCGCCGGTCGGCGGGAATCCCCCGGCGATTCTCCGGTCCGCGACGGGCCGAAGTCCCGCTGCTGGAATGCCTGTCCCGCCGGCGTGGATTACACCACCTACCTTACCGGCGGGACAAGGCGGCGCGAGCGGGCTACGGGGTCCTGGGGGGGCGCGGGGTGATCTGGCCCCGGGGGGTGCCCCACGGTGGCCTGTCTCGCGATCGGGGCCCACCGATCCGCGGGCGGGCCTGTGCCGTGGGGGCACTCTTTTCCTTCCGCCTTCGCCATGGTCTCCACTATGGCGGAGGCGGAAGAGACCCCCTCCACTGCACAGGCGCGGGGATGCCGTGAGCGGCCGCTAACGCTCCCGCGCATGCGTCGCCCGGCGAAGTCATTTCGGCGCCGGCTGGCGTGGTGCCAAAGGCCTTTCCCGCCAGCCGGCGGGGCGGAAATCACTCCTGCGCGGGCCGAGCCCCTCAAGGTGAGGGCTTGGGCCCTAAAGGTGCGGAGACTGCCACACCTTTGGGGCGGCCCGATGCCGGAGCGGTTCCCGCCGCTCCGTCCCGCCGGGACCCCCGCCCCGCCGGGTAGGGGAGGATCCCGTCCTGTGTCTCTGCCTCACTCTGTGCGGTTTATACTCACACTGGTACTGTGAATCTTCATTTTAAACTTTTCAAAGTACAGCCAATGCCGGGCTTCCTCTGGATCCAGGTCGTGGTAATGATCTCTGGCAGTGAATCCCAGGCTGTGGAAACTTCCTTCAGGAGTCAGGAGCAGGCTGGTCGGAGTTTTCTGATTGGCCACTCCGGGGTCACCACCTTCCCATCGCCTTGAAACAAATGAACAGGAAGCAGTGAGCTTCCCAGCGACTGGAACGTTGAATCGGACCGCGATGCCGACCCACTGTCATACAGGACAAATATTGGGGGGGGCGGGGGGGGGGGGGGGGTGGAAAGAATGCTGGGATCACAAAGAAGGTCCTACAAAAAACAAAATCTGGGGGGGGGGGGGGGGGGGGGGCTAGCCCTCCCAAACCTACAACTTTACCACTGGGCGGCGACGGCCGAGCGAATAAGGGGATGGATCAAGGAGCCAGAAGCCGAGTGGGTGCGCGCGGAAGGGGCCTCCTGCAAGGGGACCTCCCTCCGGGCCATCGCCATGGTGGCGCTCCCATACCCATCCCCACCCAAAAAACACTCCAGCACCCGGTGGTGATAGCCACCCTCCAGTCCTGGGACCAACTACGGCAGCAATTTGGCCTGACCAGAATGTCCAAAGGTCCCATCTGCAACAACCCTGGGTTTTCACCAGCGCTGACTGACGCCACCTTCAAAAGGTGGGGACAGGACGGAGGGACACTGACAGTCAGGGACCTATAAACGGACGGCAGGGTCGCAACACTGGGCGAACTGACAGAGAAATTCCAGTTAGCCAGGCGGAACGAGCTAAGGTACCTGCAACTCAAAAACTTCCTACAAAAGGAGACAAGGACGTACCCACAACAGCCACGACAGACATCACTGGAAGTTACGGGACAGAAGCATCCTAGATAAAGGGAACTGCAGCAACATGTATGACTGACTGGTAGAAGGGGCCGACACCGTACTGGATGCAACAAGAATGAAGTGGGAGGAGGACCTGGGCATTGAAATAGGGTGGGGCCTCTGGAGGGAAGCACCGCATAGGGTCAACTCCACCTCCACGTGTGCAAGGCTCACTAAGACGCAACTAAAAGTGGTACATAGAGCCCACTGAACAAGAACCCGTATGAGTAGGTTCTTCCCAGAGGTGGAGGATAGATCCATTCACGTATTGCCCTCTGTAATTGTTCTGTAACTGTTTCCCTGGCGCCCAAATGTATATGTACCCCCGCAGTCCCCGCCCCCCCCACAAACAGATCCCTACATAAATGTGCTAAAAGCAATATTGCCAATTGTACAGAGCTGCTGTTGTTGAGCTGCCGCATAATACCCTTCCAGTGATTTTATTCTAACTTTTTTGCGGGGGTTTTTGTGCGTGTTCCCTTCTCTTCAATGTATATATATATATGTATTCTATTTTGTGTACATAACGGTAAATATACTGTATTCAAAACCCAATAAAAAACATTTATAAAAAAAGACATTTACTCACACACACACATTTACTCACACACACATTTACTCACTCACACATTTACTCACACACACATTTACTCACATTTACTCACACACACACATTTACTCACACACAGATTTACTCACACACAGATTTACTCACACACAGATTTCCTCACACACACATTTACTCACACACACACATTTACTCACACACACATTTACTCACACACACATTTACTCACACACACACATTTACTCACATTTACTCACACACACACATTTACTCACACACACAGATTTACTCACACACAGATTTACTCACACACACACGTTTACTCACACACACATTTACTCACACACACACATTTACTCACACACACATTTACTCACACACACAGATTTACTCACACACACATTTACTCACACACACACATTTACTCACACACACATTTACTCACACACACATTTACTCACATTTACTCACACACACACATTTACTCACACACACACATTTACTCACACACACGTTTACTCACACACACATTTACTCACACACACACATTTACTCACACACACACATTTACTCACATTTACTCACACACACACATTTGCTCACACACACAGATTTACTCACACACACATTTACTCACACACAGATTTACTCACACACAGATTTACTCACACACACACATTTACTCACACACACGCATTTACTCACACACACACATTTACTCACACACACATTTACTCACACACACACATTTACTCACACACACGTTTACTCACACACACGTTTACTCACACACATTTACTCACACACACATTTACTCACACACACACATTTACTCACACACACACATTTACTCACACACACGTTTACTCACACACACATTTACTCATACACACATTTACTCACACACACATTTACTCACACACACATTTACTCACATTTACTCACACACACACATTTACTCACACACACATTTACTCACACACACATTTACTCACACACACACATTTACTCACATTTACTCACACACACACATTTACTCACACACAGATTTACCCACACACACATTTACTCACACACACACATTTACTCACATTTACTCACACACACACATTTACTCACACACACACATTTACTCACATTTACTCACACACACACATTTACTCACACACAGATTTACCCACACACACATTTACTCACACGCACACATTTACTCACATTTACTCACACACACACATTTACTCACACACACATTTACTCACACACACACATTTACTCACACACACATTTACTCACACACACACATTTACTCACACACACACTTACTCACACACACACATTTACTCACACACACACATTTACTCACACACACATTTACTCACACACACCCATTTACTCACACACACACATTTACTCACATTTACTCACACACAGATTTACTCACATTTACTCACACACACACATTTACTCACACACAGATTTACCCACACACACATTTACTCACACACAGATTTACCCACACACACATTTACTCACACACACATTTACTCACACACACACATTTACTCACACACAGATTTACTCACACACACATTTGCTCACACACACACATTTACTCACACACACACATTTACTCACACACACATTTACTCACACACACATTTACTCACACACAGATTTACCCACACACACATTTACTCACACACACATTTACTCACAGACACACATTTACTCACACACACATTTACTCACACACACATTTACTCACACACACAGATTTACCCACACACACATTTACTCACACACACAGATTTACTCACACACACATTTACTCACACACACACATTTACTCACACACACAGATTTACTCACACACACATTTACTCACACACACATTTACCCACACACACATTTACTGACACACAGATTTACTCACACACACATTTACTCACACACACATTTACTCACACACACATTTACTCACATTTACTCACACACACAGATTTACTCACACACACAGATTTACTCACACACAGATTTACTCACACACACACGTTTACTCACACACACATTTACTCACACACACATTTACTCACACACACATTTACTCACATTTACTCACACACACACATTTACTCACACACACAGATTTACTCACACACACATTTACTCACACACACATTTACTCACACACACACATTTACTCACACACACGTTTACTCACACACACATTTACTCACACACACACATTTACTCACACACACATTTACTCACACACACACATTTACTCACATTTACTCACACACACACATTTACTCACACACACATTTACTCACACACAGATTTACTCACACACAGATTTACTCACACACACATTTACTCACACACACACATTTACTCACACACACGTTTACTCACACACACGTTTACTCACACACACATTTACTCACACACAGATTTACCCACACACACATTTACTCACACACACATTTACTCACACACACACATTTACTCACACGCAGATTTACTCACACACACATTTACTCACACACACACATTTACTCACACACACAGATTTACCCACACACACATTTACCCACACACACATTTACTCACACACACATTTACGCACACACACATTTACTCACACACAGATTTACCCACACACACATTTACTCACACACACACATTTACTCACACACACATTTACTCACACACACATTTAAGCACACACAGATTTACTCACACACACATTTACTCACACACACATTTACTCACACACACAGATTTACTCACACACACAGATTTACTCACACACAGATTCACTCACACACACACTTTTACTCACACACACACGTTTACTCACACACACATTTACTCACACACACATTTACTCACACACACATTTACTCACACACACAGATTTACTCACACACACATTTACTCACATTTACTCACACACACACATTTACTCACACACACAGATTTACTCACACACACATTTACTCACACACACATTTACTCACACACACACATTTACTCACACACACACATTTACTCACACACAGGTTTACTCACACACACGTTTACTCACACACACATTTACTCACACACACATTTACTCACACACACACATTTACTCACATTTACTCACACACACACATTTACTCACACACACAGATTTACTCACACACACATTTACTCACACGCACACATTTACTCACATTTACTCACACACACACATTTACTCACACACACATTTACTCACACACACACATTTACTCACACACACATTTACTCACACACACACATTTACTCACACACACACATTTACTCACACACACACTTACTCACACACACACATTTACTCACACACACACATTTACTCACACACACATTTACTCACACACACCCATTTACTCACACACACACATTTACTCACATTTACTCACACACAGATTTACTCACATTTACTCACACACACACATTTACTCACACACAGATTTACCCACACACACATTTACTCACACACAGATTTACCCACACACACATTTACTCACACACACATTTACTCACACACACACATTTACTCACACACAGATTTACTCACACACACATTTACTCACACACACACATTTACTCACACACACACATTTACTCACACACACATTTACTCACACACAGATTTACCCACACACACATTTACTCACACACAGATTTACTCACAGACACACATTTACTCACACACACATTTACTCACACACACAGATTTACCCACACACACATTTACTCACACACACAGATTTACTCACACACACATTTACTCACACACACACATTTACTCACACACACAGATTTACTCACACACACATTTACTCACACACACATTTACCCACACACACATTTACTCACACACAGATTTACTCACACACACATTTACTCACACACACATTTACTCACACACACATTTACTCACATTTACTCACACACACAGATTTACTCACACACACAGATTTACTCACACACACACGTTTACTCACACACACATTTACTCACACACACACATTTACTCACACACACACATTTACTCACACACAGATTTACCCACACACACATTTACTCACACACACACATTTACTCACATTTACTCACACACACACATTTACTCACACACACACATTTACTCACATTTACTCACACACACACATTTACTCACACACAGATTTACCCACACACACATTTACTCACACGCACACATTTACTCACATTTACTCACACACACACATTTACTCACACACACATTTACTCACACACACACATTTACTCACACACACATTTACTCACACACACACATTTACTCACACACACACTTACTCACACACACACATTTACTCACACACACACATTTACTCACACACACATTTACTCACACACACCCATTTACTCACACACACACATTTACTCACATTTACTCACACACAGATTTACTCACATTTACTCACACACACACATTTACTCACACACAGATTTACCCACACACACATTTACTCACACACAGATTTACCCACACACACATTTACTCACACACACATTTACTCACACACACACATTTACTCACACACAGATTTACTCACACACACATTTGCTCACACACACACATTTACTCACACACACACATTTACTCACACACACATTTACTCACACACACATTTACTCACACACAGATTTGCCCACACACACATTTACTCACACACAGATTTACTCACAGACACACATTTACTCACACACACATTTACTCACACACACATTTACTCACACACACAGATTTACCCACACACACATTTACTCACACACACAGATTTACTCACACACACATTTACTCACACACACACATTTACTCACACACACAGATTTACTCACACACACATTTACTCACACACACATTTACCCACACACACATTTACTGACACACAGATTTACTCACACACACATTTACTCACACACACATTTACTCACACACACATTTACTCACATTTACTCACACACACAGATTTACTCACACACACAGATTTACTCACACACAGATTTACTCACACACACACGTTTACTCACACACACATTTACTCACACACACATTTACTCACACACACATTTACTCACATTTACTCACACACACACATTTACTCACACACACAGATTTACTCACACACACATTTACTCACACACACGTTTACTCACACACACATTTACTCACACACACACATTTACTCACACACACATTTACTCACACACACACATTTACTCACATTTACTCACACACACACATTTACTCACACACACAGATTTACTCACACACACATTTACTCACACACAGATTTACTCACACACAGATTTACTCACACACACATTTACTCACACACACACATTTACTCACACACACGTTTACTCACACACACGTTTACTCACACACACATTTACTCACACACAGATTTACCCACACACACATTTACTCACACACACATTTACTCACACACACACATTTACTCACACGCAGATTTACTCACACACACATTTACTCACACACACACATTTACTCACACACACAGATTTACCCACACACACATTTACTCACACACACACATTTACTCACACACACATTTACTCACACACACACATTTACTCACACACACAGATTTACTCACACACACATTTACTCACACACACATTTACCCACACACACATTTACTCACACACACATTTACGCACACACACATTTACTCACACACAGATTTACCCACACACACATTTACTCACACACACACATTTACTCACACACACATTTACTCACACACACATTTAAGCACACACAGATTTACTCACACACACATTTACTCACACACACATTTACTCACACACACAGATTTACTCACACACACAGATTTACTCACACACAGATTCACTCACACACACACGTTTACTCACACACACATTTACTCACACACACATTTACTCACACACACATTTACTCACACACACAGATTTACTCACACACACATTTACTCACATTTACTCACACACACACATTTACTCACACACACAGATTTACTCACACACACATTTACTCACACACACATTTACTCACACACACACATTTACTCACACACACACATTTACTCACACACAGGTTTACTCACACACACGTTTACTCACACACACATTTACTCACACACACATTTACTCACACACACACATTTACTCACATTTACTCACACACACACATTTACTCACACACACAGATTTACTCACACACACATTTACTCACACGCACACATTTACTCACATTTACTCACACACACACATTTACTCACACACACATTTGCTCACACACACACATTTACTCACACACACATTTACTCACACACACACATTTACTCACACACACACATTTACTCACACACACACTTACTCACACACACACATTTACTCACACACACACATTTACTCACACACACATTTACTCACACACACCCATTTACTCACACACACACATTTACTCACATTTACTCACACACAGATTTACTCACATTTACTCACACACACACATTTACTCACACACAGATTTACCCACACACACATTTACTCACACACAGATTTACCCACACACACATTTACTCACACACACATTTACTCACACACACACATTTACTCACACACAGATTTACTCACACACACATTTACTCACAGACACACATTTACTCACACACACACATTTACTCACACACACATTTACTCACACACACATTTACTCACACACAGATTTACCCACACACACATTTACTCACACACAGATTTACTCACAGACACACATTTACTCACACACACATTTACTCACACACACAGATTTACCCACACACACATTTACTCACACACACAGATTTACTCACACACACATTTACTCACACACACACATTTACTCACACACACAGATTTACTCACACACACATTTACTCACACACACATTTACCCACACACACATTTACTCACACACAGATTTACTCACACACACATTTACTCACACACACATTTACTCACACACACATTTACTCACATTTACTCACACACACAGATTTACTCACACACACAGATTTACTCACACACACACGTTTACTCACACACACATTTACTCACACACACATTTACTCACACACACACATTTACTCACACACACAGATTTACTCACACACACATTTACTCACACAGACATTTACTCACACACACACATTTACTCACACACACACATTTACTCACACACACGTTTACTCACACACACATTTACTCATACACACACATTTACTCACACACACATTTACTCACACACACACATTTACTCACATTTACTCACACACACACATTTACTCACACACACAGATTTACTCACACACACATTTACTCACACACAGATTTACTCACACACAGATTTACTCACACACACACATTTACTCACACACACATTTACTCACACACACGTTTACTCACACACACGTTTACTCACACACACATTTACTCACACACAGATTTACCCACACACACATTTACTCACACACACATTTACTCACACACACATTTACTCACACACACACATTTACTCACACACACAGATTTACCCACACACACATTTACTCACACACACAGATTTACTCACACACACATTTACTCACACACACACACATTTACTCACACACACAGATTTACTCACACACACATTTACTCACACACACATTTACCCACACACACATTTACTCACACACACATTTACGCACACACACATTTACTCACACACAGATTTACCCACACACACATTTACTCACACACACACATTTACTCACACACAGATTTACTCACACACTCATTTACTCACACACACAGATTTACTCACACACAGATTTACTCACACACACATTTACTCACACACACATTTACTCACACACACAGATTTACTCACACACAGATTTACTCACACACACACGTTTACTCACACACACATTTACTCACACACACATTTACTCACACACACATTTACTCACACACACAGATTTACTCACACACACATTTACTCACATTTACTCACACACACACATTTACTCACACACAGATTTACTCACACACACATTTACTCACACACACATTTACTCACACACACACATTTACTCACACACACACAGTTACTCACACACAGGTTTACTCACACACACGTTTACTCACACACACATTTACTCACACACACACATTTACTCACACACACATTTACTCACACACACACATTTACTCACATTTACTCACACACACACAGTTACTCACACACACAGATTTACTCACACACAGATTTACTCACACACACATTTACTCACACACACACATTTACTCACACACACATTTACTCACACACACACATTTACTCACACACACGTTTACTCACACACACGTTTACTCACACACACATTTACTCACACACACACATTAACTCACACACACGTTTACTCACACACACATTTACTCATACACACATTTACTCACACACACATTTACTCACATTTACTCACACACACACATTTACTCACACACACAGATTTACTCACACACAGATTTACTCACAAACACATTTACTCACACACACATTTACTCACACACACATTTACTCACATTTACTCACACACACACATTTACTCACACACAGATTTACCCACACACACATTTACTCACACACACACATTTACTCACATTTACTCACACACACACATTTACTCACACACACACATTTACTCACATTTACTCACACACACACATTTACTCACACACAGATTTACCCACACACACATTTACACACACACACACATTTACTCACATTTACTCACACACACACATTTACTCACACACACACATTTACTAACACACACACAGATTTACTCACACACAGATTTACTCACACACACATTTACTCACACACACATTTACTCACACACACATTTACTCACACACAGATTTACTCACACACACATTTACTCAAACACACATTTACTCACGCACACATTTACTCACACACACATTTACTCACACACAGATTTACCCACACACACATTTACTCACACACACACATTTACTCACACACACATTTACTCACACACACAGATTTACTCACACACACATTTACTCACGCACACACATTTACTCACACACACATTTACTCACACACACACATTTACTCACACACACATTTACTCACACACACAGATTTACTCACACACACATTTACTCACACACACATTTACTCACACACACATTTACTCACATTTACTCACACACACACATTTACTCACACACACATTTACTCACACACAGATTTACTCACACACAGATTTCCTCACACACACATTTACTCACACACACACATTTACTCACACACACATTTACTCACACACACATTTACTCACACACACACATTTACTCACATTTACTCACACACACACATTTACTCACACACACAGATTTACTCACACACACAGATTTACTCACACACACACGTTTACTCACACACACACGTTTACTCACACACACATTTACTCACACACACATTTACTCACACACACATTTACTCACACATACAGATTTACTCACACACAAATTTACTCACATTTACTCACACACACACATTTACTCACACACACAGATTTACTCACACACACATTTATTCACACACACATTTACTCACACACACATTGACTCACACACACACATTTACTCACACACACACATTTACTCACACACACGTTTACTCACACACACATTTACTCACACACACGTTCACTCACACACACACATTTACTCACATTTACTCACACACACACAATTACTCACACACACAGATTTACTCACACACAGATTTACTCACACACAGATTTACTCACACACACACATTTACTCACACACACACATTTACTCACACACACATTTACTCACACACACGTTTACTCACACACACATTTACTCACACACACGTTTACTCACACACACATTTACTCACACACACATTTACTCACCTACACATTTACTCACACACACACATTTAATCACACACACACATTTACTCACACACACACATTTACTCACACACACGTTTACTCACACACACATTTACTCATACACACATTTACTCACACACACATTTACTCACATTTATTCACACACACACATTTACTCACACACAGATTTACTCACACACACATTTACTCACACACACATTTACTCACACACACATTTACTCACACACACACATTTACTCACATTTACTCACACACACACATTTACTCACACACAGATTTACCCACACACACATTTACTCACACACACACATTTACTCACATTTACTCACACACACACATTTACTCACACACACACATTTACTCACACACACACATTTACTCACACACACACATTTACTCACACACAGATTTACCCACACACACATTTACACATACACACACATTTACTCACATTTACTCACACACACACATTTACTCACACACACACATTTACTCACATTTACTCACACACACACATTTACTCACACACACACATTTACTCACATTTACTCACACACACACATTTACTCACACACAGATTTACCCACACACACATTTACTCACACACACACATTTACTCACATTTACTCACACACACACATTTACTCACACACACACATTTACTCACACACACATTTACTCTCACACACACATTTACTCACACACACATTTACTGACACACACATTTACTCACACACACATTTACTCACACACACAAATTTACTCACACACACACATTTACTCACACACACACATTTACTCACACACACATTTACTCACACACACACATTTACTCACATTTACTCACACACAGATTTACTCACATTTACTCACACACACACATTTACTCACACACAGATTTACCCACACACACATTTACTCACACACAGATTTACCCACACACACATTTACTCACACACACACATTTACTCACATTTACTCACACACACACATTTACTCACACACAGATTTACCCACACACATTTACTCACACACACATTTACTCACACACACATTTACTCACACACACACATTTACTCACACACACATTTACTCACACACACACATTTACTCACACGCACATTTACTCACACACACATTTACTCACACACAGATTTATTCACACACACATTTAGTCACACACACATTTACTCACACACACACATTTACTCACACACACATTTACTCACACACAGATTTACTCACACACAGATTTACTCACACACAGATTTACTCACACACACACATTTACTCACACACACATTTACTCACACACACATTTACTCACACACATTTACTCACACACAGATTTACCCACACACACATTTACTCACACACACATTTACTCACACACACATTTACTCACGCACACATTTACTCACACACACAGATTTACTCACACACACATTTACTCACATTTACTCACACACACACATTTACTCACACACACAGATTTACTCACACACACAGATTTACTCACACACACATTTACTCACACACACACATTTACTCACACACACACATTTACTCACACACACGTTTACTCACACACACATTTACTCACACACACACATTTACTCACACACACATTTACTCACACACACATTTACTCACATTTACTCACACACACACATTTACTCACACACACAGATTTACTCACACACACATTTACTCACACACACATTTACTCACACACACACATTTACTCACACACACATTTGCTCACACACACATTTACTCACACACACATTTACTCACACACACACATTTACTCACACACACGTTTACTCACACACACAAATTTACTCACACACACGTTTACTCACACACACATTTACTCATACACACATTTACTCACACACACATTTACTCACACACACACATTTACTCACACACAGCTATACTCACACACACATTTACTCACACACACATTTACTCACACACACATTTACTCACACACACACATTTACTCACATTTACTCACACACACACATTTACTCACACACAGATTTACCCACACACACATTTACTCACACACACACATTTACTCACATTTACTCACACACACACATTTACTCACATACACACATTTACTCACATTTACTCACACACACACATTTACTCACACAGATTTACCCACACACACATTTACTCACACACACACATTTACTCACACACACACATTTACTCACACACACATATTTACTCACACACACATTTACTCACACACACATTTACTCACACACACACATTTACTCACACACACATTTACTCACACACACATTTACTCACACAGATTTACTCACACACACATTTACTCACACACTCATTTACTCACACACTCATTTACTCACACACACATTTACTCACACACACATTTACTCACACACACATTTACTCAAACACACATTTACTCACACACAGATTTACCCACACACACATTTACTCACACACACACATTTACTCACACACACATTTACTCACACACACATTTACTCACACACACATTTACTCACACACAGATTTACCCACACACACATTTACTCACACACACACATTTACTCACATTTACTCACACACACACATTTACTCACACACAGATTTACCCACACACACATTTACTCACACACACATTTACTCACACACACATTTACTCACACACACACATTTACTCACACACACATTTACTCACACACACACATTTACTCACACGCACATTTACTCACACACACATTTACTCACACACAGATTTATTCACACACACATTTAGTCACACACACATTTACTCACACACACACATTTACTCACACACACATTTACTCACACACACATTTACTCACACACACAGATTTACTCACACACAGATTTACTCACACACAGATTTACTCACACACACACATTTACTCACACACACATTTACTCACACACACATTTACTCACACACATTTACTCACACACAGATTTACCCACACACACATTTACTCACACACACATTTACTCACACACACATTTACTCACGCACACAGATTTACTCACACACACATTTACTCACATTTACTCACACACACACATTTACTCACACACACAGATTTACTCACACACACAGATTTACTCACACACACATTTACTCACACACACACATTTACTCACACACACACATTTACTCACACACACGTTTACTCACACACACATTTACTCACACACACACATTTACTCACACACACATTTACTCACACACACATTTACTCACATTTACTCACACACACACATTTACTCACACACACAGATTTACTCACACACACATTTACTCACACACACACATTTACTCACACACACATTTGCTCACACACACATTTACTCACACACACATTTACTCACACACACACATTTACTCACACACACGTTTACTCACACACACACATTTACTCACACACACGTTTACTCACACACACATTTACTCATACACACATTTACTCACACACACATTTACTCACACACACACATTTACTCACACACAGCTATACTCACACACACATTTACTCACACACACATTTACTCACACACACATTTACTCACACACACATTTACTCACACACACACATTTACTCACACACACGTTTACTCACACACACACATTTACTCACACACACATTTGCTCACACACACATTTACTCACACACACATTTACTCACACACACACATTTACTCACACACACGTTTACTCACACACACACATTTACTCACACACACATTTACTCACACACACGTTTACTCACACACACACATTTACTCACACACACGTTTACTCACACACACATTTACTCATACACACATTTACTCACACACACATTTACTCACACACACACATTTACTCACACACAGCTATACTCACACACACATTTACTCACACACACATTTACTCACACACACACATTTACTCACACACACAGATTTACTCACACACACATTTACTCACACACACATTTACTCACACACACACATTTACTCACACACACATTTGCTCACACACACATTTACTCACACACACATTTACTCACACACACACATTTACTCACACACACGTTTACTCACACACACACATTTACTCACACACACGTTTACTCACACACACATTTACTCATACACACATTTACTCACACACACATTTACTCACACACACACATTTACTCACACACAGCTATACTCACACACACATTTACTCACACACACATTTACTCACACACACATTTACTCACACACACACATTTACTCACATTTACTCACACACACACATTTACTCACACACAGATTTACCCACACACACATTTACTCACACACACACATTTACTCACATTTACTCACACACACACATTTACTCACATACACACATTTACTCACATTTACTCACACACACACATTTACTCACACAGATTTACCCACACACACATTTACTCACACACACACATTTACTCACACACACACATTTACTCACACACACATATTTACTCACACACACATTTACTCACACACACATTTACTCACACACACACATTTACTCACACACACATTTACTCACACACACATTTACTCACACAGATTTACTCACACACACATTTACTCACACACTCATTTACTCACACACTCATTTACTCACACACACATTTACTCACACACACATTTACTCACACACACATTTACTCAAACACACATTTACTCACACACAGATTTACCCACACACACATTTACTCACACACACATTTACTCACACACACATTTACTCACACACATTTACTCACACACAGATTTACCCACACACACATTTACTCACACACACATTTACTCACACACACATTTACTCACGCACACAGATTTACTCACACACACATTTACTCACATTTACTCACACACACACATTTACTCACACACACAGATTTACTCACACACACAGATTTACTCACACACACATTTACTCACACACACACATTTACTCACACACACACATTTACTCACACACACGTTTACTCACACACACATTTACTCACACACACACATTTACTCACACACACATTTACTCACACACACATTTACTCACATTTACTCACACCCACACATTTACTCACACACACAGATTTACTCACACACACATTTACTCACACACACACATTTACTCACACACACATTTGCTCACACACACATTTACTCACACACACATTTACTCACACACACACATTTACTCACACACACGTTTACTCACACACACACATTTACTCACACACACGTTTACTCACACACACATTTACTCATACACACATTTACTCACACACACATTTACTCACACACACACATTTACTCACACACAGCTATACTCACACACACATTTACTCACACACACATTTACTCACACACACATTTACTCACACACACATTTACTCACACACACACATTTACTCACACACACGTTTACTCACACACACACATTTACTCACACACACACATTTACTCACACACACATTTGCTCACACACACATTTACTCACACACACATTTACTCACACACACACATTTACTCACACACACGTTTACTCACACACACACATTTACTCACACACACATTTACTCACACACACGTTTACTCACACACACACATTTACTCACACACACGTTTACTCACACACACATTTACTCATACACACATTTACTCACACACACATTTACTCACACACACACATTTACTCACACACAGCTATACTCACACACACATTTACTCACACACACATTTACTCACACACACACATTTACTCACACACACAGATTTACTCACACACACATTTACTCACACACACATTTACTCACACACACACATTTACTCACACACACATTTGCTCACACACACATTTACTCACACACACATTTACTCACACACACACATTTACTCACACACACGTTTACTCACACACACACATTTACTCACACACACGTTTACTCACACACACATTT
Source organism: Scyliorhinus torazame (assembly GCF_047496885.1). NCBI lineage: Eukaryota > Metazoa > Chordata > Chondrichthyes > Carcharhiniformes > Scyliorhinidae > Scyliorhinus > Scyliorhinus torazame. The sequence continues at coordinate 353,670,738 of NC_092709.1, read as the reverse complement.
ACTCATACACACATTTACTCACACACACATTTACTCACACACACACATTTACTCACACACAGCTATACTCACACACACATTTACTCACACACACATTTACTCACACACACATTTACTCACACACACACATTTACTCACATTTACTCACACACACACATTTACTCACACACAGATTTACCCACACACACATTTACTCACACACACACATTTACTCACATTTACTCACACACACACATTTACTCACATACACACATTTACTCACATTTACTCACACACACACATTTACTCACACAGATTTACCCACACACACATTTACTCACACACACACATTTACTCACACACACACATTTACTCACACACACATATTTACTCACACACACATTTACTCACACACACATTTACTCACACACACACATTTACTCACACACACATTTACTCACACACACATTTACTCACACAGATTTACTCACACACACATTTACTCACACACTCATTTACTCACACACTCATTTACTCACACACACATTTACTCACACACACATTTACTCACACACTCATTTACTCACACACACATTTACTCACACACACATTTACTCACACACACATTTACTCAAACACACATTTACTCACACACAGATTTACCCACACACACATTTACTCACACACACACATTTACTCACACACACATTTACTCACACACACATTTACTCACACACACATTTACTCACACACAGATTTACCCACACACACATTTACTCACACACACACATTTACTCACATTTACTCACACACACACATTTACTCACACACAGATTTACCCACACACACATTTACTCACACGCACATTTACTCACACACACATTTACTCACACACAGATTTATTCACACACACATTTAGTCACACACACATTTACTCACACACACACATTTACTCACACACACATTTACTCACACACACATTTACTCACACACACAGATTTACTCACACACAGATTTACTCACACACAGATTTACTCACACACACACATTTACTCACACACACATTTACTCACACACATTTACTCACACACAGATTTACCCACACACACATTTACTCACACACACATTTACTCACACACACATTTACTCACGCACACAGATTTACTCACACACACATTTACTCACATTTACTCACACACACACATTTACTCACACACACAGATTTACTCACACACACAGATTTACTCACACACACATTTACTCACACACACACATTTACTCACACACACACATTTACTCACACACACGTTTACTCACACACACATTTACTCACACACACACATTTACTCACACACACATTTACTCACACACACATTTACTCACATTTACTCACACACACACATTTACTCACACACACAGATTTACTCACACACACATTTACTCACACACACACATTTACTCACACACACATTTGCTCACACACACATTTACTCACACACACATTTACTCACACACACACATTTACTCACACACACGTTTACTCACACACACACATTTACTCACACACACGTTTACTCACACACACATTTACTCATACACACATTTACTCACACACACATTTACTCACACACACACATTTACTCACACACAGCTATACTCACACACACATTTACTCACACACACATTTACTCACACACACATTTACTCACACACACACATTTACTCACATTTACTCACACACACACATTTACTCACACACAGATTTACCCACACACACATTTACTCACACACACACATTTACTCACATTTACTCACACACACACATTTACTCACATACACACATTTACTCACATTTACTCACACACACACATTTACTCACACAGATTTACCCACACACACATTTACTCACACACACACATTTACTCACACACACACATTTACTCACACACACATATTTACTCACACACACATTTACTCACACACACATTTACTCACACACACACATTTACTCACACACACATTTACTCACACACACATTTACTCACACAGATTTACTCACACACACATTTACTCACACACACATTTACTCACACACACATTTACTCACACACACATTTACTCACACACACATTTACTCAAACACACATTTACTCACACACACATTTACTCACACACAGATTTACCCACACACACATTTACTCACACACACACATTTACTCACACACACATTTACTCACACACATTTACTCACACACACATTTACTCACACACACATTTACTCACACACACATTTACTCACACACACACATTTACTCACATTTACTCACACACACACATTTACTCACACACACAGATTTACTCACACACACATTTACTCACACGCACACATTTACTCACATTTACTCACACACACACATTTACTCACACACACATTTACTCACACACACACATTTACTCACACACACATTTACTCACACACACACATTTACTCACACACACACTTACTCACACAAACACATTTACTCACACACACACATTTACTCACACACACATTTACTCACACACACCCATTTACTCACACACACACATTTACTCACATTTACTCACACACAGATTTACTCACATTTACTCACACACACACATTTACTCACACACAGATTTACCCACACACACATTTACTCACACACAGATTTACCCACACACACATTTACTCACACACACATTTACTCACACACACACATTTACTCACACACAGATTTACTCATACACACATTTACTCACACACACACATTTACTCACACACACACATTTACTCACACACACATTTACTCACACACACATTTACTCATACACACATTTACTCACACACACACATTTACTCACACACACACATTTACTCACACACACATTTACTCACACACACATTTACCCACACACACATTTACTCACACACAGATTTACTCACAGACACACATTTACTCACACACACATTTACTCACACACACAGATTTACCCACACACGCATTTACTCACACACACAGATTTACTCACACACACATTTACTCACACACACACATTTACTCACACACACAGATTTACTCACACACACATTTACCCACACACACATTTACCCACACACACATTTACTCACACACAGATTTACTCACACACACATTTACTCACACACACATTTACTCACACACACATTTACTCACATTTACTCACACACACAGATTTACTCACACACACAGATTTACTCACACACAGATTTACTCACACACACACGTTTACTCACACACACATTTACTCACACACACATTTACTCACACACACATTTACTCACACACACATTTACTCACATTTACTCACACACACACATTTACTCACACACACAGATTTACTCACACACACATTTACTCACACACACATTTACTCACACACACACATTTACTCACACACACACATTTACTCACACACACGTTTACTCACACACACATTTACTCACACACACACATTTACTCACACACACACATTTACTCACATTTACTCACACACACACATTTACTCACACACACAGATTTACTCACACACACATTTACTCACACACAGATTTACTCACACACAGATTTACTCACACACACACATTTACTCACACACACATTTACTCACACACACACATTTACTCACACACACGTTTACTCACACACACGTTTACTCACACACACATTTACTCACACACACATTTACTCACACACAGATTTACCCACACACACATTTACTCACACACACATTTACTCACACACACATTTACTCACACACACATTTACTCACACACACACATTTACTCACACACACAGATTTACCCACACACACATTTACTCACACACACAGATTTACTCACACACACATTTACTCACACACACACATTTACTCACACACACAGATTTACTCACACACACATTTACTCACACACACATTTACCCACACACACATTTACTCACACACACATTTACGCACACACACATTTACTCACACACAGATTTACCCACACACACATTTACTCACACACACACATTTACTCACACACAGATTTACTCACACACTCATTTACTCACACACACAGATTTACTCACACACACATTTACTCACACACAGATTTACTCACACACACATTTACTCACACACACATTTACTCACACACACATTTACTCACACACACAGATTTACTCACACACACAGATTTACTCACACACAGATTTACTCACACACACACGTTTACTCACACACACATTTACTCACACACACATTTACTCACATTTACTCACACACACACATTTACTCACACACAGATTTACTCACACACACATTTACTCACACACACATTTACTCACACACACACATTTACTCACACACACACATTTACTCACACACAGGTTTACTCACACACACGTTTACTCACACACACATTTACTCACACACACACATTTACTCACACACACATTTACTCACACACACACATTTACTTACACACACACATTTACTCACACACACAGATTTACTCACACACACATTTACTCACACACAGATTTACTCACACACAGATTTACTCACACACACATTTACTCACACACACACATTTACTCACACACACATTTACTCACACACACACATTTACTCACAAACACGTTTACTCACACACACGTTTACTCACACACACATTTACTCACACACACACATTAACTCACACACACGTTTACTCACACACACATTTACTCATACACACATTTACTCACACACACATTTACTCACATTTACTCACACACACACATTTACTCACACACACAGATTTACTCACACACAGATTTACTCACAAACACATTTACTCACACACACATTTACTCACATTTACTCACACACACACATTTACTCACACACAGATTTACCCACACACACATTTACTCACACACACACATTTACTCACATTTACTCACACACACACATTTACTCACACACACACATTTACTCACATTTACTCACACACACACATTTACTCACACACAGATTTACCCACACACACATTTACACACACACACACATTTACTCACATTTACTCACACACACACATTTACTCACACACACACATTTACTAACACACACACACATTTACTCACACACAGATTTACTCACACACAGATTTACTCACACACACATTTACTCACACACACATTTACTCACACACAGATTTACTCACACACACATTTACTCAAACACACATTTACTCACGCACACATTTACTCACACACACATTTACTCACACACAGATTTACCCACACACACATTTACTCACACACACACATTTACTCACACACACATTTACTCACACACACAGATTTACTCACACACACATTTACTCACACACACACATTTACTCACACACACATTTACTCACACACACACATTTACTCACACACACACATTTACTCACACACACATTTACTCACACACACATTTACTCACACACACAGATTTACTCACACTCACATTTACTCACACACACATTTACTCACACACACATTTACTCACATTTACTCACACACACACATTTACTCACACACACATTTACTCACACACAGATTTACTCACACACAGATTTCCTCACAAACACATTTACTCACACACACACATTTACTCACACACACATTTACTCACACACACATTTACTCACACACACACATTTACTCACATTTACTCACACACACACATTTACTCACACACACAGATTTACTCACACACACAGATTTACTCACACACACACGTTTACTCACACACACATTTACTCACACACACATTTACTCACACACACACATTTACTCACACACACATTTACTCACACACACATTTACTCACACATACAGATTTACTCACACACAAATTTACTCACATTTACTCACACACACACATTTACTCACACACACAGATTTACTCACACACACATTTATTCACACACACATTTACTCACACACACATTGACTCACACACACACATTTACTCACACACACACATTTACTCACACACACGTTTACTCACACACACATTTACTCACACACACACATTTACTCACACACACGTTCACTCACACACACACATTTACTCACATTTACTCACACACACACAATTACTCACACACACAGATTTACTCACACACAGATTTACTCACACACAGATTTACTCACACACACACATTTACTCACACACACACATTTACTCACACACACATTTACTCACACACACGTTTACTCACACACACATTTACTCACACACACATTTACTCACACACACACATTTAATCACACACACACATTTACTCACACACACACATTTACTCACACACACGTTTACTCACACACACATTTACTCATACACACATTTACTCACACACACATTTACTCACATTTATTCACACACACACATTTACTCACACACAGATTTACTCACACACATTTACTCACACACACATTTACTCACACACACATTTACTCACACACACACATTTACTCACATTTACTCACACACACATTTACTCACACACAGATTTACCCACACACACATTTACTCACATTTATTCACACACACACATTTACTCACACACAGATTTACTCACACACATTTACTCACACACACATTTACTCACACACACATTTACTCACACACACACATTTACTCACATTTACTCACACACACATTTACTCACACACAGATTTACCCACACACACATTTACTCACACACACACATTTACTCACATTTACTCACACACACACATTTACTCACACACACACATTTACTCACATTTACTCACACACACACATTTACTCACACACAGATTTACCCACACACACATTTACACACACACACACATTTACTCACATTTACTCACACACACACATTTACTCACACACACACATTTACTCACATTTACTCACACACACACATTTACTCACACACACACATTTACTCACATTTACTCACACACACACATTTACTCACACACAGATTTACCCACACACACATTTACTCACACACACACATTTACTCACATTTACTCACACACACACATTTACTCACACACACACATTTACTCACACACACATTTACTCTCACACACACATTTACTCACACACACATTTACTCACACACACATTTACTCACACACACAAATTTACTCACACACACACATTTACTCACACACACACATTTACTCACACACACATTTACTCACACACACATTTACTCACACACACACATTTACTCACATTTACTCACACACAGATTTACTCACATTTACTCACACACACACATTTACTCACACACAGATTTACCCACACACACATTTACTCACACACAGATTTACCCACACACACATTTACTCACACACACACATTTACTCACATTTACTCACACACACACATTTACTCACACACAGATTTACCCACACACACATTTACTCACACACACATTTACTCACACGCACATTTACTCACACACACACATTTACTCACACACACATTTACTCACACACACATTTACTCACACGCACATTTACTCACACACACATTTACTCACACGCACATTTACTCACACACACATTTACTCACACACAGATTTATTCACACACACATTTAGTCACACACACATTTACTCACACACACACATTTACTCACACACACATTTACTCACACACACATTTACTCACACACACAGATTTACTCACACACAGATTTACTCACACACAGATTTACTCACACACACACATTTACTCACACACACATTTACTCACACACACATTTACTCACACACATTTACTCACACACATTTACTCACACACAGATTTACCCACACACACATTTACTCACACACACATTTACTCACACACACATTTACTCACACACACAGATTTACTCACACACACATTTACTCACATTTACTCACACACACACATTTACTCACACACACAGATTTACTCACACACACAGATTTACTCACACACACATTTACTCACACACACACATTTACTCACACACACACATTTACTCACACACACGTTTACTCACACACACATTTACTCACACACACACATTTACTCAAATACACATTTACTCACACACACATTTACTCACATTTACTCACACACACACATTTACTCACACACACAGATTTACTCACACACACATTTACTCACACACACATTTACTCACACACACATTTACTCACACACACACATTTACTCACACACACATTTGCTCACACACACATTTACTCACACACACATTTACTCACACACACACATTTACTCACACACACGTTTACTCACACACACACATTTACTCACACACACGTTTACTCACACACACATTTACTCATACACACATTTACTCACACACACATTTACTCACACACAGCTATACTCACACACACATTTACTCACACACACATTTACTCACACACACATTTACTCACACATACACATTTACTCACATTTACTCACACACACACATTTACTCACACACAGATTTACCCACACACACATTTACTCACACACACATTTACTCACATTTACTCACACACACACATTTACTCACATACACACATTTACTCACATTTACTCACACACACACATTTACTCACACAGATTTACCCACACACACATTTAGTCACACACACACATTTACTCACACACACACATTTACTCACACACACATATTTACTCACACACACATTTACTCACACACACATTTACTCACACACACACATTTACTCACACACACATTTACTCACACACACATTTACTCACACAGATTTACTCACACACACATTTACTCACACACACATTTACTCACACACACATTGACTCACACACACATTTACTCACACACAGATTTACCCACACACACATTTACTCACACACACACATTTACTCACACACACACATTTACTCACACACACATTTACTCACACACACACATTTACTCACACACACATTTACTCACACACTCATTTACTCACACACACAGATTTACTCACACACACAGATTTACTCACACACACATTTACTCACACACACATTTACTCACATTTACTCACACACACTCATTTACTCACACACAGATTTACTCACACACAGATTTCCTCACACACACATTTACTCACACACACATTTACTCACACACACACATTTACTCACACACACAGATTTACTCACACACAGATTTACTCACACACACACGTTTACTCACACACACATTTACTCACACACACATTTACTCACACACACACATTTACTCACACACACATTTACTCACACACACATTTACTCACACACACAGATTTACTCACACACAAATTTACTCACATTTACTCACACACACACATTTACTCACACACACAGATTTACTCACACACACATTTACTCACACACACATTTACTCACACACACATTGACTCACACACACACATTTACTCACACACACACATTTACTCACACACACGTTTACTCACACACACATTTACTCACACACACACATTTACTCACACACACATTCACTCACACACACACATTTACTCACATTTACTCACTCACACACATTTACTCACACACACAGATTTACTCACACACACATTTACTCACACACAGATTTACTCACACACAGATTTACTCACACACACACATTTACTCACACACACATTTACTCATACACACATTTACTCAAACACACAAATTTACTCACACACACATTTACTCACACACACGTTTGCTCACACACACGGTTACTCACACACACATTTACTCACACACACATTTACTCACACACACATTTACTCACACACACACATTTACTCACACACACACATTTACTCACACACACGTTTACTCACACACACATTTACTCATACACACATTTACTCACACACACATTTACTCACACACACACATTTACTCACACACAGATTTACACACACACACATTTACTCACACACACATTTACTCACACACACACATTTACTCACACACACATTTACTCACACACACACATTTACTCACATTTACTCACACACAGACATTTACTCACACACAGATTTACCCACAGACACATTTACTCACACACACACATTTACTCACATTTACTCACACACACACATTTACTCACACACACACATTTACTCACATTTACTCACACACACACATTTACTCACACACAGATTTACCCACACACACATTTACTCACACACACACATTTACTCACATTTACTCACACACACATTTACTCACACACACACATTTACTCACACACACATTTACTCACACATTTACTCACACACACATTTACTCACACACACATTTACTCATACACAAATTTACTCACACACACATTTACTCACACACACATTTACTCACATACACACATTTACTCACACATACATTTACTCACACACACATTTACTCACACACACATTTACTCACACACACACATTTACTCACACACACACTTACTCACACACACACATTTACTCACACACACACATTTACTCACGCACACATTTACTCACACACACATTTACTCACACACACACATTTACTCAAATTTACTCACACACAGATTTACTCACATTTACTCACACACACACATTTACTCACACACAGATTTACCCACACACACATTTACTCACACACAGATTTACCCACACACACATTTACTCACACACACACATTTACTCACACACACACATTTACTCACACACACATTTACTCACACACACATTTACTCACACACACATTCACTCACACACACACATTTACTCACACACACATTTACTCACACACACATTTACTCACACACACATTTACTCACACACACACATTTACTCACACACACATTTACTCACACACACACATTTACTCACACACACATTTACTCACACACACACATTTACTCACACACACACATTTACTCACACACAGATTTACTCACACACACAGATTTACTCACACACACATTTACTCACACACAGATTTACTCACACACACATTTACTCACACACACATTTACTCACACACACATTTACTCACATTTACTCACACACACACATTTACTCACACACACAGATTTACTCACACACAGATTTACTTACACACAGATTTACTCACACACACACGTTTACTCACACACACATTTACTCACACACACATTTACTCACACACACACATTTACTCACACACACATTTACTCACGCACACATTTACTCACACACACAGATTTACTCACACACACATTTACTCACATTTACTCACACACACACATTTACTCACACACACACACATTTACTCACACACACATTTACTCACACACACGTTTACTCACACACACATTTACTCACACACACACATTTACTCACACACACATTTACTCACACACACACATTTACTCACATTTACTCACACACACACATTTACTCACACACACAGATTTACTCACACACACATTTACTCACACACACATTTACTCACACACACACATTTACTCACACACACATTTACTCACACACACACATTTACTCACACACACGTTTACTCACACACACGTTTACTCACACACACACATTTACTCACACACACGTTTACTCACACACACATTTACTCATACACACATTTACTCACACACACATTTACTCACATTTACTCACACACACACATTTACTCACACACAGATATACTCACACACACATTTACTCACACACACATTTACTCACACACACATTTACTCACACACACACATTTACTCACATTTACTCACACACACACATTTACTCACACACAGATTTACCCACACACACATTTACTCACACACACATTTACTCACATTTACTCACACACACACATTTACTCACACACACACATTTACTCACACACACACATTTACTCACACACACACATTTACTCACACACAGATTTACCCACACACACATTTACTCACACACACACATTTACTCACACACACACATTTACTCACACACACATTTACTCACACACACATTTACTCACACACACATTTACTCAAACACACATTTACTCACACACACATTTACTCACACACAGATTTACCCACACACACATTTACTCACACACACACATTTACTCACACACACAGATTTACTCACACACACATTTACTCACACACACACATTTACTCACACACACATTTACTCACACACACACATTTACTCACACACACACATTTACTCACACACAGATTTACTCACACACTCATTTACTCACACACTCATTTACTCACTCACACAGATTTACTCACACACACATTTACTCACACACACATTTACTCACACACACATTTACTCACATTTACTCACACACACACATTTACTCACACACAGATTTACTCACACACAGATTTCCTCACACACAGATTTCCTCACACACAGATTTCCTCACACACACACATTTACTCACACACACATTTACTCACACACACATTTACTCACACACACACATTTACTCACACACAGAGATTTACTCACACACAGATTTACTCACACACACACGTTTACTCACACACACATTTACTCACACACACATTTACTCACACACACACATTTACTCACACACACATTTACTCACACACACATTTACTCACACACACAGATTTACTCACACACAAATTTACTCACATTTACTCACACACACACATTTACTCACACACACAGATTTACTCACACACACATTTACTCACACACACATTTACTCACACACACATTGACTCACACACACACATTTACTCACACACACACATTTACTCACACACACGTTTACTCACACACACATTTACTCACACACACACATTTACTCACACACACATTCACTCACACACACACATTTACTCACATTTACTCACTCACACACATTTACTCACACACACAGATTTACTCACACACACATTTACTCACACACAGATTTACTCACACACAGATTTACTCACACACACACATTTACTCACACACACATTTACTCATACACACATTTACTCACACACACACATTTACTCACACACACATTTACTCACACACACACATTTACTCACACACACGTTTACTCACACACACGGTTACTCACACACACATTTACTCACACACACATTTACTCACACACACACATTTACTCACACACACACATTTGCTCACACACACGTTTACTCACACACACATTTGCGCATACACACATTTACTCACACACACATTTACTCACACACACACATTTACTCACACACACATTTACTCACACACACATTTACTCACACACACATTTACTCACACACACATTTACTCACACACACACATTTACTCACATTTACTCACACACAGACATTTACTCACACACAGATTTACCCACACACACATTTACTCACACACACACATTTACTCACATTTACTCACACACACACATTTACTCACACACATTTACTCACATTTACTCACACACACACATTTACTCACACACAGATTTACCCACACACACATTTACTCACACACACACATTTACTCACATTTACTCACACACACATTTACTCACACACACACATTTACTCACACACACATTTACTCACACACACACATTTACTCACACACACATTTACTCACACACACATTTACTCACACACACATTTACTCACACACACACATTTACTCACACACACATTTACTCACACACACATTTACTCACACACACACATTTACTCACACACAGATTTACTCACATTTACTCACACACACACATTTACTCACACACAGATTTACCCACACACACATTTACTCACACACAGATTTACCCACACACACATTTACTCACACACACACATTTACTCACATTTACTCACACACACACATTTACTCACACACAGATTTACCCACACACACATTTACTCACACACACATTTACTCACACACACACATTTACTCACACACACACATTTACTCACACACACATTTACTCACACACACATTTATTCACACACACACATTTACTCACACACACATTTACTCACACACACATTTACTCACACACAGATTTACCCACACACACATTTACTCACACACACATTTACTCACACACACACATTTACTCACACACAGATTTACTCACACACACATTTACTCACACACACATTTACTCACACACACATTTACTCACACACACACATTTACTCACACACACATTTACTCACACACACATTTACTCACACACACACATTTACTCACATTTACTCACACACACATTTACTCACACACACACATTTACTCACACACACACATTTACTCACACACACACATTTACTCACACACACATTTACTCACACACACAGATTTACTCACACACACATTTACTCACACACACACATTTACTCACACACACACACACATTTACTCACACACACACACACATTTACTCACATTTACTCACACACACATTTACTCACACACACACATTTACTCACACACACACATTTACTCACACACACAGATTTACTCACACACACAGATTTACTCACACACACATTTACTCACACACAGATTTACTCACACACACATTTATTCACACACACATTGACTCACACACACACATTTACTCACACACACACATTTACTCACACACACGTTTACTCACACACACACATTTACTCACATTTACTCACACACACACATTTACTCACACACACAGATTTACTCACACACACAGATTTACTCACACACACATTTACTCACACACAGATTTACTCACACACAGATTTACTCACACACACACATTTACTCACACACACATTTACTCACACACACATTTACTCACACACAGATTTACTCACACACACACATTTACTCACACACACACATTTACTCACACACACACATTTACTCACACACATTTACTCACACACACGTTTACTCACACACACGCTTACTCACACACACATTTACTCACACACACGTTTACTCACATTTACTCACACACACACATTTACTCACACACAGATTTACTCACACACACATTTACTCACACACACATTTACTCACACACACACATTTATTCACACACACATTTACTCACACACACACATTTACTCACATTTACTCACACACACACATTTACTCACACACAGATTTACCCACACACACATTTACTCACACACACACATTTACTCACATTTACTCACACACACACATTTACTCACACACACACATTTACTCACATTTACTCACACACACACATTTACTCACACACAGATTTACCCACACACACATTTACTCACACACACACATTTACTCACATTTACTCACACACACACATTTACTCACACACACACATTTACTCACACACACATTTACTCACACACACACATTTAATCACACACACACATTTACTCACACACACACATTTACTCACAGACACACATGTACTCACATTTACTCACATTTAGTCACACACACATTTTCTCACACACACATTTACTCACACACACACATTTACTCCCATTTACTCACATTTACTCACATTTACTCACACACACATTTACTCACACACACACATTTACTCACACACACACATTTGCTCACACACACGTTTACTCACACACACATTTGCGCATACACACATTTACTCACACACACATTTACTCACACACACACATTTACTCACACACACATTTACTCACACACACATTTACTCACACACACACATTTACTCACATTTACTCACACACAGACATTTACTCACACACAGATTTACCCACACACACATTTACTCACACACACACATTTACTCACATTTACTCACACACACACATTTACTCACACACATTTACTCACATTTACTCACACACACACATTTACTCACACACAGATTTACCCACACACACATTTAC
Organism: Scyliorhinus torazame; assembly: GCF_047496885.1. Taxonomy (NCBI): domain Eukaryota; kingdom Metazoa; phylum Chordata; class Chondrichthyes; order Carcharhiniformes; family Scyliorhinidae; genus Scyliorhinus; species Scyliorhinus torazame. The sequence goes on along the minus strand of NC_092709.1, from coordinate 353,654,778 downwards.
TCACACACACACATTTACTCACATTTACTCACACACACATTTACTCACACACACACATTTACTCACACACACATTTACTCACACACACACATTTACTCACACTCACATTTACTCACACACACATTTACTCACACACACATTTACTCACACACACACATTTACTCACACACACATTTACTCACACACACATTTACTCACACACACACATTTACTCACACACAGATTTACTCACATTTACTCACACACACACATTTACTCACACACAGATTTACCCACACACACATTTACTCACACACAGATTTACCCACACACACATTTACTCACACACACACATTTACTCACATTTACTCACACACACACATTTACTCACACACAGATTTACCCACACACACATTTACTCACACACACATTTACTCACACACACACATTTACTCACACACACACATTTACTCACACACACATTTACTCACACACACATTTATTCACACACACACATTTACTCACACACACATTTACTCACACACACATTTACTCACACACAGATTTACCCACACACACATTTACTCACACACACATTTACTCACACACACACATTTACTCACACACAGATTTACTCACACACACATTTACTCACACACACATTTACTCACACACACATTTACTCACACACACACATTTACTCACACACACATTTACTCACACACACATTTACTCACACACACACATTTACTCACATTTACTCACACACACATTTACTCACACACACACATTTACTCACACACACACATTTACTCACACACACACATTTACTCACACACATTTACTCACACACACATTTACTCACACACACAGATTTACTCACACACACATTTACTCACACACACACATTTACTCACACACACACACACATTTACTCACACACACACACACATTTACTCACATTTACTCACACACACATTTACTCACACACACACATTTACTCACACACACACATTTACTCACACACACAGATTTACTCACACACACAGATTTACTCACACACACATTTACTCACACACAGATTTACTCACACACACATTTATTCACACACACATTGACTCACACACACACATTTACTCACACACACACATTTACTCACACACACGTTTACTCACACACACACATTTACTCACATTTACTCACACACACACATTTACTCACACACACAGATTTACTCACACACACAGATTTACTCACACACACATTTACTCACACACAGATTTACTCACACACAGATTTACTCACACACACACATTTACTCACACACACATTTACTCACACACACATTTACTCACACACACACATTTACTCACACACACACATTTACTCACACACACACATTTACTCACACACATTTACTCACACACACGTTTACTCACACACACGCTTACTCACACACACATTTACTCACACACACGTTTACTCACATTTACTCACACACACACATTTACTCACACACAGATTTACTCACACACACATTTACTCACACACACATTTACTCACACACACACATTTATTCACACACACATTTACTCACACACACACATTTACTCACATTTACTCACACACACACATTTACTCACACACAGATTTACCCACACACACATTTACTCACACACACACATTTACTCACATTTACTCACACACACACATTTACTCACACACACACATTTACTCACATTTACTCACACACACACATTTACTCACACACAGATTTACCCACACACACATTTACTCACACACACACATTTACTCACATTTACTCACACACACACATTTACTCACACACACACATTTACTCACACACACATTTACTCACACACACACATTTAATCACACACACACATTTACTCACACACACACATTTACTCACAGACACACATGTACTCACATTTACTCACATTTAGTCACACACACATTTTCTCACACACACATTTACTCACACACACACATTTACTCCCATTTACTCACATTTACTCACATTTACTCACACACACATTTACTCACACACACACATTTACTCACACACACACATTTACTCACACACAGATTTACTGACACACACAGATTTACTCACACACACAGATTTACTCACACACACATTTACTCACACACACAGATTTACCCACACACACATTTACTCACACACAGATTCACTCACACACACATTTACTCACACCCACACATTTACTCACACACACATTTACTCATACACACATTTTCTCACACACAGATTTACTCACACACACACATTTACTCACACACAGATTTACTCACACACACATTTACTCACACACACACATTTACTCACACACACACATTTACTCACACACACAGATTTACCCACACACACATTTACTCACACACACATTTACTCACACACACACATTTACTCACACACACATTTACTCACACACACATTTACTCAGACACACACATTTACTCACACACACACATTTACTCACACACACACACACACATTTACTCACACACACATTTACTCACACACACATTTACTCACACACAGATTTACCCACACACACATTTACTCACACACACACATTTACTCACATTTACTCACACACACACATTTACTCACACACAGATTTACCCACACACACATTTACTCACACACAGATTTACTCACACACACATTTACTCACACACACACATTTACTCACACACACACATTTACTCACACACACATTTACTCACACACACAGATTTACTCACACACACATTTACTCACACACATATTTACTCACACACACACATTTACTCACACACACATTTACTCACACACACATTTACTCACACACACACATTTACTCACACACAGATTTACTCACACACACATTTACTCACACACACACATTTACTCACACACACAGATTTACTCACACACAGATATACTCACACACAGATTTACTCACACACACACATTTACTCACACACACACATTTACTCACACACACATTTACTCACACACACATTTACTCACATTTACTCACACACACACATTTACCCACACACACATTTACTCACACACACATTTACTCACACACACATTTACCCACACACACATTTTCTCACACACACATTTACTCACACACACACATTTACGCACACACAGATTTACTCACACACACATTTACTCACACACACATTTACTCACACACACACATTTACTCTCACACACACATTTACTCACACACACAGATTTACCCACACACACATTTACTCACACACACAGATTTACTCACACACACATTTACTCACACACACATTTACTCACACACAGATTTACTCACACACACATTTACTCACACACATTTACTCAGTCACAGATTTACTCACACACACATTTACTCACACACACATTTACTCACACACAGATTTACTCACACTCACATTTACTCACACACACATTTACTCACACACAGATTTACCCACACACGCATTTACTCACACACACATTTACTCACACACACATTTACTCACACACACATTTACTCACACACACACATTTACTCACACACTCATAGATTTACCCACACACACATTTACTCACACACACATTTACTCACACACACATTTACTCACACACATATTTACTCACACACACATATTTACTCACACACACAGATTTGCTCACACACACATTTACCCACACACACATTTACTCACACACAGATTTACCCACACACAGATTTACTCACACACACATTTACTCACACACACACATTTACTCACACACACATTTACTCACACACACATTTACTCACACACACAGATTTACCCACACACACATTTACTCACACACACATTTACTCACACACACATTTACTCACACACACACATTTACTCACACACACACATTTACTCACACACACATTTACTCACACACATTTACTCACACACACATTTACTCACACACACATTTACTCACACACACATTTACTCACACAGATTTACTCACACACAGATTTACTCACACACACATTTACTCACACACACATTTACTCACACACACATTTACTCACACCCAGATTTACCCACACACACATTTACTCACACACACATTTACTCACACACACAGATTTACTCACACACACATTTACTCACACACACATTTACTCACACACACATTTACTCACACACACACATTTACTCACACACACATTTACTCACACACACATTTACTCACACATACATTTACTCACACACACACATTTACTCACACACACATTTACCCACACACACATTTACTCACACACACATTTACTCACACACACATTTACTCACACACACATTTACTCACACACACATTTACTCACACACACACACATTTACTCGCACACATAGATTTACTCACACACATGCATTTACTCACACACACACACACATTTACTCACACACTCAGTTACACACATTTATTCGCACACGCATATTTACTCGCACACACGTTTACTCACACCCACATTTACTCACACACACATTTACTCACACACACATTTACTCACACACAGATTTACCCACACACAGATTTACTCACACACACATTTACTCACACACACACATTTACTCACACACACATTTACTCACACACACATTTACTCACATACACACATTTACTCACACACACACACATTTACTCGCACAGATAGATTTACTCACACACATGCATTTACTCACACACACACACACACATTTACTCACACACTCAGTTACACACATATTTATTCGCACACGCATAGTTACTCGCACACACGTTTACTCACACACACATTTACTCACACACACATTTACTCACACACACATTTACTCACACACACATTTACTCACACACACATTTACTCACACACACATTTACTCACACACATATACTCACAGACATATACTCACAGACATATACTCACAGACATATACTCACACGCCTTTACATACACACACAATTACTCACGTGCACACTCATTTATTCACACACATGTTTACACACAGCCATTTACACACGCGCAGACATACAGGCATTTAGACACACAGACATTTACATACAGACATATTTACATAAAACAAATGTGCACACAGACATTTACACAGTCATTTACACACACAGACATTTACACACACAGACATTTACACACGCAGACATTTACACACATGCACAGGCAGACATTTACACATGCAGTCATTAACACAGTCATTTACACACACAGACATTTAGACACAGACATTTACACACATGCACAGGCAGGCATTTACACATGCAGTCATTTACACACACAGACATTTACACACAGACATTTACACACATGCACAGGCAGGCATTTACACACACACTTTTACGGAGATTTACACACACAAGCACACAGGCATTTATACATAGAAATGCATTTACACACACAGATATTTACACGCATGCACACAGAGACATTTTTACACAAAAGGTTAAAAGCAGTAGGTGTTCAGCAGGATAGCTGTAAACTGCAGGAAGACGTCAATGGATTTGTCAGCTGGGCAGAAATGTGGCAAATTGAATTCCATTGAGGTGATGTATTTGGGAAGGCCAAACAAGACATAGCATCACAGGATAAATGGGAGGATGCTGAGAGTTGTGAAGGAAGTGAGTGACCTTGGAGCGAATGTCCACAGGTCGATCAGCTGGTGGAAAAGACGTATAGAGTCCTTTCATTTATTAGCCTATTAACTCCAGCACAGAGTTCAGTGACGAGGAGGTACCGATTTAAAGCGATTGATAGAAGGATGGAGAAGGAAAACGAGGAAAAATATTTTCACCCAGATGGATGTGGGGGTCTGGAACTCACCACTTGAAAGGGTAGTGGAGACAGAAACCCTCAACGCATTTAAATGGTGCCTGGATGTGAACCTCAAGTCCCTAACCTTGGGACTTGATGGGTGGTGCATGCTGGCATCATCGAACAGGCAACAAACAAATATTGGCCAAGTACCTCATCATGTGTATGGTCTCGGGATCCTGGACCAGGCTGAACGCGTAGCCACTTGCGGTGGTCCCGAAGTCAATAGCGACCACAACACTGAAGGGCCGATATCGCGGTGTGCTCCCGAGGGACCTCTGCGAAAACAGGCAGGAAACATCCATGGAACAATCCATTTACACCACAGCTGTGAACAGCCCGCAATGTTTCACAGCCAATTCAGCACCCTTCGAAGTGTAGCCTCTGCGGGAATGTACAAAACGCAGCGGCCAATTTCCGCACAGCAGGATCCCACAACCATAAGACCAGGCGACATGTTTTTCATCACCAGAAAATAAAACCCCTTCATCACCAGAAAATAAAACCTACATCACATCACGCAAAGTCGCCGTAGTCCCAGGTGCCCCTAAGCTGCTTTCCCCCTCACAGGCTGACTGGTGGGGGTTTAACCTGAGGGTCACCACACCCATGGCAAGGGGTTGAGAAGGCAGGGTCTTTATTAATAACCGCAGCCGGTACGGGAATTGAACTCGCATTGCTGACCTCGCTCTGCATCGCAAACCAGCTGTCTAGCCAAGTGAGCTAAACCCCCCCCTTCACCACAGCACATTCAGCGATACTAAACTTACTGATAGTTCCTGATCTTTCACACAGCGGGTGAAAGGGGAGGATTCACCCCCAGTCTGGTACTGCACAGTCTGTGTGCATTATTTAACATGGGAATTATATTTCGGGCATATAGGTGAATGCTGGCTCTAATTGGCAGCATGGTAGCACAGTGGTTAGCACCGTTGCTTCACAACGCCAGGGTCCCGGGTTCGATTCCCGGCTTGGGTCCCTGTCTGTGCGGAGTCTGCACGTTCTCCCCGTGTCTGGGTGGGTTTCCTCCGGGTGCTCCGGTTTCCTCCCACAAGTCCCGAAAGATGTGCTGTTGGGTGAATCGGACATTCTGAATTCTCCCTCAGTGTACCGGAACAGGCGCCGGAATGTGGCGACGAGGGGATTTTCACAGTAACTTCATTGCAGTGTTAATGTCAGCCTACTTGTGACACTAATAAAGATTATTATTATTAGGAATCTATTCCAGATTCTGTCTCTAATTCCACTGATTGAACTGGAGAACATTTCGTCAGAATCCTCCTCGGTCAGACACAATCTACATTGATTTTGTATCTTTACATAAAACATTTCAGGCTGATTCCGAGTCTGACAGATTGCAATGCGAGTGGTCATGGTGTGTTACTCTTCTGTGTCTGATTGAGTCTGGTACGGTCAGAGGTGGGGGATCTATCCGGAGGGCCACTCGCTGGCTTTGCTGACACTGCCGTGAGTTACTTACCGGGGACACTGATGGGGTGAGGGGAGCAATGCTGTAACTCTCAGGGTTCTGCGGAGAGCTTGGAGCAGGAGGACGTCTCGGTGGCTTTTCACCTCCAGCATCTAAGGATCAAAACAAAGTCAAGTGTGAGACACAGAAGTCGAGATTTACCTTTTCTGCAGGAACACCAGGAGTCCATTCAGCCCCTCTCGAGCCTGTTACACAGGAACAGGAGGAGGCCATTCAGCCCCTCTCCAGCCTGTTACACAGGAACAGGAGGAGGCCATTCAGCCCCTCTCGAGCCTGTTACATAGGGACAGGAGGAGGCCATTCAGCCCCTCTCCAGCCTGTTACACAGGAACAGGAGGAGGCCCATTCAGCCCCTCTCCAGCCTGTTACACAGGAACAGGAGGAGACCATTCAGCCCCTCTCGAGCCTGTTACATAGGGACAGGAGGAGGCCATTCAGCCCCTCTCCAGCCTGTTACACAGGAACAGGAGGAGGCCCATTCAGCCCCTCTCCAGCCTGTTACACAGGAACAGGAGGAGGCCCATTCAGCCCCTCAAGCCTGCTACACTGGAACAGGAGGAGGCCCATTCAGCCCCTCAAGTCTGCAACACTGGAACAGGAGGAGGCCCATTCAGCCCCTCTCGAGCCTGTTACACAGGAACAGGAGGAGGCCCATTCAGCCCCTCTCAAGTCTGCAACACTGGAACAGGAGGAGGCCATTCAGCCCCTCTCCAGTCTGTTACATAGGGACAGGAGAAGCCCCATTCAGCCCCTCGAGCCTGTTACACAGGAACAGGAGGAAGCCATTCAGCCCCTCTCGAGTCTGTTACATAGGGACAGGAGGAGCCCCATTCAGCCCTTCTTCAGTCTGTTACACAGGAACAGGAGGAGACCATTCAACCCCTCTCGAGCCTGTTACACAGGAACAGGAGGAGGCCCATTCAGCCCCTCTCCAGCCTGTTACACAGGAACAGGAGGAGGCCCATTCAGCCCCTCTTGAGTCTGCAACACTGGAACAGGCGGAGGCCATTCAGCCCCTGTCCAGCCTGTTACACAGGAACAGGAGGAGGCCCATTCAGCCCCTCTCCAGCCTGTTACACAGGAGCAGGAGGAGGCCCATTCAGCCCCTCTCCAGCCTGTTACACAGGAACAGGAGGAGGCCCATTCAGCCCCTCTCCAGCCTGTTACACAGGAACAGGAGGAGGCCCATTCAGCCCCTCTCCAGCCTGTTACACAGGAGCAGGAGGAGGCCCATTCAGCCCCTCTTCAGTCTGTTACACAGGAACAGGAGGAGACCATTCAACCCCTCTCCAGCCTGTTACACAGGAACAGGAGGAGGCCCATTCAGCCCCTCTCGAGCCTGTTACACAGGAACAGGAGGAGGCCCATTCAGCCCCTCTCGAGTCTGCAACACTGGAACAGGAGGAGGCCATTCAGCCCCTCTCCAGTCTGTTACATGGGGACAGGAGAAGCCCCATTCAGCCCCTCTCGAGCCTGTTACACAGGAACAGGTGGAGACCATTCAACCCCTCTCCAGTCTGTTACACAGGACCAGGAGGAGACCCATTCAGCCCCTCTCCAGTCTGTTACACAGGAACAGGAGGAGGCCCATTCAGCCCCTCTCCAGTCTGTTACACAGGAACAGGAGGAGACCCATTCAGCCCCTCTCCAGTCTGTTACACAGGAACAGGAGGAGCTCCATTCAGCCCCTCAAGCCTGCTACACTGGAACAGGAGGAGACCATTCCATCCCTCTCCAGTCTGTTCCACTGGAACAGGAGGAGGCCATTCAGCCCCTCTCGAGTCTGTTACATAGGGACAGGAGGAGCCCCATTCAGCCCCTCTTCAGTCTGTTACACAGGAACAGGAGGAGACCATTCAACCCCTCTCGAGCCTGTTACACAGGAACAGGAGGAGGCCCATTCAGCCCCTCTCCAGCCTGTTACACAGGAACAGGAGGAGGCCCATTCAGCCCCTCTCGAGTCTGCAACACTGGAACAGGCGGAGGCCATTCAGCCCCTCTCCAGCCTGTTACACAGGAACAGGAGGAGGCCCATTCAGCCCCTCTTCAGTCTATTACACAGGAACAGGAGGAGACCATTCAACCCCTCTCCAGCCTGTTACACAGGAACAGGAGGAGGCCCATTCAGCCCCTCTCGAGCCTGTTACACAGGAACAGGAGGAGGCCCATTCAGCCCCTCTCGAGTCTGCAACACTGGAACAGGAGGAGGCCATTCAGCCCCTCTCCAGTCTGTTACACAGGAACAGGAGGAGCCCCATTCAGCCCCTCGAGCCTGCTACACAGGAACAGGAGGAAGCCATTCAGCCCCTCTCCAGTCTGTTACACATGAACAGGAGGAGGCCCATTCAGCCCCTCTCCAGTCTGTTACACAGGAACAGGAGGAGACCATTCAGCCCCTCTCCAGTCTGTTACACAGGAACAGGAGGAGACCATTCAGCCCCTCTCCAGTCTGTTACACAGGAACAGGAGGAGGCCATTCAACCCCTCTCCAGTCTGTTACACAGGAACAGGAGGAGGCGATTCATCCCCTCGAGCCTGCTACACTGGAACAGGAGGAGGCCCATTCAGCCCCTCTCGAGTCTGTTACACTGGAACAGGAGGAGACCATTCAACCCCTCTCGAGTCTGTTACACAGAGGGACTGAGTGACTGATTCCGGAATAATTTCCCTTGCTGTGACCTGGAATTCTGTGCCTCTTCCCTGATGAGAGTGTGTCTGACAGACCAGGAATAGAGTCATAGAATCATACAGGCCTCAGGCGGCCATCGAGCCCATTACATTTGTGCTGTCTATTGGAAGTACTGCTCAGTGTGTCCCAGTGCCCTCCTTTTTCCTCCCGTAGCCCTCTAAATGTCTCTACTTGTCAGCTTAACGCTGAGTCTAATGATGATGACCAGACCCTGTTTATTTGTCTAGCTTGGCCTAGTGAATTCATTTACTACTTTAGCCATGCTCCCTGCCGTCATGTGTAAATTCCCTTGTAGGTCCCTCATTGACCCTACTCCTCCTCGTACCACACTTTTACTATTCAAATGCCAACAGAAGACTTTGCGATTCCCTTCCATGTTCGCTGCCAGTCTCTTTTCACACTCTCTCTTTGCTTCTCTTGTACTCTGACCCTTGTATTTTTAGCCTGGTCCTTGGTTGTAATATCCAGCTGACCTCTGTCATGAGCAGTCTTTCCGCTTCATTTTTATCTCTTTTGTCTTTCTGGGAGCTCTGGATTAGCTTGCCGTGCCCTTCCCGTTTGTGGGGCTACACCTTGACTGTGTCTGAACCATCTCACTCTTCATTCTTCTATTCCAGTCTCGCCTGCCAATCTTTGGTCCCAGGTTATCTGGGGAAGGTCCATTCTTACCCCGTTTAATGGAACAGAACAGCACAGAACAGGCCCTTCGGCCCTCGATGTTGTGCCGAGCATTGTCCCAAACCAAGATGAAGCTATCCCACTCCCTGTCATTCTGGTGTGCTCCATGTGCCTATCCAATAACCGCTTGAAAGTCCCTAAAGTGTCCGACTCCACTATCACAGCAGGCAGCCCATTCCACACCCTAACCACTCTCTGATTAAAGAACCTACCTCGGACATCCCTCCTATAACTCCCACCCTGAATCTTATAGTTATGCCCCCTTGTAACAGCTACATCCACCCGAGGAAATAGTCTCTGAACGTCCACTCTATCTATCCCCCTCATTATTTTATAAACCTCTATTAAGTCGCCCCTCATCCTCCTCCTCTCCAAAGAGAAAAGCCCTAGCTCCCTCAACCTTTCCTCATAAGACCTATCCTGCAAACCAGGCAGCATCCTGGTAAATCTCCTTTGCACCCTTTCCAATGCTTCCACATCCTTCCTATAGTGAGGTGACCAGAACTGCACACAATACTCCAAATGTGGTCTCACCAGGGTCATGTATAACAAACAAAGAACAAAGAAATGTACAGCACAGGAACAGGCCCTTCGGCCCTCCAAGCCCGTGCCGACCATACTGCCCGACTAAACTACAATCTTCTACACTTCCTGGGTCCGTATCCTTCTATTCCCATCCTATTCATATATTTGTCAAGGCCTATAGTGGCCGCATAACCTCGCGGCTCTTAAACTCAAGCCCCCTGTTAATAAACGCTAACACACTATAGGCCTTCTTCACGGCTCTATCCACTTGAGTGGCAACCTTCAGAGATCTGTGGACATGAACCCCAAGATCTGTCTGTTCCTCCACATTCCTCAGAACCCTGCCGTTGACCCTGTAATCCGCATTCAAATTTTTTCTACCAAAATGAATCACCTCACTCTTATCAGGGTTAAACGCCATCTGCCATGTTTCGGCCCAGCTCTGCATCCTAACAATGTCTCTTTGCAGCCTACAACAGCCCTCCACCTCATCCACTACTCCACCAATCTTGGTATCATCAGCAAATTTACTGACCCACCTTCAGCCGCCTCCTCCAAGTCATTGATAAAAATCACAAATAGCAGAGGACCCAGCACTGCTCCCTGTGGTACACCGCTGGTAACTGGTCTCCAGTCTGAAAACTTTCCATCCACCACCACCCTCTGTCTTCTATGTGATAGCCAGTTACTTACCAATTGGCCAAATTTCCCTCTATCCCACACCTCCTTACGTTCTTCATGAGCCGACCATGGGAAACCTTATCAAACGCCTTACTAAAATCCATGTATACGACATCAACTGCTCTACCTTCATCTACACACTTAGTTACCTCCTCAAAGAATTCAATCAAATTTGTGAGGCAAGACCTACCCTTCACGAATCCGTGTTGACTATCCCGGATTAAGCTGCATCTTTCCAAATGGTCATAAATCCTATCCTTCAGGAGCTTTTCCATTATCTTACTGACCACCGAAATAAGACTAGAACATAGAACATAGAACACTGTTGCGCCGACCTGTGAAACCACTCTAAAGCCCATCTACACTATTCCCTTATCGTCCATATGTCTATCCAAAGACCATTTGAATGTCCTTAGTGTTGGCGAGTCCACTACTGTTGCAGGCAGGGCATTCCACGCCCTTACTACTCTCTGACTAAAGAACCTACCTCTGACGTCTGTCTTATATCTATCTCCCCTCAATTTAAAGGTATGCCCCCTCGTACTAGACATCACCATCCGAGGAAAAAGGCTCTCACTGTCCACCCTATCCAACCCTCTGATCATCTTGTATGCCTCAATTAAGTCACCTCTTAACCTTCTTCTCTCTAACGAAAATAGCCTCAAGTCCCTCAGCCTTTCCTCATAAGATCTTCCCTCCATACCAGGCAAAATTTTGGTAAATCTCCTCTGCACCCTTTCCAAGGGCAGCACGGTAGCATTGTGGATAGCACAATTGCTTCACAGCTCCAGGGTTCCAGGTTCGATTCCGGCTTGGGTCACTGTCTGTGTGGAGTCTGCACGTTCTCCCCGTGTCTGCGTGGGTTTCCTTCGGGTGCTCCGGTTTCCTCCCACAGTCCAAAGATGTGCAGGTTAGGTGGATTGGCCATGATAAATTGCCCTTAGTGTCCAAAATTGCCCTTAGTGTTGGGTAGAGTTACTGGGTTATGGGGATGGGGTGGAGGTGTTGACCTTGGCTGGGGTGCTCTCTCCGGGAGCCGGTGCAGACTCGATTGGCCAAGTGGCCTTCTTCTGCACTGTAGATTCTATGATTCAATGCTTCCACATCCTTCCTATAATGCGGCGACCAGAATTGCACGCAATACTCCAAATGCGGCCGCACCACAGTTTTGTACAGCTGCAACATGATCTCATGGCTCCGAAACTCAATCCCTCTACCAATAAAAGCTAACACACTGTACGCCTTCTTAACAACCCTCTCAACCTGGGTGGCAACTTTCAGGGATCTATGTACAGGGACACCGAGATCTCTCTGCTCATCCACACTGCCAAGAATCTTACCATTAGCCCAGTACTCTGTCTTCCTGTTATTCCTTCCAAAATGAATCACCT